>NC_136504.1:117533940-117738940 GCF_053919585.1 Euprymna scolopes
TTGTTGGTTCAGTTGTTGTTGTTTGTTCAGTTGTTGTCGCTGGTTCAGTTGTTGTTGTTTCAGTTGTTGTTGTTGTTTGTTCAGTTGTTGTCGTTTTTTCAGTTGTTGTTGTTGGTTCAGTTGTTGTTGTTGTTTCAGTTGTTGTCGTTGGTTCAGTTGTTGTTGTTGGTTCAGTTGTTGTTGTTGGTTCAGGCGTTGTCGTTGTTTCAGTTGTTGTTGTTGGTTCAGTTGTTGTTGTTTGTTCAGGTGTTGTTGTTGGTTCAGTTGTTGTTGTTTGTTCAGGTGTTGTCGTTGTTTCAGTTGTTGTTAGTTCAGGTGTTGTCGTTGTTTCAGTTGGTGTTGTTGGTTCAGTTGTTGTTGTTGGTTCAGTTGTTGTTGTTGGTTCAGTTGGTGTTGTTGGTTCTGTTGGTGTTGTTGGTTCTGTTGGTGTCGTTGGTTCTGTTGCTGTTCTTGTTGGTTCAGTTGTTGTTGTTTGTTCAGGTGTTGTTGTTTGTTCAGTTGGTGTGGTTTGTTCAGTTATTGTTGTTGGTTCTGTTGGTGTCGTTGGTTCTGTTGGTGTAGTTGTTTCAGTTGTTGTGGCTTCAGTTGGTGTTGTTGGTTCAGTTGTTGTTGTTTGTTCAGGTGTTGTTGGTTCAGTTGTTGTTGGTTCAGTTGTTGTTGTTTGTTCAGATGTTGTCGTTGTTTCAGTTGGTGTTGTTGGTTCAGTTGTTGTTGTTGGTTCAGTTGTTGTTGTTGGTTCAGGTGTTGTCGTTGTTTCAGTTGGTGTTGTTGGTTCAGTTGTTGTTGTTTGTTCAGGTGTTGTTGTGGGTTCAGTTGTTGTTGTTTGTTCAGGTGTTGTCGTTGTTTCAGTTGTTGTTAGTTCAGGTGTTGTCGTTGTTTCAGTTGGTGTTGTTGGTTCAGTTGTTGCTGTTGGTTCAGTTGGTGTTGTTGGTTCTGTTGGTGTTGTTGGTTCTGTTGGTGTCGTTGGTTCTGTTGCTGTTGTTGTTGGTTCAGTTGTTGTTGTTTGTTCAGGTGTTGTTGTTTGTTCAGTTGGTGTGGTTTGTTCAGTTATTGTTGTTGGTTCTGTTGGTGTCGTTGGTTCTGTTGGTGTAGTTGTTTCAGTTGTTGTGGCTTCAGTTGGTGTTGTTGGTTCAGTTGTTGTTGTTTGTTCAGGTGTTGTCGTTGGTTCAGTTGGTGTTGCTGTTTCAGTTGTTGTCGTTGGTTCAGTTGGTGTTGTTGTTTCAGTTGGTGTTGTTGTTTCAGTTGGTGTTGTTGTTTCAGTTGTTGTCGTTGGTTCTGTTGGTGTCGTTATTTCAGTTGTTGTGGTTTCAGTTGTTGTTGTTGGTTCAGTTGTTGTTGTTTGTTCAGGTGTTGTCGTTGTTTCAGTTGGTGTTGTTGGTTCGGTTGGTGTCGTTGGTTCAGTTGTTGTTGTTTGTTCAGTTGGTGTTGTTGGTTCTGTTGGTGTCGTTGGTTCAGTTGTTGTTGTTTGTTCAGTTGGTGTTGTTGGTTCTGTTGGTGTCGTTGGTTCAGTTGGTGTCGTTGGTTCTGTTGGTGTCGTTGTTTCAGTTGTTGTGGTTTCAGTTGTTGTTGTTGGTTCAGTTGTTGTTGTTTGTTCAGGTGTTGTCGTTGTTTCAGTTGGTGTTGTTGGTGCAGTTGGTGTTGTTGGTTCAGTTGGCGTCGTTGGTTTAGTTGGTGTCGTTGGTTCAGTTGTTGTTGGTTCAGTTGTTGTTGTTGATTCAGTTGTTGTCGTTAGTTCAGTTGTTGTTGGTTCAGTTTTTGTTGTTGTCAGAGTTGTTGGTTCAGTTGTTGTTGTCACAATTGTTGATTCAATTGTTGTTGTCACAATTGTTGATTCAGTTGGTTTAACAGATGTTGATACAGTTGTAACACCTGTGGGCGTTGTTATCAATGGTTCCGTACCTAAAAATATAGACGGAGTTTTTATGAACAGTATATTTTTGATAGCATATTTTTTTTAATAATATATATTTTTAGTAGCATACTTTTTGTAGTACATGTTTGTAATAGCAAATGTTTTAATAGTATATATTTTTATTAGTATATTTTTATAGTATATGTTTTTAATAGTATATATTTTCAATAGTATATATTTTCAATAGTATATATTTTAATGTATATCTTAATAGTATAAATTTTTAATAGTATATATTTTTACAGTATATATTTTAAAAATATATGTTTTCAATAGTATATATGTTTCATAGTACATGCTTTTAATAGTATATATTTTTAATAGTATTTATTTTAATAATATATATATATTTAAAGGTATTTATTTAAAGGTATATATTTTAAACAGTATATATTTTTT
Organism: Euprymna scolopes; assembly: GCF_053919585.1. Taxonomy (NCBI): domain Eukaryota; kingdom Metazoa; phylum Mollusca; class Cephalopoda; order Sepiida; family Sepiolidae; genus Euprymna; species Euprymna scolopes. The sequence goes on from NC_136504.1 coordinate 117,536,252, forward strand.
AATAGTATATATTTTAATACTGTATATATGTAATAGTATATATATATTAATAGTATACGTTTTAATAGTATATATGTTTAATAGTATATTCTTTTAATAGTACACAATTTTAATAGTATATGTTTTTAATAGTATATATTTTTAATAGTATATATTTTAATAGTGCCTGTTTTAATAGTATATATGTTTCATAGTATATGCTTTTACTGGTATATATTTATAATAGTATATGTTTTTAATAGTGAATGTTTTTAATAGTATATAATTTAATACTTATAATTTAATAGTATATATTTTAATAGTATATTTTTTGTAGTATATATATAATAGTATATATTTTAATGCTGTATGTTTTAATAGCTCATATATTTAATAGAATATATTCTAAATAGTATATATTTTGATAGTATATGCTTTTAATTGTATTTATTTTAATAGTATATATTTTGAATAGTATATATTCTTAATAGTATATATTTTAATATTATATATTTTTACTTATTTATATGTTTAATAGTATATGCTTTTATTAGTATATATTTATCTATTATTATATATATTTATCTACTAAATATATACTATTAAATACACATTCTATTAAAATATAGAATGTGTATTTAATAGTATATATTTAGTAGTATACGTTTTAATAGTATATATTTTAATAGTATCTGCTTTTACTATTATATGTTTTTAATAGTGTATGGTTTTAATATTATATGTTTTAATAGTTTATATTTTAATAGTATATATATGTTTCATAGTATATATTTTATATAGTGTATGTTTTAATAGAATATCTTTAATACTATATGCTTTTAATAGTATATATTTTTAATAGTATATATTTTTACTAGTATATCGTTTTAATAGTATATATTTTAAAGAGTATATATTTTTAATAGTATTAGTTTTCAATAATATATGTTTTTATTGGTATATATTTTATAGTATAGGCTATTAATAGTATGTACTTTGCATAGTATATGTTTTTAATAGTATATATTTTTAATAGTTTATGTTTATAAAAGTAGATACTTTTAACAGTATATATGTTTAATAATATATATGTTTAATATTATAAAATAGTATATATTATTAATAGTACAAGTTTTAATAGTATATATTTTTAATAGTATATAACTTTATAGTATATGTTTGTAATAGTATATATGTTTAATAGTATATGCTTTTAATGGTATATATTTTTAATAGTATATGTTGTTTATAGTGTATCTTTTTAATAGTATATATTTTATACTTATCCTTTAATAGTATATATTTTAATAGTATATATAATTATATTATATATTTTTAATAGTATATATTTTTAATGGTGTCCGTTTTTAATGGCATATATTTTCAATATAATATACTTTTAATAGTATATATTTTAATAGTATTTATTTTAATAGCATATATTTTTAATAGTATATATTTTTAATAGTATATATTTTAATAGTATATGATTTTAATAGTATATATGTTTAATAGTATATGCTTTTAATAGTATATATTTTAAATAGTATATGTTTTTGATAGAATATATTCTAAATAGTAGATATTTTTAATATTATTTTTAATAATAGTATATAAGTGTAATAGTATATGCTTTAATGGTATATATTTTTACTAGTATATGTCTTTATTAATACATATTTTTAATAGCATATATCTTTAATAGGTTTTTCTTTTAATAGTATATATTCTAATAGTATATATGGTTTAATAGTATATGATTTTAATAGTATATTATTTTAATAGTATATATTTTAATAGTATATATTTTAATAGTATATACTTTTTATAGCATATGTTTTCAATAGTATATGATTTTAATATTGCATATTTTTAATAGTATTTGTTTTTAATAATATATGTTTTAATAGTATGTCTTCATCTTAGTACATATTTTTAATAGTATATATTTATAATAGTATATGTTTTTAATAGTATATATTTTTAATAGTATATATTATTAATAATCTATGTTCTTAATAATACATGGTTATAATATTGTATATGTACAATATTATATATTTTAATAGTATATATTTATAGTATATATTTAAAATAGTATATGTTTTAATAGTATATATATATTTAATATTATATATTTTAATAGTATATTTTTAATAGTATATATTTTTAATATTATATGTTTCTCATAGTGTACCTTTAAAAGTATGTATTTTAAATAGTATAGATTTTAATAGTATATATTTTTATAATATTTGTTTTAATAGAATATATTTTTAATAGTATATATTTTAATAGTATATATTTTAATAGTATATGATTTTAATAGTATATATGTTTAATAGTATATGCTTTTAATAGTATATATTTTTCATAGTACATATTTTTAATAGAATATGTTTTTAATAGTATATATTCTTAATAGTAGATATTTTTAATAATACATGGTTATAATAGTATATATGTTTAATTATATATGCTTTTAATAGTATATATTTTTATAGTATATATTTTAATAGTATATATTTTTAATCCTATGTATTTTTATAGTATTTATTTTAATAGCATATATTTTTAATTGTATATATTTTTATATTATATATTTTAATAGTATATGTTTTAATAGTATGTATGTTTTATAGAATATGCTTTTAATAATATATATCTTTAATAGTATGTATTTTTATAGTATGTTTTAATAGTATATATTTTATTAGTATATGTTTTTATAGTATATATTTTTAATAATATATATTTCATATAGTATATATTTTTAATAGTATATATTTTTAATAGAATATATTTGAAATAGTATATATTTTAAATAGTATATATTTTAATAGTATATATTTTAATAGTTTTATATTTTAATAGTTTTATATTTTAATAGAATATATTTTTAATAGTATATATTTTAAATAGTATATATTTTAAATAGTATATATATTTTAATAGTATACATTTTTAATATTATATATTTTAAATAGTATATATTTTAAATAGAATGTATTTTTAATATAATTTTTTTTAAATAGTATATATTTTAAATAGTATATATTTTAAATAGTATATATTTTAAGTAGTATATATTTTAAATAGTATATATTTTAAATAGTATATATTTTAAGTAGTATATATTTTAAATAGTATATATTTTAAATAGTATATATTTTAAATAGTATATATTTTAAATAGTATATATTTTAAATAGTATATATTTTAAATAGTATATATTTTAAATAGTATATATTTTAAATAGTATGTATTTTAAATAGTATGTATTTTAAATAATATATATTTTAAAAAGTATATATTTTAAATAGTATATATTTTAAATAGTATATATTTTAGATAGTATATATTTTAAATAGTATATATTTTAAATAGTATATATTTTAAATAGTATATATTTTAAATGGTATATATTTTAAATAGTATATATTTTAAATAGTATATATTTTAAATAGTATATATTTTAAATAGTATATATTTTAAATAGTATATATTTTAAATAGTATATTTTTAAATAGTATATATTTTAAATAGTATATATTGTAAATAGTATGTATTTTAAATAGTATATATTTTAAATAGTATATATTTAAAATAGTATATATTTTTTTAATAATATATATTTTAAATAGTATATATTTTAAATAGTATATATTTTAAATAGTATATATTTTAGATAGTATATATTTTAAATAGTATATATTTTAAATAGTATATATTTTAAATAGTATATGTTTTAAATAGTATATATTTTAAATAGTATGTATTTTAAATAGTATGTATTCTAAATAGTATATATTTTAAATAGTATATATTTTAAATAGTATATATTTTAAATAGTATATATTTTAAATAGTATATATTTTAAATAGTATGTATTTTAAATAGTACGTATTCTAAATAGTACGTATTCTAAATAGTATATATTTTAAATAGTATATATTTTAAATAGTATATATTTTAAATAGTATATATTTTAAATAGTATATATTTTAAATAGTATATATTTTAAATAGTATATATTTTAAATAGTATATATGCTCGAGATTGAATGATGATCCACGAATGTTTCACATTCCCATATTTTATTGTCATCGAAATCGTCGAAATCGAACACTTTTCAATCAAATCGATTGATTGTCTGCTAGAGTTGGGGACCCATCGCCGTGCACCAGGAAAATGCTCAAATGTCTCTCGCAGTGACTTAGTTCACAATACATTGTAGTCTACATAGCACTGTAGAGAACCTACGTTTGATTTTATAAAATTATTTTTTATATATAATGGCTTGAATTGAAGGTTAAAATGCAAATGTCAAGTATCATGCTTCACTTGTGCTCTAGACAGAAACATTCCATTTGAACGCGCCAGTGCCATATCAAAGAACTTACTGTTGATTTTTTATTACCACACAAGTCTTTCGGCTTCTGTGGTAATAAAACTTATCAAATGCACTTGTGATGTTAGGCTGTATAAGGTGTTAACTTTAGTCAAAATCGCCCGTTTCTTTCTTTCATATGATTATTTCGATTATCGATTATTGGTACTTATCGAAGTCATTCCGATACAAAACCTTTCCAAGAACACTGCCCGGCACATAAAGTAGCTTCGTGTAAAATTTCATACAAATCGGTGTAGCCATTTTCGTGTCTATAGAGAACAAACTAACATACTGTTGTGTCTGTATGAATAACAACACGAACGCAGAAAGTAAAGGTAAAAAAAATATATTAAGACGAAAATAAAATACATATTTACAAAGGTGCTGTTGTACTGCAGTTGGAAGATTGTCCGGCAGAGGGCGTGGTAAAGTCTTTCATGGAGCAACCGGCACATGTGTCTTGCCTATCCGGCGTTCGAACACAGCTCTTCGGGCTTGCTGACTTAATACCTTTATCTATATCTTGTTCACCCACGTATGCTAATTAGTGGGCGTCTCCACAACACATACACAGGAATTTTTTTATGTCTATAGACACACAGAGACTTTTATAGATAGATAGATAAATAGATAGATAGAAATATAGATAGATCGATAAATAGATAGATAGATAAATAGATAGATAGATAAATAGATAGATAGAAATATAGATAGATAGAAATATAGATAGATAGATAAATAGACGGATAGAAATATAGATAGATAGAAATATAGATGGATAGATAAATAGATAGATAGAAATATAGATAGATAGATAAATAGATAGATAGTAATATAGATAGATAGATATATAGATAGATAGATAAATAGATAGATAGTAATATAGATAGATAGATAAATAGATAGATAGAAATATAGTTAGATAGATAAATAGATAGATAGAAATATAGATAGATAGAAATATAGATAGATAGATAAATAGATAGATAGAAATATAGATAGATAGAAATATAGATAGATAGAAATATAGATAGATAGATAAATAGATAGATAGAAATATAGATAAATAGAAATATAGATAGATAGATAGATAAATAGATAGATAGTAATATAGATAGATAGATAAATAGATGGATAGAAATATAGATAGATAGATAAATAGATAGATAGAAATATAGATAGATAGATAAATAGATAGATAGAAATATAGATGGATAGAAATATAGATAGATAGATAAATAGATAGATAGAAATATAGATAGATAGAAATATAGATGGATAGATAAATAGATAGATAGAAATATAGATAGATAGATAAATAGATAGATAGTAATATAGATAGATAGAAATATAGATAGATAGATAAATAGATAGATAGAAATATAGATGGATAGATAAATAGATAGATAGAAATATAGATAGATAGATAAATAGATAGATAGTAATATAGATAGATAGAAATATAGATAGATAGAAATATAGATAAATAGATAAATAGATAGATAGAAATATAGATAGATAGATAAATAGATAGATTAAAATATAGATAGATAGAAATATAGATAGATAGAAATATAGATAGATAGATAAATAGATAGATAGAAATATAGATAGATAGAAATATAGATAGATAGATAGATAAATAGATAGATAGTAATATAGATAGATAGATAAATAGATGGATAGAAATATAGATAGATAGATAGATAGATAGAAATATAGATAGATAGATAAATAGATAGATAGTAATATAGATAGATAGATAAATAGATAGATAGAAATATAGATAGATAGAAATATAGATAGATAGATAAATAGATAGATAGAAATATAGATAGATAGAAATATGGATAGATAGATAAATAGATAGATAGATAAATAGATAGATAGAGATATAGATAGATAGATAAATAGATAGATAGAAATATAGATAGATAGATAAATAGATAGATAGATAAATAGATAGATAGAAATATAGATAGATAGATAAATAGATAGATAGTAATATAGATAGATAGAAATATTGATAGATGGATAGATAAATAGATAGATAGAAATATAGATAGATAGAAATATAGATAGATAGATAAATAGATAGATAGATAAATAGATAGATAGAAATATAGATAGATAGATAAATAGATAGATAGATAAATAGATAGATAGAAATATAGATAGATAGATAAATAGATAGATAGAAATATAGATAGATAGATAAATAGATAGATAGAAATATAGATAGATAGATAAATAGATAGATAGAAATATAGATAGATAAATAGATAGATAGAAATATAGATAGGTAGATAAATAGATAGATAGTAATATAGATAGATAGAAATATATCTATATAGGTAGATAAATAGATAGATAGTAATATAGATAAATAGAAATATAGATAGTAAAATAGATAGATAGAAATATAGATAGATAGATAGATAAATAGATAGATAGATAAATAGATAGATATAAATATAGATAGATAGAAATATAGATAGATAGATAAATAGATAGATAGAAATATAGATAGATAGATAAATAGATAGATAGTAATATAGATAGATAGAAATATAGATAGATAGAAATATAGATAGATAGATAAATAGATAGATAGATAAATAGATGGATAGATAAATAGATAGATAGAAATATAGATAGATAGACATATAGATAGATAGATAGATAAATAGATAGGTAGTAATATAGATAGATAGATAAATAGATAGATAGTAATATAGATAGATAGATAATTAGATAGATAGAAATATAGATAGATAGAAATATAGATAGATAGATAGATAAATAGATAGGTAGTAATATAGATAGATAGATAAATAGATAGATAGTAATATCGATAGATAGAAATATAGATAGATAGATAGATAAATAGATAGATAGATAAATAGATAGATAGAAATATAGATAGATAGATAAATAGATAGATAGAAATATAGATAGATAGATAAATAGATAGATAAATAGATAGATAGAAATATAGATAGATAGATAAATAGATAGATAGAAATATAGATAGATAGATAAATAGATAGATAGAAATATTGATAAATAGAAATATAGATAGATAGAAATATAGATAGATAGATAAATAGATGGATAGATAAATAGATAGATAGAAATATAGATGGATAGATAAATAGATAGATAGTAATATAGATAGATAGATAAATAGATAGATAGATAAATAGATGGATAGATAGAAATATAGATAGATAGATAAATAGATGGATAGATAAATAGATAGATAGAAATATAGATAGATAGATAAATAGATAGATAGAAATATAGATAGATAGATAGATAAATAGATAGATAGAAATATAGATAGATAGATAAATAGATAGATAGTAATATAGATAGATAGATAAATAGATAGATAGAAATATAGATCGATAGAAATATAGATAGATAGATAAATAGATAGATAGAAATATCGATAGACAGATAGATAAATAGATAAATAGAAATATAGATAGATAGATAAATAGATAGATAGAAATATAGATAGATAGAAATATAGATAGATAGATAAATAGATAGATAGAAATATAGATAGATATATAGATAAATAGATAGATAGAAATATAGATAGATAGATAAATAGATAGATAGTAATATATATAGATAGATAGATAAATAGATAGATAGAAATATAGATAGATAGATAGATAAATAGATAGATAGAAATATAGATAGATAGAAATATAGATAGATAAATAGATAGATAGATAGATAGATAGAAATATAGATAGATAGAAATATAGATGGATAGATAAATAGATAGATAGAAATATAGATAGATATATAGATAAATAGATAGATAGAAATATAGATAGATAGATAGATAAATAGATAGATAGTAATATATATAGATAGAGAGATAAATAGATAGATAGAAATATAGATAGATAGATAGATAAATAGATAGATAGAAATATAGATAGATAGAAATATAGATAGATAGAAATATAGATAGATAGATAAATAGATAGATAGATAAATAGATGGATAGATAAATAGATAGATAGAAATATAGATAGATAGATAAATAGATAGATAGAAATATAGATAGATAGAAATATAGATAGATAGATAAATAGATAGATGGTAATATAGATAGATAGATAAATAGATAGATAGAAATATAGATAGATAGAAATATAGATAGATAGAAATATAGATAGATAGATAAATAGATAGATAGATAAATAGATGGATAGATAAATAGATAGATAGAAATATAGATAGATAGATAAATAGATAGATAGTAATATAGATAGATAGATAAATAGATAGATAGTAATATAGATAGAAAGATAAATAGATAGATAGAAATATAGATAGATAGATAAATAAATAGATAGATAGAAATATAGATAGATAGATAAATAGATAGATAGTAATATAGATAGATAGAAATATAGATAGATAGATAAATAGATAGATAGAAATATAGATAGATAGATAGATAAATAGATAGATAGAAATATAGATAGATAGATAAATAGATAGATAGTAACATAGATAGATAGAAATATAGATAGATAGATAAATAGATTGATAGAAATATAGATAGATAGATAGATAAATAGATAAATAGAAATATAGATAGATAGAATAATAGATAGATAGAAATATAGATTGATAGAAATATAGATAGATAGATAAATAGATAGATAGATAAATAGATAGATAGAAATATAGATAGATAGATAAATAGATAGATAGATAAATAGATAGATAGAAATATAGATAGATAGATAAATAGATAGATAGAAATATAGATAGATAGATAAATAGATAGATAGAAATATAGATAGATAGATAAATAGATAGATAGAAATATAGATAGATAAATAGATAGATAGAAATATAGATAGGTAGATAAATAGATAGATAGTAATATAGATAGATAGAAATATATCTATATAGGAAGATAAATAGATAGATAGTAATATAGATAAATAGAAATATAGATAGATAAATAGATAGATAGATAAATAGATAGATATAAATATAGATAGATAGAAATATAGATAGATAGATAAATAGATAGATAGAAATATAGATAGATAGATAAATAGATAGATAGTAATATAGATAGATAGAAATATAGATAGATAGAAATATAGATAGATAGATAAATAGATAGATAGATAAATAGATGGATAGATAAATAGATAGATAGAAATATAGATAGATAGAAATATGGATAGATAGATAAATAGATAGATAGATAAATAGATAGATAGAGATATAGATAGATAGATAAATAGATAGATAGAAATATAGATAGATAGATAAATAGATAGATAGATAAATAGATAGATAGAAATATAGATAGATAGATAAATAGATAGATAGTAATATAGATAGATAGAAATATTGATAGATGGATAGATAAATAGATAGATAGAAATATAGATAGATAGAAATATAGATAGATAGATAAATAGATAGATAGATAAATAGATAGATAGAAATATAGATAGATAGATAAATAGATAGATAGATAAATAGATAGATAGAAATATAGATAGATAGATAAATAGATAGATAGAAATATAGATAGATAGATAAATAGATAGATAGAAATATAGATAGATAGATAAATAGATAGATAGAAATATAGATAGATAAATAGATAGATAGAAATATAGATAGGTAGATAAATAGATAGATAGTAATATAGATAGATAGAAATATATCTATATAGGTAGATAAATAGATAGATAGTAATATAGATAAATAGAAATATAGATAGAAAAATAGATAGATAGAAATATAGATAGATAGATAGATAAATAGATAGATAGATAAATGGATAGATATAAATATAGATAGATAGAAATATAGATAGATAGATAAATAGATAGATAGAAATATAGATAGATAGATAAATAGATAGATAGTAATATAGATAGATCGAAATATAGATAGATAGAAATATAGATAGATAGATAAATAGATAGATAGATAAATAGATGGATAGATAAATAGATAGATAGAAATATAGATAGATAGACATATAGATAGATAGATAGATAAATAGATAGGTAGTAATATAGATAGATAGATAAATAGATAGATAGTAATATAGATAGATAGATAGATAATTAGATAGATAGAAATATAGATAGATAGAAATATAGATAGATAGATAGATAAATAGATAGGTAGTAATATAGATAGATAGATAAATAGATAGATAGTAATATCGATAGATAGAAATATAGATAGATAGATAGATAAATAGATAGATAGATAAATAGATAGATAGAAATATAGATAGATAGATAAATAGATAGATAGAAATATAGATAGATAGATAAATAGATAGATAAATAGATAGATAGAAATATAGATAGATAGATAAATAGATAGATAGAAATATAGATAGATAGATAAATAGATAGATAGAAATATTGATAAATAGAAATATAGATAGATAGAAATATAGATAGATAGATAAATAGATGGATAGATAAATAGATAGATAGAAATATAGATGGATAGATAAATAGATAGATAGTAATATAGATAGATAGATAAATAGATAGATAGATAAATAGATGGATAGATAGAAATATAGATAGATAGATAAATAGATGGATAGATAAATAGATAGATAGAAATATAGATAGATAGATAAATAGATAGATAGAAATATAGATAGATAGATAGATAAATAGATAGATAGAAATATAGATAGATAGATAAATAGATAGATAGTAATATAGATAGATAGATAAATAGATAGATAGAAATATAGATCGATAGAAATATAGATAGATAGATAAATAGATAGATAGAAATATCGATAGACAGATAGATAAATAGATAAATAGAAATATAGATAGATAGATAAATAGATAGATAGAAATATAGATAGATAGAAATATAGATAGATAGATAAATAGATAGATAGAAATATAGATAGATATATAGATAAATAGATAGATAGAAATATAGATAGATAGATAAATAGATAGATAGTAATATATATAGATAGATAGATAAATAGATAGATAGAAATATAGATAGATAGATAGATAAATAGATAGATAGAAATATAGATAGATAGAAATATAGATAGATAAATAGATAGATAGATAGATAGATAGAAATATAGATAGATAGAAATATAGATGGATAGATAAATAGATAGATAGAAATATAGATAGATATATAGATAAATAGATAGATAGAAATATAGATAGATAGATAGATAAATAGATAGATAGTAATATATATAGATAGAGAGATAAATAGATAGATAGAAATATAGATAGATAGATAGATAAATAGATAGATAGAAATATAGATAGATAGAAATATAGATAGATAGAAATATAGATAGATAGATAAATAGATAGATAGATAAATAGATGGATAGATAAATAGATAGATAGAAATATAGATAGATAGATAAATAGATAGATAGAAATATAGATAGATAGAAATATAGATAGATAGATAAATAGATAGATGGTAATATAGATAGATAGATAAATAGATAGATAGAAATATAGATAGATAGAAATATAGATAGATAGAAATATAGATAGATAGATAAATAGATAGATAGATAAATAGATGGATAGATAAATAGATAGATAGAAATATAGATAGATAGATAAATAGATAGATAGTAATATAGATAGATAGATAAATAGATAGATAGTAATATAGATAGAAAGATAAATAGATAGATAGAAATATAGATAGATAGATAAATAAATAGATAGATAGAAATATAGATAGATAGATAAATAGATAGATAGTAATATAGATAGATAGAAATATAGATAGATAGATAAATAGATAGATAGAAATATAGATAGATATATAGATAAATAGATAGATAGAAATATAGATAGATAGATAAATAGATAGATAGTAACATAGATAGATAGAAATATAGATAGATAGATAAATAGATTGATAGAAATATAGATAGATAGATAGATAAATAGATAAATAGAAATATAGATAGATAGAATAATAGATAGATAGAAATATAGATTGATAGAAATATAGATAGATAGATAAATAGATAGATTGATAAATAGATAGATAGAAATATAGATAGATAGATAAATAGATAGATAGATAAATAGATAGATAGAAATATAGATAGATAGATAAATAGATAGATAGAAATATAGATAGATAGATAAATAGATAGATAGAAATATAGATAGATAGATAAATAGATAGATAGAAATATAGATAGATAAATAGATAGATAGAAATATAGATAGGTAGATAAATAGATAGATAGTAATATAGATAGATAGAAATATATCTATATAGGAAGATAAATAGATAGATAGTAATATAGATAAATAGAAATATAGATAGATAAATAGATAGATAGAAATATAGATAGATAGATAGATAAATAGATAGATAGATAAATAGATAGATATAAATATAGATAGATAGAAATATAGATAGATAGATAAATAGATAGATAGAAATATAGATAGATAGATAAATAGATAGATAGTAATATAGATAGATAGAAATATAGATAGATAGAAATATAGATAGATAGATAAATAGATAGATAGATAAATAGATGGATAGATAAATAGATAGATAGAAATATAGATAGATAGACATATAGATAGATAGATAGATAAATAGATAGGTAGTAATATAGATAGATAGATAAATAGATAGATAGTAATATAGATAGATAGATAATTAGATAGATAGAAATATAGATAGATAGAAATATAGATAGATAGATAGATAAATAGATAGGTAGTAATATAGATAGATAGATAAATAGATAGATAGTAATATCGATAGATAGAAATATAGATAGATAGATAAATAGATAGATAGATAAATAGATAGATAGAAATATAGATAGATAGATAAATAGATAGATAGAAATATAGATAGATAGATAAATAGATAGATAAATAGATAGATAGAAATATAGATAGATAGATAAATAGATAGATAGAAATATAGATAGATAGATAAATAGATAGATAGAAATATTGATAGATAGAAATATAGATAGATAGAAATATAGATAGATAGATAAATAGATGGATAGATAAATAGATAGATAGAAATATAGATGGATAGATAAATAGATAGATAGTAATATAGATAGATAGATAAATAGATAGATAGATAAATAGATGGATAGATAGAAATATAGATAGATAGATAAATAGATGGATAGATAAATAGATAGATAGAAATATAGATAGATAGATAAATAGATAGATAGAAATATAGATAGATAGATAGATAAATAGATAGATAGAAATATAGATAGATAGATAAATAGATAGATAGTAATATAGATAGATAGATAAATAGATAGATAGAAATATAGATCGATAGAAATATAGATAGATAGATAAATAGATAGATAGAAATATCGATAGACAGATAGATAAATAGATAAATAGAAATATAGATAGATAGATAAATAGATAGATAGAAATATAGATAGATAGAAATATAGATAGATAGATAAATAGATAGATAGAAATATAGATAGATATATAGATAAATAGATAGATAGAAATATAGATAGATAGATAGATAAATAGATAGATAGTAATATATATATATAGATAGATAAATAGATAGATAGAAATATAGATAGATAGATAGATAAATAGATAGATAGAAATATAGATAGATAGAAATATAGATAGATAAATAGATAGATAGATAAATAGATAGATAGAAATATAGATAGATAGAAATATAGATAGATAGATAAATAGATAGATAGAAATATAGATAGATATATAGATAAATAGATAGATAGAAATATAGATAGATAGATAGATAAATAGATAGATAGTAATATATATAGATAGATAGATAAATAGATAGATAGAAATATAGATAGATAGATAGATAAATAGATAGATAGAAATATAGATAGATAGAAATATAGATAGATAGAAATATAGATAGATAGATAAATAGATAGATAGATAAATAGATGGATAGATAAATAGATAGATAGAAATATAGATAGATAGATAAATAGATAGATAGAAATATAGATAGATAGAAATATAGATAGATAGATAAATAGATAGATGGTAATATAGATAGATAGATAGATAAATAGATAGATAGAAATATAGATAGATAGAAATATAGATAGATAGAAATATAGATAGATAGATAAATAGATAGATAGATAAATAGATGGATAGATAAATAGATAGATAGAAATATAGATAGATAGATAAATAGATAGATAGTAATATAGATAGATAGATAAATAGATAGATAGTAATATAGATAGATAGATAAATAGATAGATAGAAATATAGATAGATAGATAAATAAATAGATAGATAGAAATATAGATAGATAGATAAATAGATAGATAGTAATATAGATAGATAGAAATATAGATAGATAGATAAATAGATAGATAGAAATATAGATAGATAGATAGATAAATAGATAGATAGAAATATAGATAGATAGATAAATAGATAGATAGTAACATAGATAGATAGAAATATAGATAGATAGATAAATAGATAGATAGAAATATAGATAGATAGATAGATAAATAGATAAATAGAAATATAGATAGATAGAATAATAGATAGATAGAAATATAGATTGATAGAAATATAGATAGATAGATAAATAGATAGATAGAAATATAGATAGATAGATAGATAAATAGATAGATAGAAATATAGATAGATAGATAAATAGATAGATAGTAATTTAGATGGATAGATAAATAGATAGATAGAAATATAGATAGATAGAAATATAAATAGATAGATAAATAGATAGATAGTAATATAGATAGATAGATAAATAGATAGATGGAAATATAGATAGATAGATAAATAGATAGATAGATAGATAAATAGATAGATAGAAATATAGATAGATAGATAAATAGATAAATAGTAATATAGATAGATAGATAAATAGATAGATAGTAATATAGATAGATAGAAATATAGATAGATAGAAATATAGATAGATAGTAATATAGATGGATAGATAAATAGATAGATAGATAGATAGATAGATAGAAATAAAGATAGATAGATAAATAGATAGATAGTAATATAGATAGATAGAAATATAGATAGATAGAAATATAGATAGATAGATAAATAGATAGATAGATAAATAGATAGATAGATAAGCAGATAGATAGAAATATAGATAGATAGATAAATAGATAGATAGATAAATAGATAGATAGATAAATAGATAGATAAATAGATAGATAGTAATAGAGATAGATAGATAAATAGATAGATAGAAATATAGATAGATAGATAAATAGATAGATAAATAGATAGATAGTAATATAGATAGATAGATAAATAGATAGATAGAAATATAGATAGATAGATAAATAGATAGATAGATAAATAGATAGATAGATAAATAGATTGATAGTAATATAGATAGATAGATAAATAGATAGATAGAAATATAGATAGATAGATAAATAGATAGATAGTAATATAGATAAATAGAAATATAGATAGATAGAAATATAGATAGATAGATAAATAGATAGATAGAAATATAGATAGATAGATAAATAGATAGATAGAAATATAGATAGATAGATAGATAAATAGATAGATAGAAATATAGATAGATAGATAGATAAATAGATAGATAGTAATATATATAGATAGATAAATAGATAGATAGAAATATAGATAGATAGATAGATAGATAAATAGATAGATAGATAAATAGATGGATAGATAAATAGATAGATAGAAATATAGATAGATAGATAAATAGATAGATAGTAATATAGATAGATAGAAATATAGATAGATAGATAAATAGATAGATAGATAAATAGATGGATAGTAATATAGATAGATAGAAATATAGATAGATAGATAAATAGATAGATAGATAAATAGATAGATGGTAATATAGATAGAGATACGTACACAAGCATATCTTATTAGCCAAATCGACCGCAATCTTCCATAGCGAGGTGTACGATGTGTGGTAGACATCCGACAGTGTACTGGCTATAGATTTCAGTTCCGGTTCATAGACATATATGCCAGCTCCAACTGCGTACACTTTTTTGGCTCTCTCCTTCAACATTTTTGCTGCCATTGCCGTTCGCTTGATGTCAGTCGACCTTCCGCCCGTCACCACAATTACCGTTGCCGCCGTGTTAAGTTTCTGCAGCACATTGTTCACGTGCAGCAAGCCGCGCGCCGTGTTGGTTGGGCCGCTTTTATAGTGCAATACCAGAGAGTACATGTTCAGAGTCAACTTGGCCCGGTTTTTGTAATTCTTCAGTGGGATCTCCTGGTTCACCCGGCAACTGTACGTGTACAACCCGATGCCCGTCTTGCCAGAAGAAATGTTAAATCTCGCGGTAACATCTGTTGTGAAATTTATTAGCTTTTCAAAATTTTTCTTGCCGACTATTGATGATTCGTCCACCAGGAATATGATGTTATCTTCGATAACACAACCTGCAAAATGAAACAAAAATTCTTAGATAATATATTGAAATAAAGTGTGTATGTGTGTGTGTGTGTTACGTAATACTGTAGTTCTCTTTATTCATAAATTATATGCGAAAATGCTCGGCGAATGTATATAACAAACACTGTCAATTTTGGATATATAAAATAAGTGACAATTATTTCTTGCAATAATACTTCCACAAATATGCTATGTATATCATCTACATAAAAAAATGTAGAAAATCAGTTCTAATAAATAACAATAACCAATGGATAAAAACTGAAATGAAAAATTCGTTTGATTTGGCGATGGGTGCCAGGGACTCTGCAGTGGGATTATTCATTCTATATACCCTAACAAGCATATTTGAAACTACGGATATCGGTCTATATAGAGATGATGGACTAGCTATAATAAAAGACTCCAACAAAGTCAAGGGAGATAACTTTAAGAAAATCATACACAATGAAATGAAAAATTAGGCCTAAAAGTAGACGTACTAGCTAATATAAAAATAACAAACTTCCTGGACGTCACGTAAAATTTAGATAAAAAACACACGTGAACCCTACTTAAAAGATAACGCTAATCCAATATACGTAAAACCTAAATCCAATCACCCACCATCAATTATAAAATAGATTCCTAACTCGATCGTAAGTAGACTCAGCAATAACTTAAGCGATGAAAATGCATTTAACAGGTCAAGCAATATCTATAAAACAGCCCTAAAAAATAGTAGAGACAAAAATATTGATATCAAATATAAGCAACAAAGCATCAATAACTATAATAAAATTAAAAATAGAAGAAAAAGAAATATAATTTGGTATACGGCGCCATACAACCAAATTTTAAAAACAAAACTTGGCAAGAAATTTCTAGATCTTAGCGAAAAGCACTTCCCCGCCACCAATTCCTTACACAAAATTTTCAATAAAAATAATCTAAAGCTATCCTACAGCTACTGCGAAAATTTAGAGATGATAATTAAAGCACATAAAACAAAATATTAAATAAAAGCAATGAAAGCAACAACAAAATAAGCAATAAAAAAGTGGATACCATGACAAAAATAATATTAACACGAAGAACACATATGTAACTAGTAGAAATAATAATAATAATAATAATAATAATAATAATAATAATAATAATAATAATAATAATAATAATAAACCAACTCCAGACAAAGACAACCGTACTTGGAATAAAAATAAAAATACCAATAACGAACAAGATAAATACAACTGTAGATACCGTACACTTTACTCATTCCAAAATAAATGTCTAACCAAAAGCATAGTTTACTAGGCCACAATATTTGCGAAGGAAAACCCGAATAACAAGAAATATTACATAGGTATGACTTCCTTAGATTTTAAAACTCGATATTATGACCACAAAAGTACATTCAATAATAAGAAACACCGAATGAAAACAGCCCTATCAAACAAATACTGGGAAAACAAGGAAAACGGACGTTCGCCGGTAGTCGAATGGAAACTAGTAAGACAAGCAAGCACATGTAGAGACCTAGACGATCCATGTAGATTATGCCTTCATGAAAAATTTGATATCCTGTACTTTAACGACCTCCAATATCTATTAAACTGTAGGAGAGAAATAGCGAACAACTGTATTCACAGGATAAAATTTACTCTAGGATAGAGATACAAAATAATTTTAAAACTAACAATAACAAAAAATAAATCAAAATGGCAGCGACTTTGAAATGGAGAGTCCCGTTTTCAATTTGAAGGAGGAGCACCTGAGCATTCTGTGTTAACAATTTAAGAGAGTTTCGTCAACGTAAGGAATATTTATAAACGTATTTTAATGTTTTCCGTTATTTTGTGCTTGAGGAATATTCGATTATGGCATGTGTAGTTTATATAAACATTCATTTAAGTAGTTATCGCCTCAAATTTCGTTTTAATTTCCGTTCGCTGAAATTATTTCAAGTAAAGAGCATTAAAAACTATAACAAAACAAAAACAAACATGAACTGAACTTTTATTGACTATGGTAACATTTATTTCTTGTATATTTATTTTTTCGGGTAGTCGTTTGTTGGCTTTTCTGCTAAACACTCTTACTAAATAATATCGACGAAATATCGAAAAACAAAGAAACAAAAACAGTTTTGAAAAATAATGAAGCTTTACTTACTTTAGTAAAATAATCCGAAACAGCAAAATGCGATATTAAAAAAGTAAACACGTAATTACTTCAGTTTTTTAAAGCAAAGAATCGATATAAATATGAATAAGAAGAAAATGACGCCTTTTTCAAGCAGAACAGCTTCGTTTCAGTTTTACAGTATTGAATGGTGTAGTATTGCGCCGTCGGATTCAGGGTTGTACTATTGTAATGTAAAGAACACACAGAAAGGGTTGTAATCAACTGAATTCCTTATAGCACACTGACACAAAAAAAGCTTAAACAGATATATAAATAAAAATAAAAAGGTTATGTAAATGTTTTTAAAAAGACACGTAATCACGTGAGCAGGATTTTTCCCTTCTTTTGACACGATAACAAGTAACGTTCTTATTTTTTATTATTTATCTATTTTCCTATTTTCGAAAGTGTGCCACGTGCAAGTGGAGAAGGAAAAAAACAGATTTATGCAAAGATTTGTGTCGAGAATTGTCTAAGGTTCCGATTTTTTTTCTGGCTTTCACTTTAATAAGAACGTGAATTTATGAGGTGAATTTATTCGACACAATATAATTCAACTAAAAAAATAAATAAAAGCTAACGTGAATTAAGATTAAAGTTAAGGTGTTATTATGGACCCTCGCCCCTTTTAAAAACCCTTGTTAAACTTTGTGACATATTTACATTCTATGGAGGTCAGGCGCGAACGAACACCCAATAATTTTATTATACCATATTTCTTCAAACTGAAACATAATTATTAAAGTATATTTACGAAAATAGATATGAAAAGTCTTTGTTAAAATTTGTGCCATATTTCCATGGAGTACAGGAATGAACGCAGACCCCACAATTTTATTATACCATCCCTATTTAAGTTAAAACATACTTATCAAAGTATTCTTATGTACATCTATATAAAAAACACTTGTAAACGTTTTTTTTTTCATTTTTTATTTCCATACTTTGGGGGGCCAGGCGCGAACGCAGACCCCACAATTTTTATGAACCACCGTTCTGCTAGATCAAACATACCCATTCCTGTGTCTCGATACATTTTCTATCATTATATGTAATCAGTTTTGTAAAATCGTCAACCGTATAGGAGTCTATTCGTGACCACACACACACACACACACACACACACACACACACACACACACACACACACACACGTTCAGCTTTATATTATAGATATATATTAAAATATTCTTAAACTGCACGGAGCTATTTTTTGTAATTTTTCAATTTTTCGTTCTTATTTTTCGGCTTATTTCTCGTTCTTATTATCTTATTTCTTATTCTTCTTATTTCTTATTCTTATTTCTCGGCTTATTTTTCGTTCTTATTTCTCGGCTTATTTCTCGTTCTTGTTTCTCGGCTTTTTTCTCGTTCTTGTTTCTCGGCTTATTTCTCGTTCTTATTTCTCGGCTTATTTCTCGTTCTTGTTTCTCGGCTTATTTCTCGTTCTTGTTTCTCGGCTTATTTCTCGTTCTTATTCTCGGTTTATTTCTCGTTCTTATTTTTCGGCTTATTTCTCGTTCTTATTATCTTATTTCTTATTCTTCTTATTTCTTATTCTTATTTCTAGGCTTATTTTTCGTTCTTATTTCTCGGCTTTTACTTATTTCTCGCTGTGCTAGAAAGTTCTATAGTTGTCTTCGTTCATCTGTTCTTTTTTTCTTTTGGTTGTTTTTTACAAGTACTTTCAACTGAGTTTCATCGGTCGTCTTCATGCAGTTTGTGATTACTGTTTCGTTTAAAATCTGGATGCTTTTATATGCTTCAGTTAAAATCACATTTAAATTTCTTGAACTAATGAAGCGGCTCGCGTGTAAAAAATATTTTTTAAATACGTGTTAATGTGTTAAGAATATGACTAAAATAAATGTACAGTGGTTTAAAGGAGTGATTTACAAAATCGTACAGAATTGTAAAAATACAAAAAAAAAAAAAAAAGAAGCTCATTAAGCAAAAACACACCGTGCTGTTTAACAATACTTGTCTGAATAAGAAAATGCAGCCTAAATACACACACACACACACACACACACACACACACACACACACACACACACACACACACACACACACACATATATATAGCTGTAAATGAAGTAGTTATATATATATATATATATATATAACTACTTCATTTACAGCTATATATATGTGTGTGTGTGTGCGTGTGTGTGTGTATTTAGGCTGCATATATATATATATATATATATATATATATATATATAATTACTTCATTTAGTCACATAAATTAATATGCGAAAGTATAAATTTATGCGTAAACTTTAAGTATTTACTTTAAAAGTACTCAATACGTCGGTAGAGCTAGTTAGTAAGTTATAAAATGTATATGGCGATTAAGCTACACTGAATATTCCGCTTTTCATTCACTCTAGGATTCTTCAGGCTTAGGCGCATAAGCCTGAAGAGTCCTAGAGTGGATGAAACGTGGAATATTCAGTGTAGCTTAATCGCCATATATATTTTATATATATATATATATATATATATATATATATATATATATATATATATATATATATATATATTATTACATTTTCACCCCAAACAAGGCACATTGCCACTTTGGCGTAGGGAGCTACTATCAGGGGCAACAACTACTGGTGTACTATGTAGGGATTTGGGCGGCAAGTTGTTGGTTCACGTTGCACCTGAACTTCTGCACGTCAGTACAGTTGGGGAATCAGTGACCTGGAATGGAATTCCAAAGTCTAGCGGTTCTGGGGAAGAAACTACTGGAGTAGAAAGATCTTTTACATCTAGGGATCTCTACATTGTGGGGTGGGATTTTTCAGCCTGTCGGGTCTGTCGAGGGTGTTCATGTCGTGGGGGCACAAATGCTTGCAGTTCATCAGATATATATATATGTGTGTGTATATATATATATATATATATATATATATATATATATATATATTTAAATTTTTTTAAGATTGCAGCAACTCGTTCTCGTGTATTGCCATTACTTAATATATCTCTGGCTCAAATGACACAAACATGAGCGCAACTAGCAGCACGTGCCAGACGGTCACCTCTATGAACCTTCTATAGTCCAGCACATCCACTGATGACCGGGTCCAAGTTGTGGTAACCTGCACACCTACCAGGCCAGACACTGGACTTCCAGAATCTTTATTGCCATTCATGCCCATATCTGCATCAGTCCTCATTAAATGTCATTTTGCCGTTTCAGGCTTTTTGTTATTGAGATTCACACTACAAAATGTGTATTGCCATTTTGTTATCGAGATACACACTGAGTGCAAAGTGTGTATTCCAAGTAATGCCTGTGCTTGAAGCTTTTTATAGTGAGGAAATACTTTACACTGAGACAATCCCACTCTCTAGACAACTACCACATTGAACCAAAAAGAAGAGCAAGTCAACATTATTGGATGCAGCATACTCCACACGCCGGTGGGTCATGTATGCCGCAGCTGACAGGGCCTAAGCTCCTCTGAAGGTTTCTCTCAGGGTTACCTCACCCTTAACCTTTGGTTAAAAGAACCTTGACCCACAAAGTAGTGGATGTCCAGTTATACAGCGCAGTGGTCATAACGTGCACGTGAAAGTGGGGTACACACATACACACATACATACATAATGACTGCAACGTCTTGTCAGACGAGTGCCACTCCCTCAGACATTTAAAATCCATGATTCCAAATGTCTGAGGGAGTATCTATACAAATATGATGTTACAGAGTCTTAGCTTTGTACGACAGCTAAGTATCTCTCTCGGTTCAAAATGTTGAGATCCAGCAACAAGCAAGAGCAAGATAGCCAGCAACAAATTAAATTGCAGACCAGCTTAATGCGGGTACTGGTCCTCCGCTTTATGTTTTTTTAAATTAGAGATTTGCTTCTCCTAGAAAGGTTGCCTTCACCACGGCTTACGGGAGCCCTCTCTACCCCAATACACATATACACACACACACACACAAATATACACGGTGCTAGTTGGCCGTTGACCCAGAAAAAGAGTTCATTGTTTGGTGAGGAGGGCGGCTAGTCTCCCTGAAGGAAGACATACATACATATATACATACATACATACATACATATATATATGCGTGTGTATGTATATATGCATATATATTTATAAATATATATATATATATATATATATATTAAAAAGAAAGAAAATGACGATATAAAGCTATATATTAATATATATTGGTTAATTCATTTATTCAATCAAGCTAAATTGAATGTATCTGTTTAAATCAGTTAAAATGAATGTTTTAAAGAATATGCAAATTAACAGATGAATGCAATTCCACGACCCACATATAACACAATTGTATTTTCCTTTTAAATAAATAGAAAAAAGGGGGTTTTAATAAGAATATCAATACACACACCAAAAACAACACATTTATAGAAGTATATATATATATATATATATATATATATATATATATATATATATATATATATATATATACACGTATATATATACGTGTGTGTGTGTGTGTATATATATATGCAGGGGGCCAAAAGAAACAATATAAAGACTGTCTGAGAACGTCCCTAAAAGACTTTGACATCAGCCCCCAGTCTTGGGAGAGTCGCGCTGCTAAACGTTCGGCCTGGTGTTGCGTCATCAGCCTAGGAGCCGACAGGGCAGAGAATCAACGCATGACACACGACCAGCAAAAGCGCAAGAGGAGGAAGAAGAGAGCTGCCGGTTCACAGCCTGCCGATACCGCCTTCACGTGTCCAGAGTGTGGAAGAGTCTGCCGAGCACGGATTGACCTCATCAGCCATCTCAGGACCCACAAACCCCTGACGCCGAACTGATTGATACCTTGGTCATCGTCGACTTCGACGGACGAGCAAGAAGAAGAAGAAGAAGAAGAAGAAGAAGAATATATATATATATATATATATATATATATATATATATATATAGAGAGAGAGAGAGAGAGAGAGTTTATACATATTTGTATATATATATACATATTTGTATATATATATATATATATATATATATATATATATATATATATATATATATATATTCGTTTATGTTTTATTTATTTTTTTTTGATTACTTTTATGTAAAATAAACCAAATCTGAAAAATTTGAATTCACAAGTGAGAATATTATGCCATGTAAAAACCCCTTAAAATACTCCAAAGAAACTGAAAATCAAGGAATATTTAAATGGATAAAAAAATCTAATAACTATTGGTAAAATTCCCCCCTTCCCCCCCCCCAAAAAAACGGTGGTATCTAAATTTTCATTATTACTTCCCCTTTTTCTGCCCCCCCCTATTTTTTAAAAAACTTAATATATCCTATATTACAACTCTTTATGCCTATGTGTGGCAAAATAAATAATGATCGCTTAATTATTTCACGAACGAATCCTATGAATACAAACATATAGCACTAAAAAGGGGACCCGGCATTTTCCGAAATTGAACGATGAACGACAAATGTTTCATACATATTTTATTGTCATCGAAATCAGCCATTTTTTCAGTCAAATCGATTGATTGCCTCCTCGAGTTGGGGATCCGGATGCCCCCCCCCACGCAGTGATTTAATTCACAATACATTGTAGTCTACATTGCACTGTACTGTTGTAAAATTATTTTATATATATAACTAGCCTGGTTGCCCGGCGTTGCTCGGGTGTTTGGAGGTGTGTATTGAGCAAAAACAACAACAAAAAAAAGTGGTAGTTGGCAGGCAGGCTCGCTTGAACCTGTGACGCGAAGGCGGAAACGAAAGTCAACGAAAATCTGACGTCTTTACGCTACTCCATGACGCGATCGGAAGTTCACGACGTTAAAAGCAGGCAAAGTCAATCCAACTGATACGATGACTTGCAGAAAAAATCGACCTCTCCTTGTAGAAAACTGCCCAGTTGAGGGTAAAACCGTTAATCGAGCTTCAAAATGATATCAATCTCGTGAAAATCCGTTGCCTCTGTCGAAAGTTTTAGGCATACATACATACATACATACATACATACATATATACATACATTTAAACAGACAGGTGAGATTTATATTATAGACTAGCGTAGTTGCCCGGCGTTGCCCGGGTGTTTGGAGGTGTAAAAGAAAAAAAGTTTTGGCAGGCAGGTAGGCTCGAACATGAAGCCCTGAGACGAAGGCGGAAAAAAAGTGACACGTTACCGCGACACTAAGCGGACAGAGAAGAAAAATGGTTGAAATTAAACAGTTAAAAAGCAGGTGCTTAAACGAACGTCAACGTCTTCTTTTCTAGGCCAAACATCACACCATAGAGAAATGAAATCACAGCGCGAATTTTGTAAGATAAAAGTCGCTCAAATAAAAGATAGAGACGACCTTGTTTCGTAAATCTGAGATATTATAATCCAGAAAGTATATAAAAAGTTGTAAGAATTAATGACCCCCCGAGCGTCCTCCTTGAGCGTCCCCCCCCGAGCCCCCCCCCGAGAACCCCCTCAAAAAACCTTTGGCGGACATACAAAAAATGCACACACACAAACACAAACATATATTTCAATACAGAACCTATCTAAGAACACTGCCACGCACATAAAGTACATTCGTGTGAAATTTTATAAAAATCGGACCAGTCGTTTATGAGTCCATAGGGAATAAAGTCAAACACAGACACAGACACAAAGTTCCTTTCATGTAGTAGTTGATAGGTAGAAGTAGACATACACATATACATAACTTTATATATAGATGAAGATTAAATTACCTTTGGGGACGCATTTTTTTCCTTCTCGCATAAATTCTTTCTTACAGACGCACTGATGTACGCCATTTTTCCCCTTGCATTCGCTGTTCTTTTCACAAGGTGTCTGTGGTATTATTGCCACCTTGCCTGTAGATTTACAAATTATTTTTTGGCGACAATCGCTACTGGTGATGACATCGTTCAGCTGAAAAAAAAAAATAACAAGAAAATGTTTTAACCTTGAAGTGAATTTTATCGTTAAATTTCACAAATAAAACCAAATACGGTGATTAAATATCTAATTTAGAAAATGGAACGATAAAATTGTCGCCCTAGAAAAGACAACATGATCCCATTTCCGTTTGATAAAAAACGGCTTTCTTTTTTTTCTCTACAGACCATCTACTAGTTGGCCAGTTGTGTACAAATCCCAAGAGCAATAGGAGCATCTATCATGTCTGAAAGTTACACAATGTTCACCGAAAAAAATCACACACACACTAAGGTACTCTTAAAGCTGCAGCAGTTCACCGATACGATCACACTGACGTCGATCCTAGAAAAGACACCCCCATGTTCCAAACACACTCCCTTTATCCTTCCGGCGTTCGTCCTCGGCCAATCAGCAGCCAAAGAACGGTCACTTGGGGCCCAGTGATGATCGCACAATCTACAAGATGAGGACGGCGCCATTTTGGAATGTCTTTCATGTTTCGGCCATGCACGTACGCACACCGTAGGAGCGTTCCAAGGTAAGGCATGACGCGCAGACACGTGGGCGCTTCCTCCCTTCATTTTCTTCGACTCTACAGTTCGGATAAAACGACCCCTCTTCATAAACAGGAGTGTCTATTAGGTTTAGATATGATCTGTCTCTAAGATACATCACCAGTGTAAATATACCATAACGTATATATGTGTGTGTATAAAATGCGATTATATACAAAATAAAACAAATATATGTATATATGAATTTATTTGTCATTTAAATAAGGAATAACATCGATAGAAAGAGGGTTATAATCGCTTTTTATAGCTAGGCATTTCAAACCGTAATGCTTCTCATCAGATATATAGAAATGCGACGTTTTTCTCGCGTTGCCTACGCACAGTTCAAACATTTCAAAATACAACCGCTAGATTCAACGCGCGGCTCTTTACAACTTTACAACATGGCAAGGAAGAAAAAAGGAAAAAAGAAACAAAACAACACACTGAAAATGGAGTATACCTCTGAAATATATTTGTGATGAATTTCAAACAAAAAAAAATTTTGTTTATTTTCCTAATATTACGTTGTGATTTGGCTTTCAAGCGCACTTGATGCGTATTTTATTTTATTCGAATTAAAACAACGTTTATATATATATATATATATATATATATATATATATATATATATATATATTTGTGTGTGTGTGTCTGTGTATAGTATAAATATAAACTGAAGTCTGTGTGCGTGTGTGTATGTGTGTGTGTGTGTGGTCACGAATAGGCTTCTATATGGTTGACTATTTTAAAAAACTGTACATATAATGATAGAAGATGTATCGAGACACAGGAATGGGTATGTTTGATCTGACAGAACGGTGATTCATAAAAATTGTGGGGTCTCTGCGTTCGCGCCTGGCCCCCAAAGTATGGAAATAAAAAATGAAAAAAAAAAAACGTTTACAAGAGTTTTTGATATAGATGTACATAAGAATACTTTCATAAGTATGTTTCAACTTAAATAGGGATGGTATAATAAAATTGTGGGGTCTGCGTTCGCGCCTGTACTCCATGGAAATATGGCACAAACAAAAACTTTTCATATCTATTTGCGTGAGTATACTTTTATAATTATGTTTCAGTTTGAAGAAATATGGTATAATAAAATTATTGGGTGTTCGTTCGCGCTTGATCTCCATAGAATGTAAATATGTCACAAAGTTTAACAAGGTTTTTTAAAAGGCGCGAGGGTCCATAATAACACCTTAACTTTAATCTTAATTTACGTTAGCTTTTATTTATTTTTTTTGAGTTGAATCATATTGTGTCGAATAAATTCACCTCATAAATTCACGTTCTTATTAAAGTGAAAGCCAGAAAAAAAGTCGGAACTTTAGACAACTCTCGGCACAAATTTTGCATAACTCTGTTTTTTCCTTCTCCATTTGCACGTGGCACTCTTTCGAAAATAGATAAATAATAAAAAATAAGAACGTTACTTATTATCGTGTCAAAAGAAGGGAAAATCCTGCTCACGTGATTACGTGTCTTTTTAAAAACATTTACATAACCTTTTTATTTTTATTTATATATCTGTTTAAGCTTTTTTGTGTCAGTGCACTAGAAGGAATTCAGTTGATTACAACCCTTTTTGTGTGTTCTTTACATTACAATAGTACAACCCTGAATCCGACGGCGCAATACTACACCATTCAATACTGTAAAACTGAAACGAAGCTGTTCTGTTTGAAAAGGGCGCCATTTTCTTCTTATTCATATTTATATCGATTCTTTGCTTTAAAAAACTAAAGTAATTACGTGTTTACTTTTTTAATATCCCATTTTGCTATTTCGGATTATTTTACTAAAGTAAGTAAAGATTCATTATTTTTCAAAACTGTTTTTGTTTCTTTGTTTTTCGATATTTCGTCGATATTATTTAGTAAGAGTGTTTAGCAGAAAAGCCAACAAACGACTACCCGAAAAAATAAATATACAAGAAATAAATGTTACCATAGTAAATAAAAATTCAGTTCATGTTTTTTTTTTGTTTGAAATAGTTTTTAATGCTCTTTACTTGAAATAATTTCAGCGAACCGAAATTAAAACGAAATTGGAGGCGATAACTACTAAAATGAATTTCTATATAAACTACACATGCCATAATCGAATAACCCCAAGCACAAAATAACGGAAAACATTAAAATATGTTTATAAATATTCCCTTCGTTGACGGAACTCTCTTAAATTGTTAACACAGAATGCTCAGGTTCTCCTCCTTCAAATTGAAAACGGGGCTCTCCATTTCAAAGTCACTGCCATTTGTATTTTTTTTTTGTTAACCGGTCCGTGAATTAAAAAGAAAATTTATTTTTTACAAACTACTTAAAAATAGAAACCAATGAACTTTTCTACCATGAAAGTAACTTTTATTGACTATTGTAACATTTATTTCTTATATATATAAGATTTTCTCTTTGTAAGGAAACATCATTTATTTGGTCACTCTTGGCTACGAATGGAAACAAAGTTGATATAAAAAATATATTTTCGCGAAAAATATCTTTACTGTCAGCATATTTTGCTTAGGGTAAAATTTTTGAGTATCAAAACCTATCTCTTTACAACCCCCTCCTTTTCATAACCTATCATACTTTCATCAATCACAGTCCGTTTTCTGTAGGCTGTTTTTGAACCCAGTCAACGACGGGTACTTCTGCTAATATATATATATATATATATATATATATATATATATATATATATATATATATATATATATATATATGAGATACCTTAAATAAGTTTCCAGATATTTGTGTGCATGCATTTCAAATTGTCGTAGATACTTGAAAATTCAGTATGTTATTGCTATACATCTTATGAGATAACTGACCAATTTTTATGATTTCAGGTTCAAATAAACAGCTACAGCAGGAATAGGAACACACCGTACTAAAGCCTGATTTTCACAGCTGGTGAATTTCAAAAATGCAATCTGAATGTGAGGACACCTTAGAAAAACGATATGCAATAAAATTCTGTTTTAAACTTGGAGAAAATGACACAGAAACGCATGGAATGTTTTAGACTGTTTTTGGATCATCTTGCATGATTCGAGCATTAGTTTTTGGGTGGTATACGAGATTCAAGGAAGACAGGGAGTCTGTGAGGGATGATTAGAGGTGTGAGAGGAGTAAGGAAGTCAGAACACTGGAGTTGATTGGCCAAATAAAGAATTTCATGGATAAGGAATGTCGTGTGTCTATAGAGACAATAAGTGCACAGTTTGATGTCAGTGTGGAAAGTGTATACAATTATTCACGAGGAACTGAAGATGCGGAAGATTTGTGCGCAATTTGTCCTAAGATCACAAACTATTCGACTAAGATAGGCGTCAAGAGAGTTCCTACCTCTCACTATAATTCAAACCTTTTTTTGCTTGTAAACTTTTTTTCGTCTCTGATTTTAAGGAAAACCTTAGAGGCTGTCGTTATGAGAAAACTGAGATGAAACGAGGGTCATTAACACGTTTATAGACCTAGCATGTACACAAATGTCTGGAAACTTATTTAAGGTATCTCATATATATATATATATATATATATATATATATATATATATATATATATATACATCTATAAAAGTGAACGTGTCTGTCTGTCTGTCTGTCTGTGTGTCTGTG
Organism: Euprymna scolopes; assembly: GCF_053919585.1. NCBI lineage: Eukaryota > Metazoa > Mollusca > Cephalopoda > Sepiida > Sepiolidae > Euprymna > Euprymna scolopes. The sequence continues at coordinate 117,566,423 of NC_136504.1, forward strand.
TGTCTGTCTGTCTGTCTGTGTACATTTCCCTACGCAATAACTCTGTCAATTTTTAGTCTATAGACTCGAAATTTGAAATAGCGGGTACTGAGATTTGGGAAAATCGATGTGACGGGTGTCAGCCAGAAATTTGGCTGTTAAGGGGTCAAATTTCAACGATTTGATCTTTAAGAGCTCTACCAAACTCCTCCGACAATTTTGGGTCTAGACACTTGAAATTTTAGATATAGGTTCCTTGAACCTGGATCTAACTTAATAAAGTGATTTGAGCCCGAAACAATAAATTTTAAGGGGTCATAATAGGAGTCAAATTTTAAAAAAAATTGACGTCTGCGGTCTATACCAAATTACTCACACAATTTCTGGTCTAAACATTTGAAATTTTACATAAAGTGTATTCAGAGATAGGGCAAGCTTTTTTATCAGTTTGGGTCGAAAATTTTTAGTAACCAATATATAAATGTATGTATGTATGTCTGTTTGCATGTCTGCCTTAAACTTTCAATAGAGGCGACGGATTTTTTCAAGATCAGTATCGTTTTAAAGTTCGATATTTCATACGACAAATATCGAAAAATTGTCTAAAAACATTAATATCTTCCCCTTCAACTAGGCACTTTTCTACAGGGGGGGGGTCACTTTTTTCGCCGATATTTTTGAAAGTTATATCTCCTTTATATTATCTAGCCTTAATTTTTAAAAATGTCGCTTCCGGTTTGGTGGTGGTCGTAACAGCATAAACGTTAGGTTTTACTCCGTTCTTTTCCTCCTTTGCGGTACGGGTTCGAGCCTGCCTTCCTACTACCACTTTTTTTTTTTTTGCTCAGCGTACACATCCAAACACCCGGGCAACGCCGGGCGCCCATGCTAGTATATATATATATATATATATATATATATATATATATATATATATATATATATATATATATATACTAGCAGGAAGTACCCGTCGTTGACTTGGTTCGAAAACAGCCTACAGAAAACGGACTGTGATTGATGAAAGTATGATAGGTTATGAAAAGGAGGGGCTTGTAAAGAGATAGATTTTGGCCTTCAAGTTGTTGGAACGGTAGAACAAGTGCATTGCAGCCGGAGGAGATTATTTCGAAGATTTTCATGTGTGTGCTATCAATAAATTTGCCACAATCAAGTACTGTTATCGCATCAGAAGTGGAGCTCTCCTGTCTTGACATTCTACAAATTTCTTGGAAATTTAGTAGGCGAGGACCATTTCCCCCTCCCCATTTGTTTCGTTCTGAGTCTGTCGTTACTTTTACAGTAGGTGCTCAGCTGAGCTCCAATTTATACCTCCTCCCCGTAAAATACGTTCAACAAATACTCGTCCAGTTATAACAACTGCTAACAACTTCGCTCACTTTCTATCCGTGTTTAAAACTAAATAAGTTGTTAAATAATCTTGTTCCACCATTACTGATCATGTTGTTTCATCATCCATCTAACAAGTATCTATTCTCATATTTGGTCTTGATGTAACATACCACGGGCGCGCGTATGCAAATGCGTGCGTAATGACGTCACCACTAGGGAAAATAAAGACTTTAAAAAAGAGATCACGCTTGACATGCGAAGAACGTTCAAGATCACGTTAGAGGTGTGGATAACGTTTGAGATCACGTGGGTGACGTCACGACTGTAACAATTAGGAAGTAAATGTCGTTGTTACAAAGAAAAAGCGAGTTGAAGTTCTTTTCTATTCTTTGTCTGTTTTGTGACTGAAAACTACAACGTGTTGGTCCCCGGATAAGTAGTGACTACCAAATAAAAAAAAAGAAGATAAAACACTCGATCGACAAGAAAATCGAAGGCTACATCGGCCGAAACGTTGTATGACAACTTTTTTTATTTTAGTAGTGAAAGACTCACCTTCATATAGAAGCCATTGTACAAACATCCGCAGTCAGATTTGGGAATGCAAGATTTTCCGCTTCGAATGAAACCCCACTTGCACACGCAAGCTTCTCCAATCTCGTTACATTTTGGTTTTGGTTCGGTGCAAGACGGCTGACATTTCAATGTGTCGTATTGATAAACTTGAGTATGTGTGCAGGATGGAGCTGCAAGTTAACAAAATTAAACACTTAAAGATTACTAGCAGTGGCCCCTGGCGTTACCCAGTCGTAAAATACGCTTAATTATTATATTTTCATTTACGAAGATTTCGTATTTAAATTGGTGTTACGAAACAGGTGTTATAAAATAGGTGTTACGAAATAGGTGTTACAAAATTCGTGTTACGAAATTGGTGTTACGAAATAGGTATTATGAAATAGGTTTTATGAAACAAACGTTACCTCTAGCACTGCCAGTAAAAGAGTAATAATGTGAAAGATAGTACGTCAAGTTAAAAGTAGCTGAGCAACGGCTTAGTTCTCACCAATTTTGGCAAATAACAAACAGGGTCCTTAACAGAGGCAGGTCCTCTATCCCTACTATCATCAATGGACTTGAGGTAATCTCGTCAGCATATGACAAGACCAAACTCTTTGCCAAAAGCTTTGCAGCAAATTCTACCCTTTGCACTTATTTCCTCCTGTGACTGAAAACATATGCGATATACAAATATCTATGTGTGCTGTTGCCAAGCTTATCATAAAGCTTGATTCCAGTAAAGCAACTGTCCCCGACAGCATTCCAATCATAGTGCTTAAAAAGCTTCTACTGGAACTAGATCCATGACTTATGAAGCTGTTTAAACGTTTCCGTAAGGGGAAATGCTTTCTAAAAGTTTGGAAAAATTCATCAGTTTGCCCCGTATTTAAAAATTACGGAGATCGATTATCTGCTTTTCAGTACAAACCAATCAGTCTTCTGTGTATCTGTAATAAATAGAGAAGTGGTCAATCATCTCAACAAAAATTACCAACTCAGTGACATGCAATATGGTTTCCGTTCTGCTAGATCTACAGCAGATGTGCTAACTGTAATATCACATAGGATTAGTGAATATCTCAATGAAGGCTCGTTTCTAGAACAATAGCTCTTGACATATCGCTTTTGGTAGGCTATAGCATAGAGGTCTACGTTACAAGATTGCAAGCTTTGAAACAACGTGAAATATCTTCTCAATTATTAAATCATTTCTCTCTGATAGGCTTATAAGAATAGTCGTCGATGGGTAGAAATCAGCTCATAGAATCAATGCTGGCGTCCTTTAAGACTCCGTCCTGGGCTCAACTCTCTTCCTGATCATCATCAATGAGCCCCCAAACCACATTCTTACACGTTCGTAGACATTTATGCAGACGACATAACCATCTATGGCACCACTTCAAAGGTCAGAAATGGCCAAAATCTCTCGGTTTCTCTCCTCTGATCTTGAGCACATGGTGCAATGGGGTAAAAGGTGGCTGGTTAATTTTAATGCATCGAAAACCAAGCTTCTCTCTTTTTCATCATAATCGTTTTGACCCCTATCTGTCCCCAACTGAATTAAATGGCTCTCGTCTTGGGGAAGCACCATGTCTTGGCAAGCTTCTAGAACTGACCTTCACTTCTGATCTGAAATGGAACACATACATCAAATCTGTTGCCAACATCGCTGGAAAAATGGTTGGAACACTGTCGATGAAATCCTCTACCTGTATAAGAATCAAGTACGTCCTAAAATGGACTTCTGCTGCCACATCTAAGCATCTGCCCCAATAAAGTTCAAAACTGGCTTCGAAACCAAGTAGGTGATGCGCTTTTTTTCTTCCCTGCAGCCTCTTTCTCACAAAAGAGATGTTTCGGGCCTCTCTGTGCTTTATTGTTATGTTCATGGCAAGTGCTCGTTTGAGCTCCAATCTATGCCCTCCCTGCCAAACTTTCACAAAACACTCGACTAGCTACAACCACTAGCAAGAATTCCTCCTCCCACTCTCTATCTATGTTTAAATGGAAACGTAGATTCCTAGAACTGCATGCATGTGAAACACTGTTCCATTGGCCTACTTACTGGTCGACTACAATACGGTAGCCTCAAGTTTGATGTAAACAAGTTTTTGTTGAACCATCCCATTAAGTATACAACTTGCACCATGAACGATTTCTATACTACCTCCTTGCATTCATTAATTGTTATCCTTCGGGCCTTTGATGTGGTGACTCTCTTACAAAAAAAAAAAAAGAGGGGAAAGAGAAAGAGAATCTGTAAAGAAGAAGAGCACGAGTAGGTGGTTGAAAGAGAAATAAAAGGTACACTGGTTGGCGCGCATGCGTGAAGACACGTGTGTTTGAAAAAAATGGAAAAAGGGAGAAAGAGGGGATGCACAGGCAGCACATGTATAAAGAAAAAAAAAGAAAAGGGGAAAAGGTCGCATCCAACAAGACGTAAGTGTAACAACATTTATAGCGATGCTATGCTGTCGTGATGCGACAGGGTTGGGTCTTTTTTGTTTTACATAGAGGTCACCACTTATCAAGGCCTTCAGGTCACTCGAAGATAAGGGTTATTGAGTGTACAGTATTCAATGAGATTATATAATAATCGTTAGTAGTGTAAATTTGGTAAATTGGATTGCTTTAAAGGGACGGTTCATCAAGAATTTGTTTACGTTGGACTTGAAGACAACCAAATTGAAGTCAGATGGAAAACAGGAAAACGGAAGATAGTTCCACAGGCGTGCAGTTCTTAGAAAGAAACTTTGTTCATGGAATCTACGTTTAGGTTTAGGCACAGATAAAGAGTGGGGAAAATTATTGACAATGGTTTCAGCTAGGCCAGTATTTTTTTATGAAAGTTTGGCGAGGGGAAACCATAGATTGGAGCTCAGACGAACACTTACCATGGAAATAACGATAAAGCAGAGACAAGCTTGCAGCGTCTCTTCTGTGGGAAAGAGGATTCAGGGAAGATAAGAGGGCATCCCTCACTAAACTACGAAGTCTATTTTGAACTCCGTCAAGGCATGCATTGTATTTAAATAAAGGCTAATAAAAAAAAAAAAACTTACAACAATCGAATAGGGGTCTCCAATTAATAATAACACCGTAAGAATTACACGTTCTGGCTAAGCTTTCCATGAATTGACAGAAGATGTCTTGAATAAATTCACTGTTAACATGAGAACACACGTCCATTTTGCAGGAGGAAATAAAATATTCAAACTCTTCTTTATGGAGCACTTTTTTACATGGCAGGAATATTTTGTTGTTCATCGTGTTGCAGATTCGGACGTCGGATTCTGAACAGTCCATACGCAAATCAGTAATGTTACAGCTGAAACGATAAAAAAGGACAAAAAAATGACATAGAAAAGTTGCATTAGTTTCATTCATTTTTGTTTAAAAAAAAAATGAATGAAACTGAGATTTCAAAAAAAAAATTATTATTCGTCCAAACATCTTTTTGCCAACTCCCTACTTCAACTGTAATCTCACGTTCTCTGTTTTAACTGTTCAGAAGAGAAGACCTCTCGGTGCTTTCCCCCTTCATTCTCTCTCTCTCTCTCTCGCTTTCTATCTCTCTCTCTCTCTCTCTCTCTCTCTTTCAATATATATATATATATATATATATATATATATATATATATATCCATCCATCCATCCATCCATCCACCCATCCATCCAGCTCTCTCCCTGTCTCTGTCTGTCTGTCTGCCTGCCTGTCTCTCTTTATATATATATATATATATATATATATATATATATATATATATATATATATATATATATATATATATATATAATTCAGCCTCTCTGATGTCGTAGACGACGAAACATGTGTCAGTGGATAATTATATTTTAAAAATGATATATATGCCGCTCCCCATTAAGGGGGTACCAGATTGGTCAATGGGAAAATTATTCCCAACAAGCCTTTAGGTAAAAATGCACTTTCGTATAAATACTTGAATTCATTCAAGAAAGTATCGCTAACAAAAACAAATAAAAACATCTCTCTCTCTCTCTCTCTCTCTCTCTCTCTCTCTATATATATATATATATATATATATATATATATATATATATATATATATATATATATCCTGTGGAAATATACTTTATTTCCTTACAATATATATTCCGATCCTTACTTAAGAAACTCAATGTAATTACATAGCAATATAACGAACCAATGGCAAAAGTCTATATTCCAAAGTTCATGATGTTGATCATCTCAAAATTTAGTCCTTTAAGTTAGCTGACATTTACAATTCTTCACAGTATCTGTTTCGTGGCACAAAATCAATCACTTAATCATCAATCAGTGAATCTATTTTGCCTTTAACTCAACAATTAACCAATTAAGCAACAATCAATCAATCAATCAATCAAAAGAAAATAAAGTGCGTTTTGACATGATTTAAAATCCGAAATTGGAATACAAGCTGTTAATACCTTATAATATGTTTACAATACACCATTTTGAATCAAAATGGAATATTTGGAATATAGACTTTTGTCATTTATTATATATATATATATATATATATATATATATATATATTCATCCACATACAGTACTGTTTAGCAGCTCATCAGTGGTGCGACTAGTCAGCCAACTACCTCAAGCCAGGACTGAAACCCGATCGCCTCTACGACAGTCAAGGTTCCTAACCATTACGCCAATCGGCGGCTGCTGTGCGAGTAGTGAATTAACGATCTTATGTATATATTTAGATAGAACCTCATCTTCTTTGTGCATGAAGATTTAAATTTGCATACGTGATTATTGAAGCAAACCGGACGCACGTACGTTCATAGAAGATGTTAAATAATGGTTAATGTTAAATAATGATTAATGTTAAATAATAGTTAATGTTAAATAATGGTTAATGTTAAATAATGGTTAATGTTAAATAATGGTTAATGTTAAATAATATTTAATGTTAAATAATGGTTAATGTTAAATAATAGTTAATGTTAAATAATGGTTAATGTTAAATAATGGTTAATGTTAAATAATGGTTAATATTAAATAATGGTTAATGTTAAATAATATTTAATGTTAAATAATAGTTAATGCTAAATATTAGTTAAATAATGGTTAATGTTAAATAATGATTAATGTTAAATAATAGTTAATGCTAAATATTAGTTAATGTTAAATAATGGTTAATGTTAAATAATGGTTAATGTTAAATAATATTTAATGTTAAATAATAGTTAATGTTAAATAATGGTTAATGTTAAATAATGGTTAATGTTAAATAATGGATAATGTTAAATAGTAGTTAATATTAAATAATGGTTAATGTTAAATAATGGTTAATATTAAATAATGGTTAATGTTAAATAATGTTTTATGTTAAATAATAGTTAATATTAAATAATGGTTAATGTTAAATAATGGTTAATGTTAAATAATGGTTAATGTTAAATAATGGTTAATGTTAAATAATATTTAATGTTAAATAATAGTTAATGTTAAATAATGGTTAATGTTAAATAATGGTTAATGTTAAATAATGGATAATGTTAAATAGTAGTTAATATTAAATAATGGTTAATGTTAAATAATGGTTAATATTAAATAATGGTTAATGTTAAATAATGTTTTATGTTAAATAATAGTTAATATTAAATAATGGTTAATGTTAAATAATGGTTAATGTTAAATAATGGTTAATGTTAAATAATGGTTAATGTTTAATAATAGTTCATGTTCAATAATGGTTAATGTTAAATAATAGTTAATGTTAAATAATGGTTAATGTTAAATAATGTTTAATGTTAAATAATGTTTAATATTAAATAATAGTTAATGTTAAATAATGGTTAATGTTAAATAATGGATAATGTTAAATAGTAGTTAATATTAAATAATGGTTAATGTTAAATAATGGTTAATATTAAATAATGGTTAATGTTAAATAATGTTTTATGTTAAATAATAGTTAATGTTAAATAATGGATAATGTTAAATAGTAGTTAATATTAAATAATGGTTAATGTTAAATAATGGTTAATATTAAATAATGGTTAATGTTAAATAATGTTTTATGTTAAATAATAGTTAATATTAAATAATAGTTAATGTTAAATAGTAGTTAATATTAAATAATGGTTAATGTTAAATAATAGTTAATGTTAAATAATGGTTAATGTTAAATAATGTTTTATGTTAAATAATAGTTAATATTAAATAATGGATAATGTTAAATAGTAGTTAATATTAAATAATGGCTAATGTTAAATAATGGTTAATGTTAAATAATGGTTAATGTTTAATAATGGTTAATGTTAAATAATAGTTAATGTTAAATAATGGTTAATGCTTACTGTGAACTCGCATCGGGAACATGGTAACTTTCAACGATCAGCGCGAATTTGTTTGGTTTGTTTGATACATCGGTCCCTTCTTTTGTCCGGTAATCATTTTTAATATTATCACAATTACCGCAGATTCCGGTTAGTTTTTGTTGGAAACGTGTTGGCACCTTCACAGAAATCATGTTTGCACCGTCGAATGAAACTCTCAAGCCCCATGTTGTCCTTATTTCAATCGAATCACCGAAATAGTCAGCAGAGAATCCGAGATAATCTTTGATCGGTGGCGCTACACTTATTCCATTGACCTACAATAACAAAACAAAAGCATATGCATGTTATATTAAAGAGACAACGGGCAATTGTTCGTGTGTGTGTGTGTGTGTGTGTGTGTGTGTCCAGCTAATAATGAAAAACAAAATCTACGTAACAAACAACCACAAAGTTTGTATTTTCTTGATCGACGTTGAATAGGATTAATAATATCTGAAATTACAAAAAATAAATATTCTTTCTTTGTGGAATTACTTGACCTATACATCGTTAAGGGGTGGGACATGGTTTTTCTGTCATTTTATCCAGCCATTTTATTTATTAAGAAAAGTAAGTCTTTCTTCCTTTATCACTGCCGCGCGGATGAATAATATCTAAAAGTTTATATATATATATGGCAATTAAGCTACACAGAATATTCCGCGTTTCATCCACACTAGGATTCGCTAGGCTTTTGCAGTAGCCTGACGAATCCTATTGTGAATGAAACACGGAATATTCTGTGTAGCTTAATTGCCATATATATATTTCTAACTAACTACCTAGCTCTACCTATGTATTGAGCACTGTTGAAGTAAATACTTAGTTTACGCATAAAATTATACTTTCGTATATTAGATTATGTGATTAAATGAAGTAGTCATATATATATATATATATATATATATATATATACATATATATATCAGTGAGAATGCGTGTGAGCGTGGGCACTTCTCAACCTATATACTAAACGAATTCTTGATCTACAGGCCTGACATTTATTATATAGGGTATTCAGACATGTGGAAAACTTTATAATTTGTTTTTATCCGAAAAAAGCCTGCTAAGGGGTAAAAATTGAAAAATTGGATATGCATATAATTGTCAACTGTTTCACGAATGTGCACGTGTGAATCGTTCACCTAACAGATTACTTATTTTAAAAAATAAGTAGGTTTGGAAACATGTTTTAAAGAACGTGTCAAGCTGGCCTAATGGGTATTGCAGTTTACTCACTGTCTTTAGGTTTTGATTTCGATTTCAGCTAGAGTTTTATTTTTTACTTACAAGAAGAGAAATGTTTTAAATCATAATACTCGCATGCACATGTCTCAGTTTCTTTCCGTTATTTTACCCCATTTTTTAAAAGGAATTTAACGTTACGTTTAATACCTACGGTATTTCTGTTTATAATAAATAAGAAATCTACATTTATTAAAATAAAATATTTATGCACATTTTACGACTGGCCAAGGCTGGGCGGCTTGCTAGTATATATATATATATATATATATATATATATATATATATATATATATATATATATATATATATAGGGTGTCCACAAAGTCTGGCTACATAATGCAGCCAGACTTTGTGGGCACCGTGTAGATTATGCAGCCAGACTTTGTGGCACTGTGTAGATTATGCAGCCAGACTTTGTGGGCACCGTGTAGATTATGCAGCCAGACTTTGTGGGCACCGTGTAGATTATGTAGCCAGACTTTGTGGGCACCGTGTAGATTATGCAGCCAGACTTTGTGGACACCCTGTATATATATATATATATATATATATATATATATATATATTATTCAATCTTATTATTTAAAAATTATTAAAATTAAAAAAAAAAAAACAACAAACATTATAAACCTGTAAGGAAGATATACAAAATTTTAATTATCTGACAATGTATACAAATAAACTGGAGTTCTATCAGTTATAATCAAAACCGAAACCTTGACTTACGAAGAATTATTGATAAAATAATTTACGACAAGAAATGGAAGTACATAGCAATTAAACGACCCGGATGTAAGCATAACACAAAAAATAACACGCAATCGGATTCATATATAGATAACAACATCTATATAATATTTTTGATCTGCAGCGTAATAATTCATTGTCTGGGGGTGCATGTAGCCGTCATCAGCGTCTATTCAATACACAACGTAAATGTTTGATATCCGGTTTGGTAAGTAGGGTCAGGATTAATACAGGTCAATCTTAATACTTTATCAATTTATCACAGCCAATCTCCCACTTGTCTTTATTTTCTAAATACAACGGAGCTTGGACGCGCGTATGGTGGCTATATGCAAATACTGAGCCGTGTGCAAAATGACGTGACTATAAGGAAAAAGAAAAACAGGTTCTAAAAAAAGAGAAAGAGGACGTTAGAGAGAAGATCACGTTAGAGACGTGGGTGACTATAGCCGCAACGAGAAGTCACGCGTGGCGGGAGAATGAGCACTAAAGGTTTTTTTTTCTTAAAACCTGAAAGAGAAGTTGAAGTTCTTTCCTCTTTTCCTGTTCTTTGTCTCCTTTGCGACTAAGTCTACAGCATGTTGTGTGTAAGGTTACATAAATGTATCTTGACAAAACTGCTTAAGAAGAATGCGTCTGAAATAAGATGTGACTTAAATTACTGGTTAACCATCGGCATAGATGACTACATACCATCACAAAAAATTCTAACAGAAACCAAACATTCAGTTTTGTTAAACCTCTGAATGTGCTTTATCATGGCACATAGAAACGACTAATTGCTTTAAAAAAATATATAATAAATTTTTGAATCTTAAGAATTGCTAGCAAAAGAATTATAGAAAATTCAAGAGAGTCATATGCCTTGTTCATAACACTACCATCATCGCATATGCCTGTTCTACAAGTATTTTAACGGTGAATGTTCTGACGAACTACAAGCACTTGTACCCCCTTGACGTAAACACCCTCGACAAACCCAAGCAGCTAAATCCCACCCCTACACAGTAGAGATTCCTAGATGTAAGAGAGCTTTCTACTCCAATAGTTTCTTTCCCAGAACTGCTAGACTTTGGAACTCCCTTCCGGGTCCCTGCTTTCCCAACTGTACTGACATGCAGAAGTTCAAGTGCAATGCAAACAGACGTCTTGCTGCATAACTTCCATACATAGTACCCCTATATCTTATGTCCCTGATAGTAGCCCCCTACATCAAAGTGGTAATATGCCTTGTTAGGGGCGAAAATGTAATTAAAAAAAAAACGGTTTTGGCAAATAACAAACAAGGTCCTGAAGTCTTCTATCATGACCATCATCAACGGGTCTGAGGTGATTCCATCAGGACCACCTATTTATGAATTTCCGCCAAAGACTGAAAATAATTTAAGTGACATGCACATATCTGCTCGTGGTGCCACACTCATTAAAATTCTCGATGCTAACAAAGCAACTAATTCTGACAATATTCCATTCATAATACTCAAAAAGCAGTACCTATTATTTCAAAGCTGTTTCATCGATGCCTAAAGGAGAAATTTTCCCAACGTGATTAGTTTGTCCAATATATAAAAATACTACAGATCGATCTTCTGCATCTCAGTACAGACCAATTAGTCTTCTGTTTGTCATAAATAATTTGCTAGAATTCGTGTTAAATAGAGAATTTGTTAACTCCCTGGGCAAAAAAACCCTTCTCAGTGCAAGCAATATGGTTTCCATCCTGCAAAATCTACAGCTGATGTACTGACTGTAACCTCACATGAGATCAGCGAATCTATTAACAGCCGTTTCCTCTGTAGATCAGTAGCTCTTGACATCTCAAAGATTTGGCATAAATGTTTACTTCACAAGATTTCCAGTTATGGAATATTTAGAAAGAGATTTTGATCCTCCCTCAAAAAAAAAAAAAAAAAAAAACTGCTGCGGAGGCAAAACATGAAGAAGTGTTACGTGGAACCAAAAGCATTAAAGCTGTATATCTATAATTCTCTATCCTCTTCCCCATCCCCTCCCATTGCCTCAACACTGCCCCCCCAAGAGTGATACCAAATAGCCGAGAAAGGCCAATGAGGATGGAAAGAATGAGGAGAGAGCACTGACCAGATCTCAACTGGGCAAGAGCGAAGAGAACTGGGACCTGAGGGAGGCTTATTCCCACTCAAATTCCAATGGAGACCAATAGCCACTGCCAGCGAGAAATCAATGATAAGCGGCTGGTGCGATAATGCAAATTCATTTGCAAATGTTATCGAAAGAGGTGGAGACTACTAGAAATCTGGGGAGACTTCTGTCACTCAGCTTCCTAGGAACACCACAGGCTGTTTTCAAGGAGAGATCTTTGATGACCTGTGTGAAAGCTCCTTGTGACCCAATAATAATAATAATAATAATAATAATAATAATAATAATAATAATAATAATAATAATAATACCGAGGAGCGAGCGCCAACCAGACCTCGGCTGGACAAGCGCAAAGAGAACTGGGACCTTGGGGAGGCTGAGTGCCACTCAAATTCCAGTATAAACCAATGGCCACTACCAGCGAAGGAGGTGGAGAGGGCTGAACGTCTGGGGAGACTTGTTGTCACTCAGCTTCCAGAGAATACCACAGATTTCCAATCAGATCGTTTGTTGACTTGTGTGAAAGCTCCATGTGAGCCAATAATAATAACTAACAAAACCTATGGGAATTCCACGGTAGTTGAAAAATGTTTTTAAACACATTATAAATAATAAAAAAAATAAAACAAATAATAACGACGAATTTAAAATACATTTTTAGCAAATTATTTTTAATCTTTTAAAGCTAAAAAGAATTGATTTTAAAGAATTTAGATGCTTGTCAATGAAAAGTCAACAAACACCACATTGTTTTTTTTTCTTAAACTTTTTATATACATTATAAAGTTTATAAAACTTAATTCACTTTCACATGTTTGTAATTTTAAAAAGAAAATATATAAATTATAAAGTTTATAAAACTTAATTCACTTTAACATGTTTTTGATTTTAAAAAGAAAATATATAAATTATAAATTTATAAAAGTTAATTCACTTTCACATGTTTTTAATTTTAAAAAGAAAATACATAAATTATAAAGTTTATAAAAGTTAATTCACTTTCACATGTTTTTAATTTTAAAAAGAAAATATATAAATTATAAAGTTTATAAAACTTAATTCACTTTCACATGTTTTTAATTTTAAAAAGAAAATATATAAATTATAAATTTATAAAAGTTAATTCACTTTCACATGTTTTTAATTTTAAAAAGAAAATACATAAATTATAAAGTTTATAAAAGTTAATTCACTTTCACATGTTTTTAATTTTAAAAAGAAAATATATAAATTATAAAGTTTATAAAAGTTAATTCACTTTCACATGTTTTTAATTTTAAAAAGAAAATATATAAATTATAAAGTTTATAAAAGTTAATTAACTTTCACATGTTTTTAATTTAAAAAGAAAAAATATAAATTATAAAGTTTATAAAACTTAATTCACTTTCACATGTTTTTAATTTTAAAAAGAAAATTTATAAATTATAAATTTATAAAAGTTAATTCACTTTCACATGTTTTTAATTTTAAAAAGAAAATACATAAATTATAAAGTTTATAAAAGTTAATTCACTTTCACATGTTTTTTAATTTTAAAAAGAAAATATATAAATTATAAAGTTTATAAAAGTTAATTCACTTTCGCATGTTTTTAATTTTAAAAAGAAAATATATAAATTATAAAGTTTATAAAAGTTAATTCACTTTCACATGTTTTTAATTTTAAAAAGAAAATATATAAATTATAAAGTTCATAAAAGTTAATTCACTTTCACATGTTTTTAATTTTAAAAAGAAAATATATAAATTATAAAGTTTATAAAAGTTAATTAACTTTCACATGTTTTTAATTTTAAAAAGAAAATATATAAATTATAAAGTTTATAAAAGTTAATTCACTTTCACATGTTTTTAATTTTAAAAAGAAAATATATAAATTATAAAGTTCATAAAAGTTAATTCACTTTAACATGTTTTTAATTTAAAAAGAAAAAATATAAATTATAAAGTTTATAAAACTTAATTCACTTTCACATGTTTTTAATTTTAAAAAGAAAATATATAAATTATAAATTTATAAAAGTTAATTCACTTTCACATGTTTTTAATTTTAAAAAGAAAATATATAAATTATAAAGTTTATAAAAGTAAATTCTCTTTAACATGTTTTTAAATAAAAATAAAATACATAAATTATAAAGTTTATAAAAGTAAATTCTCTTTAATATGTTTTTAAATAAAAATAAAATATATAAATTATAAAGTTTATAAAACTTAATTCACTTTCACATGTTTTTAATTTTAAAAAGAAAATATATAAATTATAAATTTATAAAAGTTAATTCACTTTCACATGTTTTTAATTTTAAAAAGAAAATATATAAATTATAAAGTTTATAAAAGTTAATTCACTTTCACATGTTTTTAAATAAAAATAAAATATATAAATTATAAAGTTTATAAAAGTTAATTCACTTTCGCATGTTTTTAATTTTAAAAAGAAAATATATAAATTATAAAGTTTATAAAAGTTAATTCACTTTCACATGTTTTTAATTTTAAAAAGAAAATATATAAATTATAAAGTTTATAAAAGTTAATTCACTTTCACATGTTTTTAATTTTAAAAAGAAAATATATACATTATAAATTTATAAAAGTTAATTCACTTTCACATGTTTTTAATTTTAAAAAGAAAATATATAAATTATAAAGTTTATAAAACTTAATTCACTTTCACATGTTTTTAATTTTAAAAGAAAATATATACATTATAAAGTTTATAAAAGTTAATTCACTTTCACATGTTTTTAATTTTAAAAAGAAAATACATAAATTAGAAAGTTTATAAAAGTTAATTCACTTTCACATGTTTTTAATTTTAAAAAGAAAATATATAAATTATAAAGTTTATAAAAGTTAATTCACTTTCACATGTTTTTAATTTTAAAAAGAAAAAATATAAATTATAAAGTTTATAAAACTTAATTCACTTTCACATGTTTTTAATTTTAAAAAGAAAATATATAAATTATAAATTTATAAAAGTTAATTCACTTTCACATGTTTTTAATTTTAAAAAGAAAATATATACATTATAAAGTTTATAAAACTTAATTCACTTTCACATGTTTTTAATTTAAAAAGGAAATATATAAATTAGAAAGTTTATAAAAGTTAATTCACTTTCACATGTTTTTAATTTTAAAAAGAAAATATATAAATTATAAAGTTTATAAAACTTAATTCACTTTAACATGTTTTTAATTTTAAAAAGAAAATATATAAATTATAAAGTTTATAAAACTTAATTCACTTTCACATGTTTTTAATTTAAAAAGAAAATATATAAATTATAAAGTTTATAAAAGTTAATTAACTTTAACATGTTTTTAATTTTAAAAAGAAAATATATAAATTATAAAGTTTATAAAAGTTAATTCACTTTCACATGTTTTTAATTTTAAAAAGAAAATATATAAATTATAAAGTTTATAAAAGTTAATTCACTTTAACATGTTTTTAATTTAAAAAAGAAAATATATAAATTATAAAGTTTATAAAACTTAATTCACTTTCACATGTTTTTAAATAAAAATAAAATATATAAATTATAAAGTTTATAAAAGTTAATTCACTTTCACATGTTTTTAATTTTAAAAAGAAAATATATAAATTATAAAGTTTATAAAAGTTAATTCACTTTCGCATGTTTTTAATTTCAAAAAGAAAATATATAAATTATAAAGTTTATAAAAGTTAATTCACTTTCACATGTTTTTAATTTTAAAAGAAAATACATAAATTAGAAAGTTTATAAAAGTTAATTAACTTTCACATGTTTTTAATTTTAAAAAGAAAATATATAAATTATAAAGTTTATAAAACTTAATTCACTTTAACATGTTTTTAATTTTAAAAAGAAAATATATAAATTATAAAGTTTATAAAACTTAATTCACTTTCACATGTTTTTAATTTTAAAAAGAAAATATATAAATTATAAATTTATAAAAGTTAATTCACTTTCACATGTTTTTAATTTTAAAAAGAAAATATATAAATTATAAATTTATAAAAGTTAATTCACTTTCACATGTTTTTAATTTTAAAAAGAAAAAATATAAATTATAAAGTTTATAAAAGTTAATTCACTTTCGCATGTTTTTAATTTTAAAAAGAAAATATATAAATTATAAAGTTTATAAAACTTAATTCACTTTCGCATGTTTTTAATTTTAAAAAGAAAATATATAAATTATAAAGTTTATAAAACTTAATTCACTTTCACATGTTTTTAATTTTAAAAAGAAAATACATAAATTATAAAGTTTATAAAAGTTAATTCACTTTAACATGTTTTTAATTTTAAAAAGAAAATATATAAATTATAAAGTTTATAAAAGTTAATTCACTTTAACATGTTTTTAATTTTAAAAAGAAAATATATAAATTATAAAGTTTATAAAAGTTAATTCACTTTCACACGTTTTTAATTTTAAAAAGAAAATATATAAATTATAAAGTTTATAAAACTTAATTCGCTTTCACATGTTTTTAATTTTAAAAAGAAAATATATACATTATAAATTTATAAAAGTTAATTCACTTTCACATGTTTTTAATTTTAAAAAGAAAATACATAAATTATAAAGTTTATAAAAGTTAATTCACTTTCACATGTTTTTAATTTTAAAAAGAAAATACATAAATTATAAAGTTTATAAAACTTAATTCACTTTAACATGTTTTTGATTTTAAAAAGAAAATATATAAATTATAAATTTATAAAAGTTAATTCACTTTCACATGTTTTTAATTTTAAAAAGAAAATACATAAATTATAAAGTTTATAAAAGTTAATTCACTTTCACATGTTTTTAATTTTAAAAAGAAAATACATAAATTATAAAGTTTATAAAAGTTAATTCACTTTCACATGTTTTTTAATTTTAAAAAGAAAATATATAAATTATAAAGTTTATAAAAGTTAATTCACTTTCGCATGTTTTTAATTTTAAAAAGAAAATATATAAATTATAAAGTTTATAAAAGTTAATTCACTTTCACATGTTTTTAATTTTAAAAAGAAAATATATAAATTATAAAGTTTATAAAAGTTATTCACTTTCACATGTTTTTAATTTTAAAAAGAAAATATATAAATTATAAATTTATAAAAGTTAATTCACTTTCACATGTTTTTAATTTTAAAAAGAAAATATAATAAAAAAATACTTATAGTCTCATGGCTTTGTTAAAAAATTGTAAAATAAAATAAAATAAAATAAAATAAAAATAAAATAAAATAAAATAAAAAAAATAAAAATAAAAGAAAATAAAATAAAATAAAAATTAAATAAAATAAAATAAAAATAAAAATAAAATAAAATAAAATAGGCAATTTGAAATCATAAACAGACAGCCATGTTTTATTTTTTTAATTTTTGGAGAGGAAATGGTTTTAATGGTTTTTAACTGAAAAAGGGCGACTATAAAGGGACGTAATTCGTTTCTAATTAATTAATGTTTACGATGATGATGTTTTTGTGACACTGGACGTGCGGACATGTAAATTAATATTTAGATGATGATGATGATGATGATGATGATGATGATGATGATGATGATGCAGGTACTTACACGAATCGAATCTCCTGGTATGGTAATTGTGACACTGGACATACGGACAAGTAAATTAATATTAAAATAATGATGATGATGATGACGATGATGACGATGATGACGATGTTGCTGCTGCTGCTGCTGCTGCTGATGATGATGATGATGAGGGTACTTACAGTAATCGAATCTCCTGATATGGTAACTGTGACATTTGTAAGTTTGACGTCAACAATTCGAGTGTTTGTAACGTTCACTTGACGTCCACTTGTTACTTCAACCATGAAATATTCGCCCGAAGTACTTTTCGCCATCGTATACCTGCATTTACCGTTGAAATCGATCGTTTGTCCATCAAACGTTTCATAATGATGATCGCCATAAGCGTGACACTCGCATTGTTTTCCTACAACATACAAAAAGATTAAATTCAGAAAACTATTAACGAAGTTGCATCGTTTCTTGAAAAAAATACTATACAACAATATGAAGATGATTCATAAGTTTGAAGTAATGGCAAGAATTACATAGTCACCCTAGAAAAGACGACATGATTCCCTTTCCATTTGATGAAAACCGTTTTTTTATGCAGACGATCTACTAGTTGGCCAGTTGTGTACAAATCTCAAGAGTGCTGTACAACTCATGCTCTCTACCGATCCAACTTATGACAACAGGACCATTGCCAGCACTCTCAAAATGCAAATCCGGATGGTTCAGTGCTTGAGGGCACAGCTCAATGCATCGGACGACCCATGGTTACGCTCTTTTGTGTGCTTTCAAATGAAGGCCACATTATGTCACCTCACATCTTCGAAGTCAGCTTGAAAGTCAACACCAAAGTTTACCTGGATGTGCTGAAGAGTGTGATGATCTCCTTGTGCAATCAGGTGGCCGTTGGCAGACCCTGGGTGTGGCAGCAAGGCTCAGTGCTGTCCCACAAGACCAAAAGAGACCGAGACTTTGCTTCAGAAGCCAGGCCTTGGTCTCTTTGGTCTTGTATCTAGGTGCCTTTGGTCTTTGTATCCTTCTCTCATTGACCCTTCCTCCCCTATTTGAATCCGCTGAACTATTTCGTCGAGAACATCACCAACATGACCTCCCGCAACAATAAAGTAAGCCTGATCGCTGCCATCTGCCGAGTATTCATCGAGTTCCTGCCGAGCTCCCGCCGGCACTTGTGGAAAAGGCATGCTTCAGTTCTGGACCCGTATCTAGGTGGTGATTGCGGCTGGAGGCAACTACATTGAATAAATGTCAGCTCTACTACATAATCAAGTTACGTAAATTGATTTTTTCAATAAAAGTTTTAAAATAAAATTGTAGAGTTGTTTTCTTTAGGGCGACACTTTTATCGTTCCACTCTCTATTTAAATATAAATGGACGAAACCACAAAGTCGCTCAGGTAATACACTGGAATACATGCAAAGTCTATGAATTGGATAATAATAAGCATGAAGAAATGTTATTATGATTGGAGGTGAGATCAAGCTTTTAAAATATGTATGAGTGGGAGAGAAGAGTAGAAAGCTGACTTTACGTGCAAAGGTCACCATGCGTTCAAAGAAACACAGAAAGTTCCTAGTCGTTCTGAGTTGGGAAACAAGATTCATTAGAAATACAACGGTGGGTGGTGGGCGCCTATGACTGAGAGAGGACAGTGGGAGGTGGTTTGTACATTCATAAGTTCTCCATATCATGTATCTTGAAAATGCCTAAAATTTTGTGGGCGAAATATCGATCCATTGTGTTGATGGCCTTGTGTGATCTTTGGATCGCTTTTTATTTTTGCATAGGAGTCACCACTTATCAAGGTAACTCGAGGATAAGGGTTTATGAGTGTACAGTAGTTAATGCAACAATATCGTAGTAATCGTTAGTAGTGGAAATTTGGTAAATTGGATTATTTAAGGAGACGGTTCATCAAGAATTTGTTTATGTAGGACTTGAAGACGACCAAATTGTAGTCAGCTGGAAATGAGGCAAACGGAAGAGAGTTCCACAGGCGTGCAATTCTTAGAAAGAAGCTTTGTTCGTGGAATATACGTTTAGGTTTAGCCACAGATAAAGAGTGGGAGAAATTATTGATAGTGGCTTCAGCTAGATGAGTGTTTTTAGTGAAAGCCTTTGCCTTGTCTTTATTTCTATTGTATTTACATATATATTCGCTCATCCACTAAACATAAAAATCATTTTAATGGAATGATTTTTTATTGCACGAAACAATAAAAAAAAAGAAATCTGTTACCTTTTTCGCAAAGAATTCCATAATACGGTTCCTTGCATACGCAACCGTCTTTACTGCATGTTCCTCCATGTTGGCAAGGGTTTGGGTTGCACTCAACTGCAAAGATAAAAATACTATTATCGGCTGATGCATGCGATATAGCCACTTGGACTATGCAAAAAGTTGAGCAGCATGTCTGCATTACATTTAAAGGTATGCATATTGTAACGTAATCCCTCATTAAGAAGCGTTAGAACTACGCTGAGGTAGCTTTGTATTCCTGGGTGACGCCAGATAACCCAAGGATTTAAGATGGAGAAGATAAATATACATATTTTATTTCATGTCAAAATAGATATTGTCTGAAAACCAGAGAAATATATTTTTACGACTAAAAGTTGACGACAGGAAATTTCACTTAGAACCTTGTCTGGCTTTACGCGAACCCAGGGTCGGGTGTCAGAATTGACATCTGTCCTTGAAATTGATGAGAGAATTTCAGGGGCCTGGGGCTTTCGATTTCGTGGAGATTTTGTGGCGAAATCCTATTGGCTGGGGAGAATTTCCAACCCCATCCACTTACCTTACTATATATACGACTGTCGTGCGAAAATTAATCAGAAGAGCGAAAAGAGTTGAGTCGAACAGAGTTCAGATCAGAGTAGAGAAGAGAGAAGAGACGTGACCCCTCCCCACCTCATCCATCTGTCGGTCGCTGTCTGTGAAGAGAGTTGAGACTTTGAAAAGAACTTACAAAATCTGAATAAGAATTGTAAAAACATTTGTACATAATTTTATGAGAATTAAGCTTTTGTAGATAGACTACAATCGTTGTCTTTCTTCCTGCCTGCCGCTTCGATATTCGCTTTCAGCATACCAGATTATGTAACAACCTCCGAGGAGCCTAGACGACACATGCCGAGATCAAGTGAAATAAGAGTCCTAGCCACCTCCTCAAACGGGGCGTTACATATTAGTACAATCATGGAAGCAGGAAACAGGGAGAGAATTTCAAAGTCTAGTAGTCCGAGGAAATAAACTATCAGATTAGAAAACTTTCCGGCATCTAGAGCCTTTACAGTGATTATGTGGGATTTTTCTGCTTGTCAGGGGGTTGCATTATTAAAAACACAAAAAAACTAGCCGGATCATTAATCGGGGTTAATTTGAATTCCGTACAACTTTGGTGTGCCCCCACAATAAGCATAAACATAAAACAAAGTCACTTGTACTTTGAAAATAATACAAGCAGGAATGAAATGATTTGAAAGTATGGAGAGGTTGCAAAAATAACAAAGAGATAATGTGTCGCCTGTCCCGCTTTATTCGTCTCTCAACCTTGTTTGCTGAATCGATTTTATTGGCACAGATGACGTCAAAACATTCTACCATGCATTGTTTTGAAATGCTCATGGAATCTACGTTTAGGTTTAGGCACAGATAAAGAGTGGGGGAAATTATTGATAGTGTTTTCTGGTAGACGGGTGTTTCTTGTGATTGGAGCTCAGTCGAACACTTGCCATGAAAATAACGATAAAGCAGAGACAAACTCGCAACATTTCTTCTGTGAGAAAGAAGTTGCAGGGAAGAGAAAAGAACATCCCCTATGAGACTAAGAAGTCTATTTTGAACTCTATCAAAGCAGGATAAGTCCTTTCTAGCAGCTCCTGCCCAGATGTGGCAACAGTACTCCATCCTTGGACGTACTTGGCTCTTATATAGATAGAGAATTGCATCAGTAGTGAGATATCTACTGGATCGATAGAAGGATTTCACCATTTTTCCAGCGGCCTTGGCAACGGATTTAATGTATGTGTTCCATTTAAGATCAGGAGTAAAGGTCAAACCCAGAAGCTTGTCAAACCATGAGGCCTCTCCAAGACGAGAGCCATTCATTTCGATTGATGCCAGATGGGGATCAGAGCGTTGATGATGTAAAGATAAAAGCTTGGTTTTAGATGTATTAAAAGTAACCAGCCACTCCTTTCCCCATTGTACCACTTGCTCAAGATCAGAGGAGAGAGAATCAGAGAGAACTTGGTCGTTTACGGTCTTAGATGTGCTACTATAGATTGTAGTGTCATCAGCATAAATGCCTACGAATGATATAAGGATGTGATTTGGAAGATCATTGATGTAGATTAGGAAGAGAGTTGAGCCCAGGATGGACCCCGGAGAGACTCCAGCATTAATACTAAGAGCTTCTGATTTTTGCCCATCAAACACTACTCTTATGAAACTATCAGAGAGAAATGATTTAATAATTGAGAAGACATTTCCAGCTATACCGTAGCTGGAGATCTTGTGAAGTAAACCTTTATGCCATACTCTATCAAAGGCCTTTGATATGTCAAGAGCAATTGCCCTAGAAATGTAGCCTCCGTCGAGAGATTCGCTAATCCTATGAGATATAACTGTAAGCAAATCTGCTGTAGATCTAGCAGAACGGAAACCATACTGCGTGTCACTAAGAAGGTTATTTTTGCTGAGATGGTTGATGATTTAACACAGATTCCAAAAACTTACTCATGACGCACAGGAGACTTATTGACCTGTACTGAGAGGGCGATGAGCGATCACCTGAATTCTTAAATACAGCGCATACTGATAAGGTTTTCCAGGGTGATGGGAAGCAATTCTCCTTAAGACAACATTTAAACAGTTGTGTAAGGATGGGCGCTAGTTCTGGTTGAAGTATTTTGAGTACTATAATTGGAATACCGTCAGGGCTGGTTGCTTTACTGGAATCAAGGTTTTTGATTAGCTTGGCAACATCACATACAGATATTTATATATCACATAGCTTGTTTTCTGATACAGGAGGAAATATTGGAGGTTGGCGAACTTGGTCGCAAAGGGTAGAATTAGCTGCAAAGTTCTTGGCCAAGAGTTTGGCTTTGTCTGATACTGACGAGATGACCTCAGGTCCATTTATGATAGTTGGGATAGAACACATGCTTCTGTTCAGGATTCTGTTTGCTATTTGCCAAAACTGGTGAGTACCAAGCTGCTGCTCAGCTACTTTGGACTTGACGGACTGAGCATACAACTCTTTTGCATTCTTTATTACTTTTTCACAGAGGTTCATGGCAGTCCTGAAAGCGGCTTTAGTCTCAGTACATCTATTACGTTGGAAGCAATGGAAAAAGTGATTTCTGTGCGCAATGGCAGCAGTACATTCTGGAGAGAACCATGGCTGGCTGTTAGGTTTTTGCTGGAATTTTTTTGAAGGTACGAAACGGTCTATACCTGCAATTAACCATTCCGTCAGGTCTGATACTATAGAGGACACATCCTTTTTAAACCTGGAATGCAAAGATAGATCTGATATAAAAGTACGGAAGCTATCCCAGTCAGCCATAGAGTATCGATATACTGTACAATGGAGAGATACGTCTGGGGACTTATTAAATTTCATTTTTATCTTAATTGATACAACAGAGTGGTCGGAAGATCCAAGTGGAGACAGAACGGAAGCTGAACACAGTTCAGGGCAAGTTGTGAGAAAAAGGTCTAGGAGACTTGCATATTGGCCATCAGTATTGGGCACATGGGTGGGTTCGTGAACAATCTGAGTGAGGCCATAAGCAATGGAGAAATCATGACAGAAACTTCCATCATCATCGGTCTTGTTTGAGTGAGTTAACCATTCCACATTGTGAACATTGAAGTCTCCACAGACATGAATATTTGCTGAAGGATAAGCAGATAAGGCGTGGTCAATTTTCTCAGATATGCTTTTAAAGATAGCAACTCCGCTGTTGTGGGGGCGATAGAGAGCAAATATAAATGTAGTAGTTTGAGCTAGTGCAACCTGGAAGCACATATAGGGTAAGTTAGGATCTTCTTTGGAAATGTCCCTACCACATGGAAAGCCATCTTTTATATAGGCATATATTCCATACCCATGGCGATCTTTGGGGTCAGATTTGGAAGTTAAATTAGAGTATCCTTTAATTACGAACTCATCTAGGGAAATAGTCTGTCCAATGCCAGTTTCACTTAGAAATAATATGTCTGGTTTAGTCTCCTGTAATTGGGTTTCAACCTCTGGAAGGTTAGGACGTAGACCCCTGATGTTCGAGAAGGAGACATGATAGTGGGGGTCTACGTTAGAAGTTGGAGATCCAGGTTTAATCGTGTATTTTTTATTGAAACTTTTCATGATAGATTTTTTGGATTTGTGGACTAGGTCGACAGACTTGCTTGGAGCAGGACAGAGAGGGAAAGTAAGAGAGAAATGGAAATGAAGAAATATTTTATTTATTCTTTTTTTTTTTGTAGCACATGAAAAGGTAAAGCCGTAACAATTATCCACTAATATGGCATCGAGAGGCCTCACCAGAAGCTACTGCATGGTCCAGAACCCATTCACCAAATGGCAATACAGCAGCCCCAGTACTTTGCACCTGCTGATAGGACATCCTTATTAGTGGTTAATCTAAGGTTCGGACTATCCAATCTAAATCAAATTATATTTTCGAACAAGTGATGAAGGATAAAGTTTCGCTTAAAGGTGATTATATTAAAGGTGATTATATTAAAGGTGATAATATTAAAGGTGATTATATTAAAAGTGATAATATTAAAGGTGATTATATTAAAAGTGATAATATTAAAGGTGATAATATTAAAGGTGATTATATTAAAGGTGATTATATTAAAGGTGATATAAAATATATAAAGCGATATACTTACAATATTCACAGTTCTTGCCGTTAATATATGGCGGACATTTGCAGATGTAACCGCAACCTTTCGTTTCGCACAGTCCTCCATTCCGACAAGGAGTTGATACACATCGATCTAGAAATACAGATTCAAAATTACAGGGCGGAACGATAAAATTGTCGCCCTAAAAAAAAAAACACTACAGCTATATTTTAAAACTTTTATTGAAAAAAATCAATTGAAGTAACTTCATTATGTAGTAGAGCAGACCTATTTAATGTAGCCGCCTTCAGCCTCAATCACCACCACACTATGAGTCCGGAACTGGGAGCATGCCTTTTCCACAAGCGCTGGCAGGAGTTCGTCGAATACGCTGCATATGGCAGCGATCAGGTTGGCTTTGGGGGTGTGGGAGATCATGTTGGTGGTATTCTTGATGTACAACCAAATTAGGTAGTCCGGTGGGTTCAGGTCTGAGGAGGTGAGGTCAGTGAGAGAAAGGTACAAAGTCGTAGAACTCCTGAGTCTCTTCGGCTTTGTAGGCTGGCGCCGTGTCTTATTGCCACAGCCAGGGTCTGCCAGTGGCCATTCGATCGCATCAGGTGATCACCACCTTCTTTAGCGCGTTGGTGTTGACTTTCAAGCCGATTTTGAAGCTGTGAGGTGGCATGATGTGGTGCTCACTTGAAATCACACCAAAGACTATAACCGTGGCTGGAAACGTCATTGAGCTGTGCCCTCAAACATTGAACCGTCTAGATTTGCATTTTGAGGGTGCTGGCAATGGTCCTGTTGTCATAACCTGGATCAGTAGAGAGCATGAGTTGTACAGCGGCGCATCTCCGATCTCGCTCGTTGAACATTGTGTCACTTTCAGACATGATAGAAGGCTCCTATTGCTCATGGAATTTGTTCACAACTGGCTAACTAGTAGATGGTCAGCAACAACAAAGAAAAAAAAGCAAAAAAAAAGAACAGATTTCCATCAAACGGAATTGGAATCATGTCGTCTTTTCTTAAGGCGACAATTTTATTATTCTCCCCCCTGTATCTTACGTAAAAAATATACGGCACAAAAATCGGAGGTACAAGCCTCTTTCTGATCTTTTGGTGTAAATAAAACTAAATATAGTCCATATTTCCAACCCCTACGCTTAGCAGTTATGTTCCAAACTTTATAACGATTGGTTCATTAGATTAAGAATAAATCCTATGTAATGTTACCCAACAATACGTAATCTAAGTCGCAAAGTAGACAAAGAATAAAAAAGAACTTCAACTCCTTTCTTTTGTAACAACGATATTTATTTTCTAATTCTCCCACCATGGGTGACTTCTCACTACAGCTGTGACGTCTCTCACGTGATCGCCCTCTCTAACGTGCGTTCTCTCTCTCCTTTTAATAATCTTTTTTTTTTGACGTCATTTCGCTTTTATGCGCATCCACGATGTATTATATATACACTGGAAGAATACCTCTCCCAAAAAGGGGAAAATGAATTCCCCCAACAGAACAGTTTTGCACCAATATTACGTTGCCTAACAAATATTACGTTGCCTAACAAAAAGTAAAATAAATACCAACACTAAACCTTATGTTTAAAATCCGTATTTTAATTTTGATCAAAGTTCGTTACATGATTTTCATTCTAATAAATTCCTAAATTTTCCGCCTTAAGCTTAAGAGGTCTTAAGAGAAAAGCTGACATTCATCTAATCTTGCTTAATTTAAACGTTTAGAAAACCGCAACAGTCTATCTATCTATCTACCTATTTATCTATATGTATATGTGTATATATGTATATCTATGTATGTATGTATTTTTATATGCATGTATGTGTATACGCATGTATGTGTGTGCATATATATGTATATATATACTTTCTATTTGTTTTTACATAAGCAATAATATGTTGCTACACAATCATAAGCATGTTTCAGTCAGCTAGTTACCAGTAACTATAGACCTCTTCAGGTGATACAGCTTATACGAAAGCAAAGTTTATATATATATATATATATATATATATATATATATATATATATATATATATAAGACTCACGTTTTCTTTTTATAACCTTCGTTTATTTCTTGGATTTTTCCAGTACAGCTGTTTCATTAGTGGATAGGCAATTTTACGATTTATGCGTCCATAAAAATATCATGTTCCCACCAACTTCTTCAGATGTTTATAAAGGATCATAACAATAGTGACAACTACAACTACTATAACGGAAATAAAAATAGAACTAATAGTAATAAAGAAAATAACCGGAAAAAAAAACAAAGAAAAGCTCAATCACTATGGATTAAGGAATTAAAGAAAAATAAAACTGAATATAAATTAAGATGGTCAATAATTGATAAAGGGGGAAAATATAAGCCTAGCAAATCCAAAAGATGTAACCTATGTATCTTAGAATCATACCATATACTAATATCAAAAGAAAAATTACACAAACGACTAGATGTAATCCACGGATGTTTGCACGGAAACAGATATTTAATTTCACGCACTAGAACAGATTAGGAAAATAAGTAAAAACGAAACGTATAATATAAGGAAAGATAAAAGATGCAAGGAGGGTAATCCTAGATATAAAAAAATTATTCCATGAGAGTGACCCCCCAACCTTTAAACAGAATGATTAAGTAATAATACGAATTTAAACACCAAGCAAAACAGGAATATTAAAATAAACACGCATAAATGTAGAAATAAAATTATATAAAATTATATGATAATTGGAAAAAAACAAATAAAAAAAGAGGGAAAGTAAAACAAAAATAAATAATTAATAAACAAATAATAAATAAAAAATAAAAATACGAAACTACGGGTTAAAATGGAAATCTATCTTCACATAACACCAAAAGATGGAGAAAGTCAGGAAGCATGGCTTTGGAAATCTTTTTACCCGAATACGATGTCCAGCATGTTAAAAATATACCTTTTGTTGTAAAAATCTAATGAATAAACATCTGAAGAAGTTGGTAGGGACAGGATATTTTTATGGACACATAAATCGTAAAATTGCCTACCCACTAATGAAACAGCTGTAATGGAAAAAATCCAGGTAATAAATGAAGGTTATAAAAAAATAAAACGTGAGTCTTTGAATTTTCAACAAAATTTTACACTATATATGCTCTGCCCCTTTTAATTAGACACATGTAGCTTAACTCAAAATAAATGGTGACTGGTTTTATAACAATCTAGACCGGTTAAACGAGAATGGTATACATTCAAAAACAAACTTTAAATATATATATATATATATATATATATATATATATATATATATATATATATATAAATACCTTACTCATTTTTCTTAAATTAGCCTTGACAGCCGTGTTTTAAAATCTCTCCATCTCTACGCACATTTTATCTTTCTTTAATAATATTATTTGAACACATTCCCTTTTTTTCCTTGTACCATTTGTTGAATTATTCCACGGAATTCTGCCTATTGGATTACTTTGAACCATCTTCCATTAATGCGATACCTTTGGATTTTACTTGTGGGAATTTAAGCAACTTTTTTTGGATTTTACCGTTATTGGATATTTTACCTTCACCAGACTATCCATTCACGTGTAATCACCTTTTTCTTCCCTCTATTCCCTCTGCTTCACTATTTGTTACCAAGTAAGATCTATGACTTACTTGTAGTTTCATTAAATACATTTGCAAGCAAAATCCGATCCCGCATTTTGCTAATCCCTACCCTCTGATGAGAAGGAAAGCATTTCTTCGAAACTCCATAGATTAAGGACTATCCACTTATTTTGTGCTTCCTTTTGAAAATTAAATATGTTTTTAACTCTTTTCAAAGTGTTTTTTAACATGTTTTATTAATTACTTGTTCTTATATATATATATATATATATATATATATATATATATATATATATATATATATATATAGTTTTTAGTGAACAACTGACATTTATTTACAGGTGTTATGTGGTGTTATTATTAGAACGTATATTCTGTATTGTTGTTGTTGTTGTTCGTCTTAGGAGAGTCTTAGTGAGTGATTAGAGTCTTAAGAGTGTTCACGTGTTGAGTGTTCATATGTATTAAGATGTTCATGTTGTAAGAGATAGCATATTTGAGGCATAAACAGGTATATATATGAAGAGAGAGACAGTTCTGTATATATATAATAGACAGTGTACATGTTACTACAAGAGAACCAATTCAATGAGAAGAGATTTATGAATATCTTGATAGATAGACCGAGAGATAGTGCGTTTGACATTTACGCTTTGACAGTTGTGCATATAATATAAACACGTTACCTTTCTCGTTGTAATGATGAACACAGAAGACGCAGATACACAAAGATGATGGCGTCCTTTATTTCATGACCGGTCCATGATTTCGCTTGAGGAATTCAAAGTTTCTTTACATGGTTATTTCTAAAACTCTCTCACTTCTAGAGGGTGTCTTGATTCTAACGGAGAATCGGTCTGCACCTCTCTGCTTCTCTCCGACTCTTCTCCCAGACTCCCCGACTGCATCTAAAAACTCTACCTATATTGAGAACTCGTAACGTCATCGCATGATTAAACATGTGCTCATAAAGCACGTTGGTGACATGCGTCACGTTGCCAAACTTTACATGACCCCGAGTTCAGAAACCTGTTTTTCAAATAACATTTTTACACAATATATTTACAATTTCAACTGACGATTAGCAGAAACAAATTTCATTATTACATTCCTTTTCCATATACAGATACGTAAGCTAAACAATTGAAATTCCTTATTTCAATAACATTCTGTATTTATTTTAACTTATGATTGGAATTTTCAGTTCCAAGTATAGCTTCGGAAGTTCGAATTCTTGACTATCCTATTTCATATTCACATTTAACTAATTCCCTATTTTTTTACTTACATGAAAAGGGGACAGCCCTTTTATCATATAACACAGGTACTTTCCAGAATAAGGCCTTGTCTCGCATTTCAGTGTGCTTTACAAGACTCTGCAGTGTTGAACACGTTACAGATGTTTTAACATGTAGACTTACTTTTGTTTTTAGTGAACAACTGACATTTATTTACAGGTACTTTCCAGAATAAGGCCTTGTCTCGTATTTCAGTATGCTTTACAAGATTCTGCATACTCCACCCCTGTCCGACCATGTTCAGCATGCATCTTTTCCTGTCGCTCTCAAGCCACCCGTGTAACATGTTTATTTGTCCTTTTATAATCTTTTTCTTTCCTTTTTCTATAAAAAAATTTAAATGCTTTTTTTCTTTCCTTTTTCTATAAATAAATATAAATGCTTATGGGCGAGTCGGGGGATAAAGGAACGAACATGAGCAAAGCATGGCAATGATATTCACGTCAAAGGGGTAGGAGGATAGTAGGAGATAATTAAACCTAAAACCACTTGTTCTTTTTTTCTCCTTCTGGCGAGTCGAATTTTAGTTATCGTGGCGACTAGACCAGGCGTTTGACTTGCCCCGGAAAATATTTTTCATACTGTTACTAGATCCGGTTGGGGGGGGGGGTCGCTTGCCTGCTCGTCTTGGAGTTCGGCCAATTTTTTTCCTCACACACAGTTTGGTCATTTGCGTGCTGTTGCTGCTGTCATACGCGTGTCCGTGTTTTTTTTTTCTTCTTTTTACATATTCTCCAAATATTACTTTATGAATTGTATTAGGTCGTAATTGTCTATATTTTTGAGATGAGGTGTTTTCATTGATTGAATTTGTCGGACTGACTTCCTCATCTTGATTGTTATAGTCACAACGTTTCCGGCCTTCATCATTCTCGAACCCATCCCTTTATTATTATTACGAGGGTACCGTGTTCGGACATAGTTGCTGATTCTCTGTTTTGAATGTTACTTTTCACTGCCTTCGTTCAGGATTGAATTCAGCACCTTTGGGTAACTGTAAACTTTGATACAATGTCTAGGACCACTCGGCCATATGTCACTACGCCAATTCTTAGTTGGTTTTTGTTAATGTTAAACCTATGTTGTTATTCAAGGTTTTCTCTATCAGAGGTGTATTAGGTCGATAGAGATAAGCCACTTTAAACTGTAATTAATTTTACACACATTGTTATTACTTAAACGATCTTCTTTGGTCAACAGAAAGTCATCTTCCATCATGATAATGCTCGTCCTCCTGTAGAATTACTTACCAAATATTTAAAAGAATGATTTGATTTGGAAATCTTGCCGCATGCAGGATATTTTATTGACCTAGCTCCTACGGATTATCACTTATTTCGAAGATTACAAACCTATTTACATGACCGAGAGGAGATTGACTATGAGCTAGCTTCATATTTCATATGAAAATCTGAAGAATTTTACAAGCGAAACATTCATAAGCCCATCCTTGCATAGAGTTACTTACCAAAGATCTTCTAGGAGAATTGGATTGGGAAATCTTGCTCCACCTTCCGATCTAGCTCATTTGCATACAGTTACTGTTGCTGCTGCTGCCATACGTGCATTCGGGCTCTTTTACACAGCTAAATTTTTTCCAAATGTTACTTTTTAAATTATGTTCTATACAGACAGGAGCATTTGAAAACAGTGTAATTCATTTTACGCATATTGTTATTACTTAAACATACCACCATGATTAATTTATAACTTTTTTCTTTAGATTATTAAAACATCATCCATACTTTTCTGTAATTTGGTTAGGAAATCTTGCCCCGTCCCACATATTCTCCTCATCTAGCTCCATCTGACTATCACTTATCATGCGATTAAAAACCCATTTAGATTAGGTTAACATCGCAAAAGGAGATTGAACATGAGTCCGGTTTATATTTCACTTGAAAACCTAAAGACTTTTTTTAAAACGAGGCATTTAAGCTCGGTGAGAGATGGAATCAAATTACAAAGAGCAAAATTTGTTATGCTTATAAAATAAAAATTTTTAAAAACACAGATTTTCATTTTTCAAGATGACATTTTAAGTTTATAAAATTCTTAAGCACCAACCTGATATTTAAATGTGTACTTTTTTTAGTCAATGCGACGTCAATTCGATATTGGAACAATTCAGTTTAAAATAGATAAAGTCGGGTTATTTTTTACCTTAGCGACTTCAGATTGATTATATTATAAAATCAAAATGGAAAGCAATTACCTTTTTCACAAAGGAGGCCAGAAAACGGTTTCTTGCACTTACATCCCTTTCTGCTGCACCTCCCACCATTTTGGCAAGGGTTTGGTCTGCATACGACTTCAAATAAAATAAAATACAGGAATATTAAAGACTGATAATTGTACAAAATAATCAACGTTTGTTTGCTGTACGAAATTTTGGTTCTCGTGTAGCCGTTATGTTGGATTGGCAGGTGAACCCCGGGAAGAGAAGGATTCGATGGCTTGCACATAGGCAAATAGATTCCATATGTTGAATTCGGGACTTTCCACCATCGTCTATTGGATGAATAATTTAACCCGGAAATATGTGAGAGAATATCGGTCAAAGAATTTGACACAATAGACAATAGGAAATCTTAAATACTCTAGGAGAAAAAAAAAGTTAATATAAATCGTCACAAACAGAATCAAAAGGAAATCGGTCAAAGAAAGAGAACAAGCTGACGTATTTTGTTCAGCATCAACATCTATACCTGAAGCTGTTTGTCGGTGTGAAATAAAAACAATATTTTTTATAGATCAGCTGTGTAGTGTTTTACTTGCTGTCAGTATATATATATATATATATATATATATATATATATATATATATATATATATATACACGAGCAAGCAGTTAATAAAACATGTTAAAAAACACTTTCTTTAAGTTATACATTTGTATTTTACCGTCACTGGATTATTTATCTTCCACCAGACTATCCATTCATGTGTAATCACCTTTTTCTTCACCATATTCCCTCTGCTTCACTTTTTTTGTTTTCAAGTAAGATCTTTGACTTACTTGTTGTTTCATCAAATACTTTTGCATGCAAAATCCGATCCCGCATTTTGCTAATTCCTACACTCTGATGAGAAGGAAAGTATTTCTTTGAAACTCCGCAGATTAAGGACTATCCACTTATCAAGTGTTTCCTTTTCAGATTAAATATGTTTTTAACTCATTTCAAAGTGTTTTTAACATGTTTTATTAACTGTTTGCTCATATTATAAGCTCTATTTCCTATTTGGTTTTATCGAGCTTTTACATCTGGCTGAGATAATTTTATAAATATTAATTCTTTAATATTTATAATATACTTTAATTTTACATTCTTGGATCATTTTGGTAAATTTAATTGTAATTTTTATTTTATATATATATATATATATATATATATATATATATATATATATATATATATATATAAGTAGATTGTAGTTTGATTGAAGCATTGTTGAAGAAAATTATAAAGTAAAATTAAAAGCCAAGAACAATGCGAGATTTTTTTTTAGAGAGTAAAATTAAATGAAAACAAAAGAAATAAATTTCTTTTTTTTTGTTGTTTGTTTTTTCTTTTTCTGACAAATTTTAACTCTAAACAACAGTAATTTTTTTTCTGTTGTATATATATATAATACACCAAAGTGATAAAAGTAGATGAAACAATTATATAGACTGAAAAGCACTTTTGGAACGATCAGTCTCCCTGATTTTATTTTCGCTTATCCTCGCTCCCATGCCTATATTCCGAATTGGTATCAGTGGGCTGATATCAGTGGACTTTTTTTGTACCAAAACGGTCATTAATGTTTTTTTAAAGTTTAATCTATTTTAAACTGATATAAATTATTGCACGGTAAAACCAATCAAATTAAAATAAAAATCATTTTTCTAAATTCGAATTATTTAATCAACTAAAAATTCCATTTTTTACTTCATTACTGAATTTTAATTTTGATTTATTCTAGGAAATTATCTGATTTAATAAAAAAAAAAAATATCGTAAAAACTGAATTTAACTGGAAAATATTATGAAAAATAGCTTTTTAAATTAGTATTCAAAGATTAAAAAAAACAAACTACTTGATTAAATAATTAAAACAGTTATTTATATTTTAAATTGCTGTCACCGCAAACAGTTTACTGAAGACATGTCAACAAAGCCCATAGATTACTGAAATCATGGCCTATGGTCTGATGAGACGAAATTTAATTTGTTTGGATCTGATGACCTTAAGTCTGTGTGGCGGCGACCAGGTGAGGATTACAAAGATAAATGTGTCATGTATATAGTCAAGCATGGTGGTGGGAATGTTATGGTCTGGGGCTGCATGAGTTCTACAGGTATTGGAGAGTTACATTTCATTGAGGAGAACATGAACTCCATCATATACTGTCAAATACTGCAGCAGAGCATGATCCCCTCCCTCCAGAAACTGAGTCGCAGAGCAGTGTTCCAGCATGACAATGACCCAAAACACACATCCAAGACAACCACTGCTTTACTGAAGATGCTGAGGGTAAAGGTGATGGACTGGCCAAGCATGTTTCCAGATTTGAACCCAATAGAACATCTTTAGGGCATCCCCAAGCAGAAGGTGGAAGGGCGAAAAGTCTCAAATATCCGCCGACTCCACAACGTCGTAATTGAAGAGTGAAAGAGCATTCCAGTGGCTACATGTGAAGCACTGGTAAACTCCATGCTCAGGAGAGTAAAGGCAGTTTTGGATAATGATGGTGGCCACACAAAATATTGAGAGTTGACATGTTGTATTGACAACTTTTCGTAAGGGGTGTACTCACTTTTGTTGCCAGGGATTTAGCTTTTAATGGCTATATTTTTTTGAATTCAATTTATAACATTATATAATCAATTCTTAATGCTGCAATATTTTAAGTTATAAATGTATTATATTTTTAACTTGAATACCTTGTCCTTCTCTTTTCTAATCCTTTACTTTTCCATGTTTAAAATTAACCATATTACTTTTACTTTTCATGCTCGCATTTTTCTATTGTAATATATATATATATATATATATATATATATATATATATATATATATATATGAATTACAAAGATAAACATATTATCTTGAATTTGGAACCTATCAATGCAATAAATATATTGTTTTATTTTGTTTTTTTTACATGGAGGTCACCACTTATCAAGGCCCAGAGGCCACTCGAGGATGAGGGTTAATGGGTATACATTAGTCATTGTGATTTTAGCATAGTAAACATTAGTTGGAATTTTGTAACTTGGATTACTTAGGGGGATGATTCAATAAGAACTTGTTCACATTGGACTTGAAGACAATCAGGTTGTAGTCAGCTGGAAAGCAGGCAAATGGAATAGAGTTCCACAGGCGAACAGTTCTAAGAAAGAAACCCTGTTCATGGAATCTACGTTTAGGTGTAGGCACAGATAAAGAGTGTGGGAAATTGTTGATAGTGGTTCTGGTTAGACGAGTGTTTTTCGTGAAAGTCTGGCGAGGGGGGACCATAGATTGAAGTTCAGATGAGAACCTGCCATGAAAATAACGATAAAGCAGGGACAGGCTCGCTACGTCTCTTCTGTGGGAGAGAGGTTGCAGGGAAGAGAAAAGGGCCTCCCCCACTAAGCTGCAAAGTCTATTTTGAACTCTGTCAAGACAAAATAAGCTGCTTCTAGAAGCACCTGCCCAGATGTAGCAACAGTACTCCATCGTTGGCCGAACCTGGCTTTTATATAAGTGGAGAATTGCGTCAGAAGTGAGATATCTACTGGAGCGGTAGAAGGGTCCCACCATTTTTCCAGCGACTTTGGTAATGTATTTGATATACGTGTCCCATTTCAGACCGGGAGTAAAGGTGAAGCCCAGAAGCTTGTCAAAACATGAAGCCTCCCCATTTTGATTGATGGCAGCTGGGCAACAAAGCGTTGATGATGTAAAGATAGAAGCTTGGTTTTAGATGCATTAAAAGTAACCAGCCACTTTTTCCCCATTGTGCCACGTACTCAAGATCAGAGGAGAGAGAGTCAGAGATGTGGTCTGGAAGATCATTGATGTAGATGAGGAAGAGAGTTGGCCTCAGGATAGACCCCTGAGTGACTCCATCATTAATACTGAGAGCCTCTGATTTCTGCTCATCAACCACTACTCTTAAGAACCTATCAGAGAGAAATGATTTAATAGTTGAGAAGACATTTCCAGCTATACCATGATTGGAGATCTTGTGAAATAGGCCTTTATGCCATACCTTATCAAAGGCCTTTTATATGTCAAGAGAGGAAGCCTCTGTAGAGGGATTCGCCAATCCTATGAGATATAACTGTAAGCACGTCTGCTGTAGATCTAGCTGAACGGAAACCATATTGCACGTCACTAAGAATGTTATTTTTGCTGAGATGATTGACTACTTCTTTATTTAGCACAGATTCCAGCAGTTTACTCATGATGGATAGCAGGCTTATTGGTCTGTACTGAGAAGGAGATGAGCGATCACCTGAGTTCTTAAATACATGTTATAGCAATTAAAAAATAAGAGAAATTAACAATGAAAATAAAGTGTAATAAAATGATGAAAAGAACATGTCTTCGAAATTCCATGGATTAAATATCTTTTATTATAATTTATTCGATTTTATTTTCATAATCTATTTTTCTTATTTATATGGAAGACTAGCAGGGCTACCCGGCGTTGCTCGGGACCGTATAAACAATGAAAAAACAAAAGCAGATATTGAACATATGTTTTATTCTTAGGGGAGAGGAATCTTTCATCTCAAGTTTTAGCGTTACAAACAAACATTTGTCTTTTATATATATAGATAATGACAGGTTTTTTTGGGGCCCCCCTCGAAGATAACTGATCAGTTGACCAACTTCTAGTGGTCCGTTTGACGTGAAATTTCGATATTTGTCATCCGGGTGATGGGGCTTCGATATGATACCAAATTTGTCAAGTTTGGTTCCGTCTTTCAAAAGTTTTAGCGTTACAAACAAACATACATACATACACACAGACGTTTGGCTTTTATATATATAGATAATGTTTACCTTAATGCTAGTTGGGGATATTTTTCCATTCGTTAAAATGGTGCATTAGATAGAGCGACACATATAAACCAAAGTTAAATCATCCATTGACACGTGTTTTGTCTTTTACGACTCACTAGAGTATAAATAATTGAATTCGTTCAAAAGTAGCTGAAAGAAATTAAACACTGCACCATCTAGCTTCAACTCATTCTTAAAAAATAAAAAAGGAAGTACTTACAATATTCGCAGTGCTTACCCCCAAAGGGGCGAGGACATATACATGAATAACTCTTATCTTTCAGAAAGCAAACTCCTCCATTTAGGCACGGAGAAACCTCGCACGAATCTAAAATAAGAAAAAACTTTCATAAAATATATGGTGTTGATTCAGTAAGGCATCAAAAAAAAAAAAAAATTACGAAGTAGAAAATGAATTAATGAAAATATTGTTTTGCTTCGATAATAAACAGGTGAGGTAATTGTGTGAAAATGTTTCATGTAATTTATGCATTAATGTGTTAATTTAGACATTAGTTTTCAAAGGAAATTCAATTTTGCGGTTTTTAATTTTCGTTCTTATTCCGAAAAAAAAAAAAGTTCTTTTTTATATAAAATATATGGTGTTGATTCAGTGACATTAGTAAAAAAAATTATTATTACAATTCTCAGTAACATTCAATAATTGAAGTTAAGAATATTCAGTTGCCGCTTACTTATTGACCAGTTACCTACATTCTAGTATTTATTTCTTTTGGTCCATTGGTCTTACTGGATTGCAGAGCACGGATTCGTTTAATCGAGTAGAGTATCCAGGTTAGTGCTGTTGCTATAAGCAACACCACTTAGAGAAGGTACACCAATCTTCCTATAAGCCAGTGTAGGGTAGCCATACCAATGGCATTTCGTTTATGCTGTTATTTTGAATATTTAGTTAAGCTTTACAAAATTTAAAAAATTTAAAAAATTACGAAGTAGAAAATGAATTAATGAAAATATTGTTTTGCTTCGATAATAAACAGGTGAGGTAATTGTGTGAAAATGTTTTATGTAATTTATGCATTAATGTGTTAATTTAGACATTAGTTTTCAATGGAAATTCAATTTTGCGGTTTTTAATTTTCGTTCTTATTCCGAAAAAAAAACGTTCTTTTTTATATAAAAAACAGTATTTTTAAATTATTCATGTGAAATCGTTAGCATTACAAGGCTGATCTTGCAAGTAAAAAAAAGGTGTCTCCATGGAGCACAGGCCTATAATAAATTCCTATGAAAAGGGCACTTTTAAAACAGGAGTAAAAGGGCCAGGTGCTTGGGCACCCATCGCACTTCCCTTAGTGCGTCTCTTTGCTGGTTTCTTATGTAAAAATATACAATAATATTTAATTAAAAAAATTAAATTGTAGGAGTTTTCAGAATATATTAACAACTTTATATGATCCGTATTATAAATGTTTATATTGCACAAAAAACATAAAAAATAAATTTCATAGGTTACCTTTCTTTGTAGATACAACAGGCAAATTAGTTATTTGAGAGATGTTAAAAACAGAAACGAAAATGGGAGAAAATTAACAGCCCGTCGATTGTAATATCGTATAATATGGCTATGAATGAAACTAGTAATAGAAAAAGTAAAAGAAAAAATAAAATGGGGAAAACAGTACAAAATTATAATGAGAAAGGGACATCTGACTTAGTAGAGAAAATAAAGGTGGGAAACAGATGAAAAAAACAGATCTGATTTAATCCACCGTACAGTGACCACATAAAAAAATTAATTCCGAAAGAATTATGCCAAATCATTGATAAACACTACCCCAATAATGTAAATTAAGCTGGAAATAATTTAAAAAAAAATATTAAAATATTATTACATATTATTTATCTCCGTAAAAGTGAATAGCGAAAATCAAAACTAACACTACCTGTAAATTTTAAAGAAAATCTATTCAGCCGTTTCGGAGTCTATAAGAAACGAACTCACACCCTAAAAGTGAATAGCAAAAATCAAAACTAGCACTACCTGTAAATTTTAAAGAAAATCTATTCAGCCGTTTCGGAGTCTATAAGGAACGAACTCACACCCTAAAAATGAATAACAAAAATCAAAACTAACACTACCTGTAAATTTTAAAGAAAATCTATTCAGCCGTTTCGGAGTCTATAAGGAACGAACTCACACGCTTAAAGTGAATAACAAAAATCAAAACTAACCTTTGCGAACACAGGATTTTCCTTTCATCACATATCCTTCCTTGCAGACGCACTGATAAACTCCATCCT
This sequence comes from Euprymna scolopes, assembly GCF_053919585.1. Lineage (NCBI taxonomy): Eukaryota > Metazoa > Mollusca > Cephalopoda > Sepiida > Sepiolidae > Euprymna > Euprymna scolopes. The sequence continues at coordinate 117,605,478 of NC_136504.1, forward strand.
TTGCTCTGCACTCGCTGTTCTTCTTACACCCTTTCAACGGTAGTTTCTTCAAAATGGTTTTACGTTTGCAAATAATCTTCGTAAGACAATCCCGAGTAATGAAAACTTCATCCACCTGACGAAATAAAGAAACGGTTTTAAAGCAAAATAAATGCGACTTAACTTTTTAAAACCATTCTAAATAAATACAAGGGTTAACTTTCGATACAAATTAAGAAGATTAAAAATGCGGTTGTTAACTGCCAAATCATAATAGATGTAATTGTAAACGTGTTTTGCCGTCATTCATCAGCAAAAACGAGATGGTTCGAATAGGTCACACACTCTCTACCAATCTCCTGCTCCGGTCCCATCACTGCAATATTGCATTCCCGAGCTTATTTTGCTAGTATTTCAATGGAATATACCCCGACGAACTTGTACCACTGGTGACCTCCTCAACATAAATACCCTCGACTAACTGAACAATCAGAAAAATCCCGCCTCTTCACTATGAAAGACCCCATATGTCATGAGGGTTTTTATGGTAATAGTGTCTTTACTGGAACTGCTGTTTGGAACTCTCTCCTTGTTCCTTGTTTCTCTGATTGTGTAAACATGCAGAAATTAAAATGTAATGTAAACATGACTTCCAAGATGTGCGGTAGCCCTCAGTTGAAACCACACCAAAGACCATAACCATGGTCAGAAACTTTGTTTTCATCACCCTGGGCACGCCCCTTTTATTCGTGGCAATTCAGTGATGCATTTTGAGGGTGCTGGCAATGGTCCTATTATTATAACTTGGATCGGCAGAGAGCATGAGTTATACAGCGGCGCATCTCTGATCTCCACTCATTGAACATTCTGTTACTGTCAGACATGATTGAAGGTTTCGATCACTTTGGGGATTTGTACACAACTGACTAACTAGTAAATGGTTGGTCTGCAACAAAAAAGAAAACCGGTTTTAATCAAAAGGAAATGGAATAATGTCTTTTCTAATGTGAAAATTTTATCGTTCCACCCTATATTTTAACAGAACCTCACCTTCATATACAATCCCTTGTAGGTGCATCCACAGTCGTCAGTGGGAACACAATCATTTCCACTTCGGATGAATCCATATTTGCAGACACAAGCTTCCCCGAATTCCGTACACGTTGATGTCGATTCTGTGCAAGATGGCTGGCACTTCAAAGCATCATACTGATAAACTTGGTTGGCCGAGCAATTGTAACCTGCAATTGTAAATTGTACTCTTGACAATTTAGTTAGTACCCATTAAAGGAATATTCTCAACAACTGCACAGTATAGTTAACAAGAAAAAAGGAGCTGAAAAAAAAAAAAAAAAAAAAAAAAAAAACAGATAACAAATAACTTTAGGCCTGAGACAATTTATATTTTTGTTCCTATACAGAGTGCCCCTTTTGGGGGAGCTGGATTTTTCCCATATTAAAAACCGACCTTGTCTCTAACTCTGCCATGATGAGGAGGCAAGTAAATAGGTACAAAATGCAAGATTTTTCCCATTAACGTGTATAATTCTCACGTTTTCTGATTGTAAAATTTATTAGCTATGAATTTGTTAGCGCTACTTTTACTTAGCCAAGCAAGTATGCTTTCCAAAAAGCCCAACAGTTTTAAGTGAACTTGGTCGCGAAGGTTTAAAAAATTATAGAATTAAAAAAGGGGGAGTTAGTGAAACTGTTAGTCTAAATCTGAGGGTGGTTGCCAATCGTATTAGGAAAAGATTTTTTTAAAATCTTTTAAATAATAAATTATAGCAGTTAGTGGAGAGTTTGAACGTCTAAAGTCAAAGGAATTGGACTGGTGTTTAAAGAAAAAAATCTAACTAAAAACATCTTAAAGTTAAGAATGCTACGAAATAATAATAATAATAATAATAATAATAATAATAATAATAATAATAATAATAATCACCTCCGTTTGATCTCGAAAGGCAATGGATACCTCCTGTAATTATGAAGCAAGGGTAGCGTAATACCCAACCGCACCTCTCCTGTTTAACTTCAGTGATCTAACAGGAACTGGTGTGTCAACGTGGATTATGCCGTTATTGAAAGAGGTGGAGAGTAACTGGAAATCTGGGGAGACTTGTTGTCACTCAGACTCCAGGGAACGTCACAGGCTGTTTTCAAAGAGAATTCTTAGATGATGGCCTGTGTGAAAACTCCTACTTAATGATAATACAGAACCCCGAAAGAATAATTATTGCGCAAGAGAATAAACAAGACACTCTTTTACAAGGAGGGGTCGCTTTTTCGCCAATATTTTCGAAACTCATCCCCTCTTTTCGATTGACTAGTCTTAATTTAAACCTTCGCCACTTTCGGTTTGATGATGAACGCAACAGCAAAGACGTTACGTTTTTTTTTATTGCGTTCTTTTCTTCCTTTGCAGTGCGGGTTCGAGCCTGCCCACCTACTAAAACTTATTTTGCTCAACATACACCTACAAACACCTGGGCAACATTGAGTATGTTAATCTATAATATAAATCTCACCTGCCTGTTTAAATGTATGTATGTATGCATGTATGTATGTCTGTCTGTCTGTCTGTATGCGTGTGTGCGTGTGTGCATGTATGCATGCATGTATGTATGTCTGTCTGTCTGTCTGTCTGCGTGTATGCATGTATGCATGTATGTATGCATGTATGTATGTCTGTCTGTATGCATGTATGCATGTATGCATGTATGTATGTCTGTCTGTCTGTATGCGTGTATGCATGTATGAATGTCTGTCTGTCTGTTTGTCTGTATGCGTGTATGCATGTATGCATGCATGTATGTATGTATGCATGTATGTATGTCTGTCTGTCTGTATGTATGCGTGTATGCATGTATGTATGTATGTATGCATGCATGCATGTATGCATGTATGCATGTATGTATGTATGTATGTATGCATGCATGCATGTATGCATGTATGCATGTATGTATGTATGTATGTATGCATGCATGCATGTATGCATGTATGCATGTATGTATGTATGCATGTATGTATGTCTGTCTGTATGCATGTATGCATGTATGCATCTATGTATGTCTGTCTGTCTGTCTGTCTGTATGCGTGTATGCATGTATGAATGTCTGTCTGTCTGTTTGTCTGTATGCGTGTATGCATGTATGCATGCATGTATGTATGTATGCATGTATGTATGTCTGTCTGTCTGTATGTATGCGTGTATGCATGTATGTATGTATGTATGTATACATGCATGCATGTATGCATGTATGCATGTATGTATGTATGTATGCATGCATGCATGTATGCATGTATGTATGTATGTATGTATGCATGTATGTCTCCCAAAAACTTTCGAAAGAGGCAATGAATTTTCACGAAATCGGTATTATTTTGAAGCTCGACCTTTCGGACGAGAAATATCGAAAAATTGACTAAAAAAATTAATTCCTTCACCCTCAACTGGACACTTTTTTTCAAGGAGGCTCCGCTTTTTTCGCCGATATTTTCGAAAGTCACCGCCTCTTTTCGACTATCTGGCCTTAATTTAAATCTATGTCAATTCCGCTTTGGTGATGAGCGCAACAGCTAACGCGTCACGTTTTTTTCACTTTCTTTGCCTTCTTTGCAGTACAGGTTCAAGCCTGCTTGCCTACAACCACTTTTTTTTTTTGCGCTCGCAATTTTCCTTCTTTTTTTTTTTCCTCAACCAAAACCCTTACACACAATTTTCTTCCACTTTCTTTTCCGCCTAAGCATCATGGGTTCGAGCCTGCCTGCCTACTACCACTTTTTTATTGCTCAACACACACCTACAAGCACCAGGGCAACGCCTGACACCCAGGCTAATCTATAAATATAAAAGCGAAAATGTATGTATGTGTGTTCGCTTTTTCTGTATGTCTACAAAAGGCTTTTTTCAGAGAAGCGGTTGGTCGGTTCACAACTTTTTAAAACTTTTTATATCACATATAAATCGTAATATCTCACAGTTAACAACGAAGCTCGCCTGTCTATTTAATTTGCTCGATTTTGGGAAGATAAATATTCAACATTTGTCGCTCGCTGCATGTGGGTTTGTCTTTTTCCTATAACATCTTGGGAAAATAAAAATAAAAAAAGCGTTCCCGCAGTAAATGAAATACTATCCGGCAGTCAAACTTGACCTCATTAAGTCATTAAAACGTGCACCTGCCAAATCCAAGTAATTAAATAAATTCAAACGTCTTTCCGTTAGCATCTCGCGGTGGCCTAATGGTTCAAACCGTTGCACTCTTTTTTTTTCACACTTTAATTTACAACTTTGCCTCAACGGTTCAGGTTCGATCCTCATGCTTACCTACCAAAACATTTTTTATTTTACCCCCCCGGGAGTTTTCACACACACCTCCAAATACCCGGGCAACGCCGGGTACCCCTCGCTAGTCTATAATATAAAAGGGAAAAATCTGTTTAAATGTATCTATGATTGTTTGTATGTCTACCTAAAACTTTCCATAGAGGCGATAGGTTTTCACTTGATTGGTATCGTTTTTAAGCTCAACACTTCGGTCGACAAATATCGAAAAATTGACTAAAAACATTAATCCCTTCACCTTCAACTGAGCAGTTTTCCAAAGGGAGGGGTAGCAATAAATCTTCCTTCATGACAATTTAGCCAAACACGCATGCACACAAAACGTGTTTCTTGAATTAGTTTAAATATTAAAAACCTGACCTAAATTCGCTCACGCGATCATAGACCAGTCGTTATAGTGGCAGCGTTGTTATCTTCAGATTGCACGTTCGAGCCTAGACATCGGACATATTTTTTTCTGATTTTTAAAGTTTTAATATTGAAACAGGTTATTTATGCCATTTTTACCGTCGTTTTTTTTTTTTCATTTTTCCATCACGTTCGCTGTTTTTTTTTTGTTTTGTTTTTCACATTTTTAAAGAAGTTTTACCATTCAAACAGGGTTATTTATGGCATTTCATTTTCGTTCGCTTATTTTTTATTTTGCATCACGTTCGCTGTTTTTTTGTGTTTTTTTTTGTTTTTCCGATTTTTAAAAAAAGTTATAATATTTAAACATGTTCGCTTATTCTTTATTTTCCATTTTGTTTTGATTTAATCGCACATCCATTTTGTTTTGTATTAACTCCCACATCTCACCACACCCGGGCAACGCCGGGTACTCCCGCTGGTTACAAAATTATAACTTTCTTCATAGTTAAACGGAATCTTTAATTGAAATAAAAACGTTTAAGAAAAAATATTCGGAGTAAAATTTACAATGTTGCGTTTGTGTAGAAAAAGACAATTAAAGCTCCCACTTCTTATGAACGTGTTTTTTTTTCTGGCTCTATGATCAGGTCATGAAAATTTAGTGATCGTTTTCAACTCTTAAATTCGAGGTCTGTTTTCCAACGATGAGGAGAACGGTGGCAAACAAAATGGAGTCTCTTGGCTACAAAATGCAGTTGATTAGATTGTGTCAATAATTCATCAAAGCAATCCAGCATTGCCCGGTACTTTTCAAAGTCACCCTCTTTGTATTGCAACATGAGGGGGTAACTATTCTTGCGTTTGGTAACAGTTATTTGTTCAGTATTCGTTTGTTTTTTCATCACTTTGTATTGTTGACTATGCTGCACAAGTAGCTCTATTTATTTAAAAAAAAAATTTTTAAACTAATTTACAAGCGAACAAAATAAAGCAACTTACTGCAATGAAAATGGGGTCTCCAATTAACTGCAACCCCAATATCCTCACAGGCACTTCCCAAATTCTTCATGGACTTACAAAAAATTTCATGGATAGATGTACTTTTTGCAGAGCTGCAAACATCCATTTTGCATGATGTAATAAATCGATCGAACTCATCTTTAAGAACATGTTTACATTGATTGAATATTTGATGGTTCATTTTGTTGCAGTGACTGACTTTGGATTCTGAACAATGTAAATGGAGATCCGAAACATTGCACCTAAAAAGATACAAAATTATTTCTTATAAAAAAAATTTTTTTTTTTTTTGAAAATAGACGAATTACAGTTTAAATTACTGTTTCATAAACGATTTTTTTTAACTCACGTTCACCCCTACAAAGGCATATCGCTACTTGGACATAAAGGGCTACTATTTGAAATCAGGCCTAATAACGATTAACAAGATGTTGGTTTACGTTACATTTAAACTTCTGCATATCAGAACAGTCAGGGAAGCACGTAGCAGGAAAGGAATTCCAAAGTCTACCTGTCCGAGGGAAAAATCTATTAGAGTAAAAAGCTTTCTGGCATTTAGGGACATCAACAGTTAAGGGGTGTGATTTTGTTGCTAAGCGGGTTTGTCGGGGATATATACGTCGAGGGGGCACAAATGCAACGAGTTCATCAGAGCACATTCCACTAAAATATCTGTAAAACAGAGACAAAGATGCAACACTGCGGCGATGCGATAGTGGTTGGAGCTTAGTTGACAATATGGGACCTATTAGATTGAAAACTCGTTGGATCCTATCCAAAAAGGAGAAACTAGTAGAAAATGCATCAGCTCAGATGTGGTAACACCGGTCCTGGATATGACCTTAAACTATATCCGATGATGAGGACCCAGCTTGCGGGCTTTGGGGAGTGTGGAGCCACCCTTTAATGCCATTGCTCCCAGGTCCACTCTGACCCGGACTGGTAGTATCTGTTAGGGTTCCAACTATGGGTTAAATAGAAACCGACTTGAAAACAACAAATATACTCTATTAAAAAATGGTTCTTCAAAATCACTGGATTCGGCATTAAATAACTTGAAAAGGGTTGATATGCCGTAAAACAAAAACAATCAACCAACCACCAATAGCCTGCATACTTTCCAAGCTCTACAATAAATGCCTTGCTTCCCTAATAGCTGGAAGATGGTACCAGTGTACAAGAATTCTGATAAAAGAACAGACCCTTTCAATTATCGCCCATTAGTCTCTTACCCCTCTTTGCTAAAATCTTTGAGACCTTAATTAATCAAGCACTAGTTCACCGCCTCACAAAAGCAAATCTTCTGTCTGACAAACAGTATGGATTCAGGCAATGTTGTTCTACTGCAGATATTTTAACAGTCATCTCTGAACGCATTTGCCATGAACTGGATAAGGCGGGCGAAGCTAGGGCTGTAGCCTTTGATGTATGCAAGGTCTTCGACAAAGTCTATCACAAAGAACTGCTAATGAAAATTAAATCGTACGGTATAACTGGACGTATACTAAATATAATTAGATCCTTCATAAAGCATACAAGTTGTTATTGATGGACGTACATCCAAGCAGTATAACATTAATGCGGGAGTACCTCAGGGGTCGATCCTTGGATCATTATTATTCCTGATATTTATAAACGACCTCCCTGATAATATTGGGTCCGAGATGGGTATATTTGATGATGAGGCAATGCTCTGTAATATGCATGAGGGAAGAACAGGTGTACATAAATCTAAGTAATGCCATGTATCGGCGAATGGTGGTCTTGTAGAGGTACAGGATACCCTCAGGTATGTGTAGTCTTCTAGCTCGATAGAGGGAACCCACCTTCTTTGCAGCAGCCTTTTCAATGTCCTCTATGTATTTGTTCCAGTTCATATTGCTCGCAAATGTTAAGCCGAGAATTTTGAAGGTAGAATTCTGAGGTAGGGTGCTATTTGTCATGGATATCGGCGGTTGGAGAGGCGTCTTGTAATTGTTAAAGGAGCGCAGCTTAGTTTTACTAGCATTAAATGTTACCATCCATTGCGGCCCCATTCTACTATGGTCTGGAGGTTATTTTCTAAGAATTCTGCCATTGTCTTAGATTTATGTACATCTGCTCTTCCCTCATTAATAATAAATATTATATTGTACCTAATATATAGTAAATATTATATTGAACCTAATATATAGTAAATATTATATTGAACCTAATATATAGTAAATATCATAATGTACCTAATATATAGTAAATATTATATTGTACCTAATATATAGTAAATATTATATTGTACCTAATATGTAGTAAATATTATATTGTACCTAATATGTAGTAAATATTATATTGTACCTAATATGTAGTAAATATTATATTGTACCTAATATATTGTAAATATTATATTGTATCTAATATATAGTAAATATTATATTGTACCTAATATGTAGTAAATATTATATTGTACCTAATATGTAGTAAATATTATATTGTACCTAATATGTAGTAAATATTATATTGTACCTAATATATTGTAAATATTATATTGTACCTAATATATAGTAAATATTATATTGTACCTAATATGTAGTAAATATTATATTGTACCTAATATATAGTAAATATTATATTGTACCTAATATGTAGTAAATATTATATTGTACCTAATATGTAGTAAATATTATATTGTACCTAATATATTGTAAATATTATATTGTACCTAATATGTAGTAAATATTATATTGTACCTAATATGTAGTAAATATTATATTGTACCTAATATGTAGTAAATATTATATTGTACCTAATATATAGTAAATATTATATTGTACCTAATATATAGTAAATATCATATTGTACCTAATATGTAGTAAATATTATATTGTACCTAATATATAGTAAATATCATATTGTACCTAATATATGGTAAATATTATATTGTACCTAATATATAGTAAATATTATATTGTATCTAATATATTGTAAATATTATAATGTACCTAATATATAGTAAATATTATATTGTACCTAATATGTAGTAAATATTATAATGTACCTAATATATAGTAAATATTATATTGTACCTAATATGTAGTAAATATTATATTGTACCTAATATATAGTAAATATTATAATGTACCTAATATATAGTAAATATTATATTGTACCTAATATGTAGTAAATATTATAATGTACCTAATATGTAGTAAATATTATATTGTACCTAATATATAGTAAATATTATATTGTATCTAATATATTGTAAATATTATAATGTACCTAATATATAGTAACTATTATATTGTACCTAATATGTAGTAAATATTATATTGTACCTAATATGTAGTAAATATTATATTGTACCTAATATATAGTAAATATTATATTGTACCTAATATGTAGTAAATATTATATTGTACCTAATATATAGTAAATATTATATTGTACCTAATATATAGTAAATATTATATTGTACCTAATATATAGTAAATATCATATTGTACCTAATATATAGTAAATATTATATTGTACCTAATATGTAGTAAATATTATATTGTACCTAATATATAGTAAATATTATATTGAACCTAATATATAGTAAATATTATATTGTACCTAATATGTAGTAAATATTATATTGTACCTAATATATAGTAAATATTATATTGTACCTAATATATAGTAAATATTATATTGTACCTAATATATAGTAAATATCATATTGTACCTAATATACAGTAAATATTATATTGTACCTAATATGTAGTAAATATTATATTGTACCTAATATATAGTAAATATTATATTGTACCTAATATGTAGTAAATATTATATTGTACCTAATATATAGTAAATATTATAATGTACCTAATATATAGTAAATATTATATTGTACCTAATATATAGTAAATATCATATTGTACCTAATATATAGTAAATATTATATTGTACCTAATATGTAGTAAATATTATATTGTACCTAATATATAGTAAATATTATATTGAACCTAATATATAGTAAATATTATATTGTACCTAATATGTAGTAAATATTATATTGTACCTAATATATAGTAAATATCATATTGTACCTAATATATAGTAAATATTATATTGTACCTAATATGTAGTAAATATTATATTGTACCTAATATATAGTAAATATTATATTGTACCTAATATATAGTAAATATTATATTGTACCTAATATATAGTAAATATCATATTGTACCTAATATATAGTAAATATTATATTGTACCTAATATATAGTAAATATCATATTGTACCTAATATATAGTAAATATCATATTGTACCTAATATATAGTAAATATTATATTGTACCTAATATGTAGTAAATATTATATTGTACCTAATATATAGTAAATATTATATTGTACCTAATATATAGTAAATATTATATTGTACCTAATATGTAGTAAATATTATATTGTACCTAATATATAGTAAATATTATATTGTACCTAATATATAGTAAATATTATATTGTACCTAATATGTAGTAAATATTATATTGTACCTAATATATAGTAAATATTATATTGTACCTAATATGTAGTAAATATTATATTGTACCTAATATGTAGTAAATATTATATTGTACCTAATATATAGTAAATATTATATTGTACCTAATATATAGTAAATATTATATTGTACCTAATATATAGTAAATATTATATTGTACCTAATATGTAGTAAATATTATATTGTACCTAATATGTAGTAAATATTATATTGTACCTAATATATAGTAAATATTATATTGTACCTAATATATAGTAAATATTATATTGTACCTAATATATAGTAAATATTATATTGTACCTAATATGTAGTAAATATTATATTGTACCTAATATATAGTAAATATTATATTGTACCTAATATATAGTAAATATTATATTGTACCTAATATGTAGTAAATATTATATAGTACCTAATATGTAGTAAATATTATATTGTACCTAATATGTAGTAAATATTATATTGTATCTAATATATAGTAAATATTATATTGTACCTAATATGTAGTAAATATTATATTGTACCTAATATGTAGTAAATATTATATTGTACCTAATATATAGTAAATATTATATTGTACCTAATATGTAGTAAATATCATATTGTACCTAATATATAGTAAATATTATATTGTACCTAATATGTAGTAAATATTATATTGTACCTAATATGTAGTAAATATTATATTGTACCTAATATGTAGTAAATATTATATTGTACCTAATATATAGTAAATATCATTTTGTACCTAATATATAGTGGATATTATATTGTACCTAATATATAGTGGATATTATATTGTACCTAATATGTAGTAAATAATATATTGTACCTAATATGTAGTAAATATTATATTGTACCTAATATGTAGTAAATATTATATTGTATCTAATATGTAGTAAATATTATATTGTACCTAATATGTAGTAAATATCATAATGTACCTAATATGTAGTAAATATTATATTGTACCTAATATATTGTAAATATTATATTGTACCTAATATATAGTAAATATTATTTTGTACCTAATATATAGTGGATATTATATTGTACCTAATATGTAGTAAATATTATATTTTACCTAATATATAGTAAATATTATATTGTACCTAATATATAGTAAATATCATTTTGTACCTAATATATAGTGGATATTATATTGTACCTAATATGTAGTAAATATTATATTGTACCTAATATGTAGTAAATATCATATTGTACCTAATATATAGTAAATATTATATTGTACCTAATATATAGTAAATATTATATTGTACCTAATATATAGTAAATATTATATTGTACCTAATATGTAGTAAATATCATAATGTACCTAATATGTAGTAAATATTATATTGTACCTAATATATAGTAAATATCATATTGTACCTAATATATAGTAAATATTATATTGTACCTAATATGTAGTAAATATTATATTGTACCTAATATGTAGTAAATATTATATTGTACCTAATATATAGTAAATATTATATTGTACCTAATATGTAGTAAATATTATATTGTACCTAATATGTAGTAAATATTATATTGTACCTAATATATAGTAAATATTATATTGTACATAATATATAGTAAATATCATATTGTACCTAATATATAGTAAATATCATATTGTACCTAATATATAGTAAATATTATATTGTACCTAATATGTAGTAAATATTATTTTGTACCTAATATGTAGTAAATATTATATTGTATCTAATATATTGTAAATATTATAATGTACCTAATATGTAGTAAATATTATATTGTATCTAATATATTGTAAATATTATATTGTACCTAATATATAGTAAATATTATATTGTATCTAATATATAGTAAATATTATAATGTACCTAATATATAGTAGATATTATATTGTACCTAATATATTGTAAATATTATAATGTACCTAATATGTAGTAAATATTATATTGTACCTAATATGTAGTAAATATTATATTTTACCTAATATATAGTAAATATTATATTGTACCTAATATATAGTAAATATTATATTGTACATAATATATAGTAAATATCATATTGTACCTAATATATAGTAGATATTATATTGTACCTAATATGTAGTAAATATTATATTGTACCTAATATGTAGTAAATATTATATTTTACCTAATATATTGTAAATATTATATTTTACCTAATATATGATAAATATTATATTGTACTTAATATGTAGTAAATATTATAATGTACCTAATATGTAGTAAATATTATATTGTACCTAATATGTAGTAAATATTATATTGTATCTAATATGTAGTAAATATTATATTGTACCTAATATGTAGTAAATATCATAATGTACCTAATATATGATAAATATTATATTGTACCTAATATGTAGTAAATATTATATTGTACCTAATATGTAGTAAATATTATATTGTACCTAATATATGATAAATATTATATTGTACCTAATATATAGTAAATATTATATTGTACCTAATATATAGTAAATATTATATTGTACCTAATATATAGTAAATATTATATTGTACCTAATATGTAGTAAATATTATATTGTACCTTATATATAGTAAGTATTATATTGTACCTAATATATAGTAAATATTATATTGTACCTAATATGTAGTACTGATTTCAAAAGTGAAAAAATAAAATGACCTAGCTGCCATCAACCAGAATCGAATCCAAAACAGCTGCATCTCCTACCGATGTAGCTATCTAGAGATCCGTGAGAAAGATTTTATATTAAACGACTTGAAGAATTGAATTGAATTTGGGCATACGCAGAAAGATGTAAAGGTATGTTGAAAGTTGAAATGAACATTTTATATTCTAATTTGCTGATACATATCTGTCCATTTTTTTCATCCATTCAAATAAAGTGTAAACAATACTTGGTTTATGATTATTATTTCCTGTTAATTTCAGTGTTATGCGACCAGTAGTTTAAGTGTTTATCGGTTAAATATTTACACACATATACACCTACTGTTTGATTTGCATAGATTTAATTTTTTGAGGGGGAGGTCCCTCAACAAAGCGAGGGTGGACCTGTAAATTCACCCTTGTCCGTTCGTCCGTTCGTCTGTCCACACTTTTCTCAATAACTACGCCTTGGAATTTTTTAAATATTGCACAAACATTAAACATGATATGAGTAAAAAAGTAACAGAATAGATTTTCCGGAAAAACTCCGGTTGCCACACTAGGAGTGCCTTTCGGGTATAAATGGCTAAAATTGATACTTTTGTGCTTATTAAAAAGAAGTGATGCCTTGAATTTTTATAAAACTTTCTGAAAAGTTGTAATTAACTGATTTCTATATAATTTTGTTTGTCTATACTTCATGATAACTCTTGGGTGTGCCCCAGGGGCTCTTTTAGGGCTAATAAGATCTTTGACTTACTTGTTGTTTCATCAAATACTTTTGCCTGCAAAATCCGATCCGGCATTTTGCTAATTCCTACTCTCTGATGAGAAGGAAAGTATTTCTTCGAAATTCCGCGGATTAAGGACTATCCACTTATCAAGTGTTCCCTTTTCAGATTAAATGTGTTTTTAACTCTTTTTCAAAGTGTTTTTTAACATATTTTATTAACTGTTTGCTCTCATATATATATATATATATATATATATATATATATATATATATATATATATATATATATATATAATTTAAAGGAGATTAGAATAATAGTCTAAAGAGCTAAGTGTATTTTAATGTAATAGTGAAATTACTAGTTTAATTAAAATACAGGAAATGCTCGTTGTAATTTAGATATATAATAAGCTCGATAGTTAAATGTCCTAGAGCTAATTCAATATTAAGTAATGTGATTTATAATTTAAAAGTTTTAAAATTTTTAAAATTTAAAAATCAAAATTTAATTAAATTAAAAATCAGTTTCATAAGAAGGAACAACAACAAAGTCAATTATCTGTACGATCGTTTCGGAAATCCGTGCTTTTTATTTGTGGTATACATGAAGTCACGTAAAATAATTATACATAGTTTTTTTGGTAAGCACGGTCTCCTCATCAGCAAATTTAGGAGGATTTCTATTGAATTGAAAAGACACCAAAAATAAACCTAGCATTAAAAGTAAGGCAGATGAATCTTATTCTGCTTTCTATATGATAAAATTCAGGGTTTTATCTTTCTGGAAAAAAAGTTACTCAGAAATAATGAATTTTAATGTAATTTCGTTTTAAGAAAAACTTGATTTTTCGGCCATTTTTGGCGGTACCTAGTAAAAGACATTGTTTAGTAACGGCATAGTCGAAAAACTGATAAATATCCAGATACGCTACAACAACACCGACCACTCTAAAAAAAAAAAAATTTTTTTTTTTTTTTTTTTTTTTTTGAGGTCGCTGACAAATTAGTCAAACTTGGCAAATTTACCGTTTGCATTGACTCACAAACTACTTTCCACCATTTTGCAGCTTCCGTTGTACGCGCATGCGCTGCAGCATAAAAACTATTTATTTATGCTGCAGCGCATGCGCGTACAACGGAAGCTGCAAAATGGTGGAAAGTAGTTTGTGAGTCAATGCAAACGGTAAATTTGCCAAGTTTGACTAATTTGTCAGCGACCTCAAAAAAAAAAAAAAAAAAAAAAAAAAAAAATTTTTTTTTAGAGTGGTCGGTGTTGTTGTAGCGTATCTGGATATTTATCAGTTTTTCGACTATGCCGTTACTAAACAATGTCTTTTACTAGGTACCGCCAAAAATGGCCGAAAAATCAAGTTTTTCTTAAAACGAAATTACATTAAAATTCATTATTTCTGAGTAACTTTTTTTCCAGAAAGATAAAACCCTGAATTTTATCATATAGAAAGCAGAATAAGATTCATCTGCCTTACTTTTAATGCTAGGTTTATTTTTGGTGTCTTTTCAATTCAATAGAAATCCTCCTAAATTTGCTGATGAGGAGACCGTGCTTACCAAAAAAACTATGTATAATTATTCTACGTGACTTCATGTATACCACAAATAAAAAGCACGGATTTCCGAAACGATCGTACAGATAATTGACTTTGTTGTTGTTCCTTCTTATGAAACTGATTTTTAATTTAATTAAATTTTGATTTTTAAATTTTAAAAATTTTAAAACTTTTAAATTATAAATCACATTACTTAATATATATATATATATATATATATATTCACCTGTCATCCCTTTATTAATAAATTAATTCCAGCAAGCACGGTTCACACAGTTTTATAATTATCATGTCAAGGGAAGTAACTCAGGTCGTCTTGTAAAAATTCATGATAGATGTCACGCAGTCATCTATATGTCAATATACATGTTTTATATAATAATGTAATAATATTTAACTAATGGCAACATAAAAGATAGCATTGCTTTCAATTAAACATAATATAAACACGTAGCTGAATCCACTGTGAAAAATTGCCCCCACTCTATATCTGTGCCTAAATCAAAACGCGGATTCCATGAACGGAGCTTCTTTCTTAGAACTGCACGCCTGTGGAAGTCTGTTCCGTCTGCCTGCTTCCCATCGGACTACAACTTGGATGTCTTCAAGTCCAATGTTAACAAATGAACCGCCCCCTTAAGTAAACACTTAATCAAATCTCCACACTAACGTAATGTACTTGCAATAACCCTTATCCCTGAGTGGCTTCCGGGCCTTGATAAGTGGTGGTCACCGTGTAAAAAAAAAAAAAAAAAAGAAAAGTAAATGCGATTTTATTAAAAACTCAGTTGACTGTCGAATTTCGCTATTATAACAAAGAATAACATTTTAGCTATGGTCTTGCGGATTTTGAAAATCTCGGCAACACTGATAGCAACATTACGGAGAAGTAAATATAAAAATGCTTAATTTCTAATTTCGCACCATCAAATTGAAAAGTTGCTTACTTGGATTTGGTATCGGATATTTGGTAACTTCTTACAATCTGTGAGAATTTATTCACTTCGTTGGATACGTCGATTCCTTGTTTCGTTTGGTAATCGTCTTCTATGCCATTGCAATTCCCACAGATTCCACTGAGCTTATTTTGAAACCGCTTTGGCACAGTGACAGTCAGAAGAGTGAACCCATCAAATACAACATTCAAACCCCAAGTGGTTGTTACCTTTATTGAATTCCCAGCATAATGAGCGGAGAATCCCAGGTAATTTGTAATCGACAACGTTGCAAGCACTCCATTCACCTATAAGAAATAAAAGAACCACGTTCATGACAGGCAAAAGAAATCACGTTTGAAAAGACAGTAAAAACAAGAATATTAGCCAGGAGACTGCATACTGTTGGATAACTCGGCCGTGTTTACCTGTTTTTTTACATGGGGGTCACCACTTATCAAAGCCCGGAGGCCACTCGAGGATAAGAGTTATTGAGTGTTCAGTAGTCAATGGGATAATATTGTAGTAATCATTAGTAGTGGAAATTTGGTAAATTGGATTACTTTAAGGGGACAGTTCATCAAGAATTTGTTTACATTGGACTTGAAGACAACCAAATTGTAGTCAGCTGGGAAAGCAGGAAAACGGAAGAGAGTTCCACAGGCGTGCAGTTCTAAGAAAGAAGCTTTGTTTATGAAATCTACGTTTAGGTTTAGGCACAGATAAAGAGTGGAGGAAATTATTGACAGTGTTTTCAACTAGACGAGTGTTTCTCGTGAAAGTTTGGTGAAGAGGGTCCATAGATTGGAGAAAGAAATAAAAATCTGACTCAACATTTCTTTTTAAAATTCAAATGAAATGCATTTATTTGTGGCTCTTCCAAAACAACGCATTTCATTATTTTTCCAAAGTCTTTTCACACACACGTGCTTTTTAAAAGTCTCTGTCCTTGCCACATCACGCCCTTGTATTTACACGTTCATCTTGCCCGGAATGCAACTTGCTTCTCTTCTTGATTACATAGTGTATTTTTTCTCCTTTTCTTGTGACGCAAACTCGCACACGCTTGCTAATTTGCATACGGCTGCTGCTGCTGCTAAAATTTTGCTAGCCAGTTATCCTTCGGTTGGTAATGATTATCTCACACGCACCCATATGCACTCTGTTACATATGTAAAGAATAACAAAATAATTATGAAATGTACAAAACAAATTATTTGAATAAAAATTATTAACCTGCCATGAAAGAGCAACCTACTTGATCAATCGTTTAAAAAAGACAAGTTAAAAATTTGATGTTTGAAAGGTCCTTATTTTTTTTTTCTTATTACATTTTCACCCCAAACAAGGCACATTGCCACTTTGGTGTAGGGAACTACTATTAGGGGCAACAGCTACAGGGGTACTATGTAGGGAGTTGGGTAGCAAGATGCCGGTCACGTTACACTTGAACTGCTGCATGTCAGTACAGTTGGGGAAGCAGGAACCTGGAATGGAATTCCAAAGTCTAGCGGTTCTGGGGAAGAAACTACTGGAGTTGAAAGCTCTTTTACATCTAGGGATCTCTACTGTGTGCCTGTCAGGTTTGTCGAGGGTGTTTACATCGTGGAGGCACAAGTGTCTGCAGTTCGTCAGAGCATTCACGATTAAAATACTTGTAGAACAGGCAGATGGATGCAACATTTCGTCGATGGGACAGAGGCTGAAGCTTAGATGACAGTTCAGGACCTATCAGATTGGCGACTCTCTTTTGAACCTTGTCTAGGAGCGAGAGACTAGTGGCAGATGCAACAGCCCAAATATGACAACAATACTCCATACATGGGCGAACTGTGGCCTTATAGAGGTACAGGATACTTTCGGGCGTTAGTAGTTTTCTATCATGGTAGAGAGAGCCTACCTTCCTCACAGCGATCCTGACAATGCTTTCAGTGTAATTGTTCCAGCTCATGTTTCCTGTGAACGTTAGGCCAAGGAGTTTAAGAGATTACTTTCAAATAAAGAGTCATTGGCCATTGCTATTGGTGGTAGAGAAGGTTTCTTGTAATTATTGAAGGAAACTAGTTTAGTCTTGGCATCATTGAATGTGACCATCCATTTTTGTCCCCATTCCACTACAGATTGAAGGTCATCCTCTAGTGTTTTTGCCATTTCCTTAGATATGTGTTCATTTGTTTTCCTGTGGTGCCTGTTATAGAGTGTGGTGTCATCAGCATATATACCCATCTCAGAGGCAATTTTGTCGGGAGTTCATTTATGAATATTGGGAATAATAGCGGTCCAAGGATAGACCCTTGAGGCACTCCCGCATTTATATCATATTGTTTAGATGTATGACCGTCATATTGTTTAGATGTACAACCTGGATTTTTCTCTTATCTAAGAAGGATTTAATTATGTTAAGTATTCTACCAGTGATGCGGTATGATCTAATTTTCCTGAGGAGACCCTCATGCCATACCCTGTCAAAAACCTTAGATATATCTAGAGCTACCGCTCTGCCCTCCCCCGCTTTGTCCAGTGAATGGTATATATGTTCATAAATTACAGTTAGGATGTCTGCTGTAGAACGGGCTTGCCTAAATCCATATTGTTGGTCAGTCAGAAGTTTAGCATCTGTAAGGTGATGGACTAGAGCTTGGTTAATTATGGTCTCAAATATTTTGGCGAAAAGTGAGAGGGGGCTAATGGAGCGACAATTTACTGGGTCAGTTCTCTCCCCAGAATTCTTGAAAACTGGTACCACAGAAGAAGTTTTCCAGCAGTCCTGAAAGCAAGATTCATTAAGGAATTTGTAGAGTTTGGAGAGAACTGGAACTACTTCGGCAGAGCACATTTTTAACAGCATAGCAGGAATGAGATCGGATCCACATGCTTTTGTAATTGTCAAGGTTTTTTCATTAAAGCATGCACCTGAGCAGAGGTGATTTTCAGATCGTCTAGCATGGCGTCTATCCGCAAAGGAAAATCAGGGAGAGGATGGTTTTCGGCAAAATGTTACACAGGTGTAAGCAAAGTCAATTAAATCCAGTGAAACTGCAATGACCGAATAAAACAATCTTGTAAAGTGGTTAAAGTGATAATACTATCCTAACGAGGCGTTTGACCTTTACTCCTGATCTGAAATGGAACACGTACATCAAGTCTGTTGCCAAGGTCGTAGGAAAGATGGTGGGATCCTTCTACCGCTCCAGAAGATATCTCACTACTGATGCAATTCTCTATCTATATAAAAGCCAAGTACGGCCAAGGATGGAATACTGTTGCCATATCTGGGCAGGAGCTGCCAAAAACAGCCTATCATGCCTTGACAGAGTACAAAATAGACTTCGTGGTTTAGTGGGGGATGCCCTTTTCTCTACCCTGCAACCCCTCTCCCACAGAAGAAACGTTGCGAGCCTATCCTTGTTTTATCGTTATTTTCATGGCAGGTGCTCGTCTGAACTCCAATCCCTGGTCCCCCCTCGCCAAACTTTAACGAAAAACACCCGTCTAGCTGAATCCACTGTGAAAAATTTCCCCCACTCTATATCTGTGCCTAAATCAAAACGCGGATTTCATGAGCAAAGCTTCTTTCTTAGAACTACACGCCTGTGGAACTCTGTTCCGTCTGCCTGCTTTCCTCCGGACTACAACTTGGATGTCTTCAAGTCTAATGTTAACAAATTCCTAATGAACCGCCCCCCTCATTAAACACTTCATAAAATCTCCTCACTAACGTGATGTACTTGCAATAACCCTTATCCCTGAGTGGCTTCCGGGCCTTGATAAGTGGTGATCACTGTGTAAAAATATATATATATATATATATATATATATATATATATATATATATATATATATATATATATATAGTGTATATGTGTGTAATTTGTGGGTGCAGTGAAATATAACGAGGTTAATACAAGAGTGCTCAATACGGAAATAGAGCAAGTTACATTTTCAATTTGTCTTTACATAAGCAGTAATTTGTTGCTACACTTCATGGGCATGTTTCGGTCTTCTAGTTTTTAGTAACTAGAGATCTCCTCAGGCAACAACGCTTATATTCAAAAGCGGAATTCTTAATGAAAAACGAAAATCAACTTTCAGCAAAAGAAGTTTTTTTTGTAAAAAGGATCGGCGGGGTCAAGTTCAGTTGTGCCGTGAACAGGATTGATTGGCTGCCGATTTGTTTATTTATTTATTTTTCTATTTGTTTATTTACTTATTTGCCCATGTATTTATTCATTCATTTTCATGTTGGTGTTAGGGAATAGAGTTGGTAGGGTGGGGGTGAGGAGTTAGGTTTTAAGGCCAAAGCGTTTGTAGATGTTATCTTAAACAAGTAGCGGGCAGTAAACAGGCGAACCACATACTTGTGTAAGATATATATTAGCGATATATTTTCGTATATCAGTGTGTCGCCATTGTTTTAAACAGCACAGAAATACAATATTCGTATTATTTGGATTCTTCGGACTACTATTCTCATCTTGTTTGGATTTTTCGGACTACTGTTCTCATCTTGAGTTTCGTCATTTTCACAATGTTTCAGTCGATGTTACTTCCGACCTTCTTCAGATGTATCTTGTCAAACTCAGGAATGTTTCTGTAGAACTTAGGAATCTGGATGGAATTTCGAACGGAACCCTTTATTTACTTCACGGGATGGGTGGATGTCCTAAATAATTCGTAATTGTATTTTTCGGTCGCCCACATTGAGGATTGAATCTTTCACGCTCAGGAGAATATCACTTTTACAAGTAAGTTTTCCAAGCACTTTAACAATTGTGCCATGGACCTGTGAAAGTTGAAGTTTCAATTTTAAGAGTGGGTGAGCAAAAAATACAATTGCGAATTACTTAGGACCTCTATCCAGTCATGGCTGACAGAACAAGAGCATGCTACCCCTGTGAAGTAAATAAAGGATTCCGCTCGAAATTCTGTCCAGATTTCCGAGTTCGGCAGAAATATTCCTGGGTTTGACAAGATACACATGAAGAAGGTCGGGGGTTATATCGACCGAAGTATTGTGAAAACCACACTCAAGATGAGAATAGTAGTTCGAAAGAATTCAAATAACATGAATAACCAATCCTCATCTCAAAAATTCAGAAAAAAATACTTTCGCCTGGCATCGTAAGGATGAGTCAAAGTCTTATCTGGTTCTGACTTCTTTTATATTGTATGAAATAAATTAAAAACTTGAGTTATCATTTTTCCTTAGTTAGCCTCTTTCTCGACTTGTTTATAAAGATGAAAACTAAATTTTTCGAGTCTAGAGCTGTAATTTAAATGTTTCGTGTAAATGATGAAACTTTATATTTAGGTTTTGTGTTGTTTTTTTAAAACATGGTTTAAGTAAAAAAAAATAGAAGCATCAATTGTTTGGGAAGAATACCAAAACTTATTTTCTTCAAAATAATTGAAATGATTGAAATAAGATTTCACAAATAGTGTTTAATCTTTTTTTTTTTTTTTACATAGGCGTCACCACTTATCAAGGCCTATAGGCCACTCAAGGGTAAGGGTTAAAGAGTGTAGAGTAGTCAAAAGGACAATATAGTAATCGATAGTAATGGAAGTTCGGTAAATTTGTTAACTTAAGTGGAACGGCTCATCAGAAACTTGTTCACGTTAGACTTGAACACAACCATATTATAGACAGCTGGAAAGCAGGAAAACGGAAGACAATTCCACAGGCGTGCAGTTCTAAGAAAGAAACTTTGATCATGGAATCTATGTTTAGGTTTAGGTACAGATAAAGAGTGGGGAAAATTATTGATAATGTTTTCAGCTAGTCTAGTGTTTCTTGTGAAAGTTTGGCGAGGGGAGACCATAGATTGAAGCTCAGTCGAACACTTTCCATGAAAATAACGATAAAGCAGAGACAAACTCGCAACATCTCTTCTGTGAGATAGAGGTTGCAGCGAAGAGAAAAGGACATCTCCCACCAGGCCACGAAGTCTATTTTGAACCCTATCAAGGCAGGACAAGTCTTTTCTAGCAGCTCTTGCCCATATGTGGCAACAGTATTCCATCCTTGGACGTATCTGGCTCTTATATAGATAGAGAATTGCATCAGCAGTGAGATATCTACTGGATCGATAGAAGGATCCGACCATTTTTCCATTTTTCTTATCAATAGTTACAGTTTTATGTGCCTGTAATGTAAAAGCGCTCGGGGGATTTTGATACGCATACTAATACTGACCACGGAGAATACTGACCAATCTTGGAAATAACTGGAATTTTAAGACAACATTCAGCATGTGGATGATCAGGTTAAGTAAGGTTTTTACTAGTTTTTTAAAGGTGACTTTCAAATCATAAACTCCTTCAGCCATTTCTGGGTTTAATTCGAGATTCTCCCTCGAAGTTAATTACTCAAAAGCTATTCATCTCATCAGACTATAATTTTTGCAACTTTTTTACCGTTATCAAAGAACAAGCAAAAAAATTGGGGAAATTCTGAATTAGGTCAGAATTTTGAATTTTATCTAACTTTTTTCAGATTAAAGATTAGATTACAATGAGGCAACTCTAGGAAAAAGGTTTTTTTTTGGGGGGGGGATTATCCCCTCCTTGGGTTGCCTCCCTTACACTGTATTTTCTATAAAAAAAAAATGAAAACACACATAAGATGTCTGTCCACAGTTTCGTATTTTTTTCTCATTAATATTGACAATTAACAGAAGGAATCAGTTAAAAATTGAATCATAGGAAAATCTTAAAAAGTACCCAAGTGACCCTTGAAAATTGCCTTTTTTAAAAATTTACGGACACACCCTCAAACCCAAAGTCCGATTTCTTGCAATACAGAGCTAACACCCCCTTCCTTAATTAAGAAGAAAAAACATGGAGTTTACACCTGACGACGGTTGGAGGGTTCATCGACCTAAACGTTGCGCCAATAATATCAAAAATGAGAACAATTGTCCGAATAATGACAATGCAAACATTCATACCTCATCTCAAAAACTCAGAATTGCATGACACAAAAAAACTTATTTTGTCAGATATAGTAAGTGCGACTGGCAAAAATCGAAAGTATAAGTAAATAAAAGATACGCAAAGCTTTATTACAACTGCAGCAAGGATTGAAAGTCGGTGTCCGAGCCCATTAGCAAACACGCTAACTGAAATAATAAATATGCTTATATCGATTTATTGATATTTAGTTTGATCGAAATCAATTATTTATTTTATCTTTCTCTGAAATCTTTCAATAAATGCTTAACTGATTTCTTATGTTAGTCAGTACAGGGTGGAACGATAAAATTGTTGCCCTAGAAAAGACGACATGATTCCATTTCCGTTTGATGAAAACCAGTTAAGTTATAGACCATCTACTAGTTGGCCAGTTGTGTACAAATCCCAAGAGCAATAGGAGCCTTCTATCATGTCTGAAAGTGACACAAAGTTCAACGAGTAAGATCGGAGATGCACCACTGTACAACTCATGGGTGAGCTGAAGAATGTGGTGACCCCCTGGTGCAATCAGCTGGCCGCTGGCAGACCCTGGGTGTGGCAGCAGGACTCGGCGCCGGCCCACAAGTCCAAAGAGACTCAGACTTGGCTTCAGACAAAGCATTACGACTTTGTACCCTTCTCTCACATGCCCCCTCCTCCCCCGACCTGAATCCGCTGAACTACTTCGTTTGATCATACGTCGAGAACATAACCAACGTGACCTCCTACAACACCAATTAATAATAATAATAATAATAATAATAATAATAATAATAATAAGAAGAAGAAGAAGAAGAAGAAATAGAAGAAAGAGACGACTGCACACTCAGTTGAGCTTAACCATTAAACCAAATAAAGATACATAATAATGATACATATACTTACACGAATCGTTGGTCCTTGTGATAAAGTGACGGTTACATGTTTTAATTTAATAGTTACTATTAGGGTTTGCCAAATGCTTCCGGTTTCATGTTTTTGTTTATTTTCTACTTCAACTTCAAAATAGTTTTTAGAAACACTTTTGGCCATTGTAAACTTGCAAGTGCCGATGAAGTCGATCAGTTGTCCATCAAATGTTTTGTAATGATTACCGCCAGATGCACGGCAACTGCAGCGTTGTTCTTTAAAGAAAAAGATACATCCACATATTATAATAATAATAATAATAATAATAATAATAATAATAATACTAATAGTAGTAATAATAATAGTAGTAATAATAATAGTAGTAGTAGTAGTAGTAATAGTAGTAGTAATAATAATAGTAGTAGTAGTAGTAGTAGTAATAATAATAATAATAATAAGAAGAAGAAGAAGAAGAAGAAGATGAAGAAAAGATGTTCGTCCACTCAGATGGTCCTGAACTTCCAACAACAGATATAATAAAGAATGTTGACACCGAGAGAGGCAACTAATATTTCTGAAAGCCGACAAGATTAAGAACATGAAAATGGAAAACAGACGATTACAACAGAAAATTGAGTGTTATCTTTAAATCGCACCTGCACAGTCGGAACACAATATATGACATCAATGACAGAGCAGCGGCTATCATTCGATATACTGCTGGTATACTTAACTAGAAAGCAGATGAATTGAAATGTTTGGCCGCAAATGCATATAAGATGCTTACAATTTATGGGGCTTTTACTAAGAAAAGAGATTGATTGAGATTGTCGGACTGACTTCCTCATCTTGGTTGTTATCGTCACAACGTTTTGGTCATTTTGTCCTCCGGCCTTCATCAGGTGTTTTGATGAAGACCGGAGGGCAAAACAGCCGAAACGTTGTGACGATAACAACCAAGATGAGGAAGTCAGTCCGACAATCTCAATCAATGAAAACACCTCATCTCAAAAATACAGACAATTACTACTGTTTTTAAATATTAGAATGAGATTTCTTGTCTCCTTATTCTTCATTCAATTACTAAGAAAAGAGATGTAGATTGATTGTATCTATAAAAAAAAAAAACTGGTCAGGTTTGACTTAGTGTTGAAGATGTGGTAAATATAGACTAAAAAAGCTTAAGTAAATGTAAGAAATATGAAATTAATGAGACTCTTCTTCGGGAAGTGAACAGGGAAAAGATACTAAGATGAAGTAAAAACAGTCAGAGTTTCAAGAAAGAAAGGGGAAAAATTATTTGGAAAGAAACTACAGTGTATTCTTTAAAAATACTAAATTTAGAGATAATGACAGCTGGAATTGGTTGGTCAGAGGTGATTTTTAAAAAATCTTCTAAGAACACTTTAATAGCAGCTGAGGAAAAAGTCACTTGTATTAGGTCACTCAAGCACTTCATCAACAAAACTACAGAATTGTGTTATGAAAGGGAAGAAACATTTTGTATCAGAATGCCCTCTGCTAGCCTAGCATCAATATAAAAAATGGAGACACGAGAAAGTCGCTCGGGTCGTACACTAAAATAAATGCAAATTCTATGAATTGAACCATAATGAGAAATGATACGAGCATAAACCAGAAGTGGTAAAGGAAAACGACAATGTCAAACTTATTTGGGACATGCGCATGCGCATGATAAGGTCCCTGAACATTCCAAACTTGACATAACTTTTTCTAAACAAAAACAAAAATACAATCATTGTCCTTTTGGTACCAGAGATTAATTTTAATTCAATAAATGTTCAGATAATTAGCGCTATTGTATTACTTTCATGTATGTGTTTTGTTTTTAAGTAAAAGTTACGCGAAACTGACATTTTCACATTTTTGAATTACACCCTCTTTAATGAGTTCTTAAAAATAGGGGTAGGCTATAGAAACAAAATTTTTCAAATAAATACCAAAAGTGGCTTATTACCTTCATTTATATGTAAATAGATGGGAACAAGTGATCTTTTCAAAACGGGTCAAAATTGGAGGGTCGCTGGCCCCAAACGTGATTTGACCGCGTCAACGCGTGAAAATGGCCCAAATTTCGCCCCCGAACACACTTAATCACTTATTGAGAGCCACAGGGTGCATTTTTTGACTATAAATGCATTTGTATCATTAAATCTAACATTTCCATTGTATATATATATATATATATATATATATATATACAAGTATAGGGTTTTTTTAGGGTATCTCAGAGTCCAAAATGGGTCAAAATTACCCCAAAATTAGCCAAAAATGGTCGGAAATCACGGATTTTCCAAAATGCACCTCCCATGGGCCCAAAGACACCTCTACATGGCAGAAACTGTTAGGAAATGCTTGAAGCAGGCACTCTCCTAACTTTTGCACTGTTAATGAGGGGTATAAGGACCTTTAAAAGGGGCTAAATATGGCCGATTTAGCCAAAGAGAGTCAAAAAGTCCCTAAGAATCAACATAGGTTGTCAAAAAGGGGCTTAATTTGAATTATAGATGGAAAATTACCAAATAAGGAAATGTTTTCTTTCTGTAACAATGCAATGGCATCTTTAAATAGACACGATAACATTGCATTGCATTAATTGTGAATCTGATTGAACTTTGCTTTCTTTTTCAGTTAGTAAAATGCAATGAACATGGCTTGTATAGCAGGGCAGATTGACGAAGATTATAATTACGACGATTGGACTTATCTTCTGCTTGATTCTCTTCCAACTGAGGCTGAATGTGTTCAAGCTGTGCAACATCATGCTGCCAAATATGGTACCACGACACAGACAAATCATATTCACCAGTTCTCCTTGCGATTACTACAATTGTGGCAGAAAGCCTTTGTTACAATACCTGGGATAAAACATAAACTTGATCGATCGCTAGAAATTTACAACAAAGATGTCTACAAAGCAAAGGGTTCCAGACGTGTGAATATGATTAAATGGAAACGAGAGCACCATGTCCTTCTCAATATACTTTCAAAAGATGTGAATCCTGATGAATTTGATGTACATGAACGAAGATTCTTTGTCGATCAAAAGTCTCTCTCTCGCAAATGGCTCATTGACACTTTCCACGTCGATATGGAACATGAACGGTTTCTGGCAGAGCAAGAACTGCACAATCGTTTGGATTTGGACGATGATCAATTTGAAGTGGAGGATATAAGTGACCAATTGCCAGAGCATGATACCTCAAACAATTTGAACTACTCATTAAACAGATCGGGTATGAATACATTGTAGAATATTTGAAACCACTTCCCAACGACAATAGAAAGAAAACATGGCAGTATCCTTCCCGAATTGAAGAGCAGAAGACATTGAAAATTAAATTTTTGTCGTGCAATGTCATTGGTGCATGGAAGTTGACAAGACGAAAACCAGTATTTGTGCTAGAGAATAATGATGTGATTGACGAGCTCTTTAATACATTATATTGATATTTTACTGTTGAATGATTTTAAAGTAATGTGAAGTGAAGCTGTGTCTTGAAATAACAAAATAATTCCTTTGCTAATTACTCATACCTTTTATCAAGTTATTCAATATATTGGTTACAAATCGAGAAATAGCGAATCGAGGGCCATTTTCATCAATTTTGGGGTAACTATGAGAACAATATGAATTCAGACTCTTCTTGGACGGCATTTTATTGACATTCAATGTTCAATTTACAATTAATTACTTTCTGAGAAGTTGATGTAGTAAAGTTACGATGTTTCTAAAAAGTATCATTGATGAATGAACTAATGATTCATATGTTATGTACCGTAAAGCGTAATTTTGTCATTTTTGGATTGTTTTGACCCTTTTTACATCCCCCAAAGATCTCTAAATACCCTAAATACAAATGGATAAGATAACAGGGTGGTTATTTCAGTCTTCCAACTGTAAAAAGCCATACAGGAGTGTTTATAGGAGCCCGATGAGATATAATAGCTGCATTTTGGGGATTATCCGTGATTTTCGTTCATTTTTGGCTAATTTTTGGGTAAATTTGACCCATTTTGGACCCTTAAGATACCTTGAAAAGCCCTATATAGGTGGGATAGCCAGTGAGAATGTTAGATTTAATGATATAGAGCCATTTATAGTCAAAAATTGCACCCTGTGTGGCTTGGGAGGTGCATTTTGGAAAATCCGTGATTTCCGACCATTTTTGGCTAATTTTGGGGTAATTTTGACCCATTTTGGACTCTGAGATACCCTAAAAAACCCTATACTTGTGGGATAGCCAATGGGAATGTTAGATTTAATGATACAAATGCATTTATAGTCAAAAAATGCACCCTGTGGCTCTCAATAAGTGATTAAGTGTGTTCGGGGGCGAAATTTGGGCCATTTTCATGCGTTGACGCGGTCAAATCACGTTTGGGGCCAGCGACCCTCCAATTTTGACCCGTTTTGAAAAAAATCACTTGTTCCCATCTATTTACATATAAATGAAGGTAATAAGCCACTTTTGGCATTTATTTGAAAAATTTTGTTTCTATAGCCTACCCCTATTAAAAACTGAAAACAAAAAATGTGAAATAAACAAATGCTTTTGATATATTACAAAAAAATCACCTTTTTCACAAAAAACCCCAAAATACGGTTTCTTGCATTTGCAACCATCTTTTCGGCATTTCCCTCCATGTTTGCAAGGATTTGGTCGACATTTTACTGTGCAAAAGCATGAAAAATATACAAAAGTAGAATAACATAAAAAAGTACAAAAGCTTAAAATAGTACAAAAACATAAAAAATACAAAGCATTAAAAGTACAAAAAACTTAAAAAGTACAAAAACTTAAAAAGTACAAAAACATAAAACGGACATAATATAAAAAGTACAAAAACGTAAATACAAAAACATAAAAAAGTACAAAAAATAAAATGTATAGAAACATAAAAACACACAAAAACAGAAAAAGCACAAAGACATAAAAAGCACAAAAACATAAAAAGCACAAAAACATAAAAAAGTACAAAAAAATAAAATGTATAGAAACATAAAAACACACAAAAACATAAAAAGCACAAAGACATAAAAAGCACAAAAACATAAAAAGCACAAAAACATAAAAAAGTACAAAAACATAAAAAGTACAAAAACATAAAAAGTACAAAAACATAAAAAGCACAAAAACATAAAACGTACACAATATAAAAAGTACAAAAACATAAATAAAAAACATAAAAAAGTACACAAAATAAAATGTTTAGAAACATAAAAAAGCACAAAAAAACATAAAAAAGCACAAAAACATAAAAAGCACAAGAACATAAGAAGCATAAAAACATAAAAAAGCACAAAAACATAAAAAAGTACACAAAATAAAATGTTTAGAAACATAAAAAAGCACAAAAAACATAAAAAAGCACAAAAACATAAAAAGCACCAGAACATAAAAAGCATAAAAACATAAAAAAAGCACAAAAACATAAAAAAGCACAAAAAGATAAAAAGCACAAAAACATAAAAAAGTACAAAAAATAAAATTTTTAGAAACATAAAAACGCACAAAAACATAAAACGTACACAATATAAAAAGCACAAAAAATAAGATGTTTACAAACATAAAAGAGCACAAAAAACATAAAAAAGCACAAAAACATAAAAAGCACAAGAACATAAGAAGCATAAAAACATAAAAAAGCACAAAAACATAAAAAGTACAAAGACATAAAAAGTACAAAAACATAAAACGTACACAATATAAAAAGTACAAAAACGTAAATACAAAAACATAAAAAGTACAAAAAATAAAATGTATAGAAACATAAAAAGCACAAAACATAAAAAAGCACAAAAACATAAAAAAGCACAAAAACATGAAAAGCACAAAACATAAAAAAGTACAAAAACATAAAAAGTACAAAAACATAAAAAGCACAAAAACATAAAAAATTGTGAAACATAAAAAAGCACAAAAACATAAAAAGCACAAAAACATAAGAAGTAGAAAAACATAAAAAGTACAAAAACATGAAAAAGTTTAAAAACATAAAAAGTGCAAAGCATAAAAAAGTATAAAATTCATCAAAATGTACATAAGCATAATAAGCTTAAAAGCCTTAAAGTACAAAAAAAAACAAAAATGTATAAAAACTGAAAAAATACATAAATAATAAAAATTTACAAAGACATAAATCATACAACAGCATAAAAAGTACAAAAACAGAAAAATACTAAAGTGCAAAAGTATGAAAAATATACAAGAACCATGAAAAGTACGAAACACAAATTATACAAAAAACAGAATAAAGAAGTACAAAAGCATAAACAATACAAGAACATAAAAGTACAAAAACATAACAAGTACAAAAAGCATAAAATTTACAAAGGCACGAAAAAATAGAGAAACATAAAATGTATAAAAATCATAAATAGTACAAACGCATAAAAATACAAAACATAAAAAGTGCAAAAGTATCATAAAGTACAAAAGTGTAAAAAGTAAGAAAAACAACGAGAAGTACAAAAATATTAAAAAATTACTATCACTCGTTGAAAAAAGTCAAGTTAAGGATCGTATCTTGAGAAAATCAATCGGACGCCGATATTTTGTGTTTTTAAAATAAAAAATACAATCACATAAAGATCAGAAAAATAAAGTATGCGTAGAGAAATAAAGACAGAGGGATATATATATATATATATATATATATATATATATATATATATATATATATATTAAGTAATATGATTTATAATTTAAAAATTTAAAAAAATTTTTTAAAATTTTAAAATCAAATAAAATAAAAAGCTATAGAAAACATCTAAATGACTACTTTAAATACAGTTCCTGATTTCAAAAAAAAGAAAAACTAAAAGATTCATCTGCCTTACTTATAATGCTAGGTTTATTTTTGGTGTCTTTTCAATTCAATAGAAATCCTCCTAAATTTGCTGATGAGGAGACCGTGCTTACCAAAAAAACTATGTATAATTGTTCTACGTGACTTCATGTATACCACAAATAAAAAGCACGGATTTCCGAAACGATCGTACAGATAATTGACTTTGTTGTTGTTCCTTCTTATGAAACTGATTTTTAATTTAATTAAAATTTGATTTTTAAATTTTAAATTTTTTTTTTAATTTTTAAATTATAAATCACATTACTTAATATTGAATTAGCTCTAGGACATTTAACTATCGAGCTTATTATATATCTAAATTACAACGAGCATTTCCTGTATTTTAATTAAACTAGTAATTTCACTATTACATTAAAATACACTTAGCTCTTTAGACTATTGTTCTAATCTCCTTTAAATTATATATATATATATATATATATATATATATATATAGTATAAAATAAAAATCTTGATATTGGAAATTTATTCAAATTTTCAAAACAACTTTATAAATCTATAAGGAAGGTAAGCAAAATTTCAATTATTCGACAAGGATTACAAATAAAACAAGAAAACCCTAATTCCATGGAGTTTCGAAGAATGCAATTCTCATTAGGGTGAAGAGGTTTGCAAAATATACAATAAATTTTACAGGTTAATCTATCACAGAAAATGAATATCATATGAAGCTTATCATGTTTGCATAAAAAGTCATTTAACAATTTGAGACAGATTGAAGGGATTCAAGGGATTGAGAAGCGGGGAATGAGGATATGATAAAAATCCAATAGGATGGATAGTAAAATCCAGAACAGGAAAGACCCGAAATGGTTTTATTGAAAATGCATTTGGTAATTCATGAGAGCACAGAAATATAAATATAAATGTCCAGGGTAAAATGGAACTTCAAGAAAAATCATCAGGTTGTGAAGAACGTTTTTTTTTAATAACGGATCAAGAAAAATGAGGGTGTTAAAATGAAGATAACAAATGAAATCAGGAAAAGAGGCGGCGAAAAAAAAAAACAGAGAGAAAAATGAAAAAGAGAGATAAGAGTAATATATATATATATATATATATATATATATATATATATATATATATATATATATATATATATGATTAGTTTTTTTGGAAAAAGAATTCCAGCAGAGTGCTCAATTAAAAGGAAAATCCAAATTTTAAGAGCGTACTTATATTTTGTGTACAGAAAGTTGTTAGTTGAGACAGGTCATTGGTACCGTCGGTTTCAACTTTCTGTACACAATATATATATATATATATATATATATATATATATATATATATATATATATATATATATATATATGAAAATCTTTTTGGTGGTACAAAATTTAATTATGGCTAATTACAGACCAATCAACATGATAAATAAAAAATTAAAAAATGAAAATAAAGGTTAGCTAACTAGGTTTCGTTCCTCGCTCAACAGAGCTAAATTGAGGAAAATACGCTTAAAAAAATAGTCATGACTATGGCGGGGGAATAGAAAAAATAAGCGAGTGGTGGTGGGGTGGGCTGGGGGGTAGGTAAATTACATAGAAACCAAATTAAGTCATAAAAGATTTTCTTATTGCTTGCAAGAATTCGGTATGCAAATTTTTCACCTTCGGATGTTCTGAGTAATACGTGTGGGTCTTCGATTTGCGAGCACCTCATAAATAACCATGTGTGTGCCACGAATTTCAGTTCTGACATGTTTACGATCTTGAGTAAGTTACACTCACCCTTTCATCTAAGAATTCTAGAAACTATTTTATGAAGTCCTTGAGACGTTCTTTTTGCAAGCAAAAAGAAAATCTTTTAGGCCTTAATTTAGTTTCTATGTATATTTTATCCCCGCTTATTTTTCTATCATTCCCCCGTCATATTCATAACTATTTTTTTTTTAATCGTATTTTCCTTGATTGTTGAGCGAGGAACAGAACCTGATTAGATTACCTTCATTTTTATTTTTTTAATCATCATGTTGATTGGTCTGTATTTAGACATTTATATATATATATATATATATATATATATATATATATATATATATATATATATATAGATATATATATATATATTCATTTAACCATATGAATTAATATAAGAAAGTATAGATTTATGCGTAAACTATAAGTATTTACTTCAACAGTGCTCAATAGGAAGGTAGAGTTAGGTAGTAAGTTATAAAATATGTATCGTGATTAAGCTACACAAAATATTCCGCGTTTCATCCTCACTAGGATTCATCAGGCAGTTATAAAATATATATGGCGATTACTATATATATATATATATATATATATATATATATATATATATATATATATATATATATATATATGAAAGGCAACTGCAATTTTTGCAAATTAAAATCTATTTACATTTATTATTCGAACAAGGGAGGATGCAAAATAAAGACAATTCTTGCCTTATGCCGTGGAGTTTCAAAGAATGGCTCTTATCCTCAGAGGACGAACATCTAGTAAAATGACTTTTATACAGACTAGATATAATTTTGCTAGTTAGCACACAATTTGAAAGCTTCAAATGATTAAGGAAATAATATTCTAAAATTCGAATAATTAACATTTGTAGACCTTCCTTACAGGTTTATAATTTTTTTAAAAATTTAAATAAATTTTCAATAACAATATTGTTATAATATATATATATTATATTATATATATATATTTATATATATATATATATATTTTATATTATATATATATTTTTATATAATATATATATATATTTAATATTATATATATATATTTTTATATTATATATATATATTATGTTATATATATTTTTATAGTATATATATATATTTATATTATAATATATATATATATATATTTATATTATATATATATTTATATTATATATATATTTATATTATATGAATATTTTCATATTATATATATATATATTTATATATTATATATATTTTTTATGTTATATATATATTTATATTATATATATATTTTTATATTATATATATATATTTTTATATTGTATACATATATTTTTATATTATATATATATTATATTTATTCATATTATATGTTTTTATATTATATATATATTTTTATATTATATATATCTATCTATCTATCTATCTATCTATATATATATATATATATATATATATATATATATATATATATATATATATATATTCAGCCCCAAAAGTCCACAATATCTTAACATATTTAAATTTGTGTCCAGCACCATGCAAAACTGCTAATAAATAGACATACACAGAAAATTGTGGACAAAATATGGTAAAATAGTCTAAAAAAATGGAGTGTTTTATTAGCCCTAAAAAGTCCCTGGGGCACACGCAGGAGTTATTGTGAAGTATAGACAAAAAGATTATATAAAAATCAGTTAGTCACAACTTTTCAGAAAGTTTCATAAAAATCCAAGGCATCATTTTTTTTAATAAGCACAAAAGTGTCAATTTTAGCCATTTTAACTCGAAAGGGACATCCGGAGTTTTCCCGGAAAATCCGTTCTGTTACTTTTTTTACTCATATCATGTTTAATGTTTGTGCAAAATTTTAAAAAAAATTCCAGGGTGTACTTATTGAGAAAAGTGATGACAGACGAACGGACGAACGGACGAACAGACGCACGGACAAGGGTGAATTTACAGGTCCACCCTCTTTTTGTCGCCCCCCTCCACAAAAAAACAAAACCAAAACAATATAGCTATTTATTTAGAGATTTTAAAAGAACCGGAACCGAAATCGGGAGTTTAGAACAGAATCGTTAATTGTATTGGGATCGGGATAAATATTAAAATTGGGGTTTGTATTACTGTACACATAGATTCGAAAAAGTTGTCAAAAAACAAATATATAACAAATAAATATTATCAAAGGCAAGATAAGTTACTTTTCTACCAAACTGGATATATTTTTCGTGTTTTTATTCAATGTAACATGTTTATTCAGCTAAAAAAAATGCAGTGTTTACCGATGTATTGGAAAATTCAAAATGGCGCCCGACACTCTCTTTTACATGGTAAGTTTGGAAAAATGTGTTATAAATAATAAACCAGACAAAATACTATTAAAAAACACCGAATATATGTCAACTTATGTCACGGTAACATATATTGAGCGAATTTCTAACAGTATTTTGTCTAGTTTATTATT
The DNA here is from genome assembly GCF_053919585.1 of Euprymna scolopes. NCBI lineage: Eukaryota > Metazoa > Mollusca > Cephalopoda > Sepiida > Sepiolidae > Euprymna > Euprymna scolopes. The sequence continues at coordinate 117,640,444 of NC_136504.1, forward strand.
TATAACATCTTTTCCTGAACTTACCGTGTTAAAGAGAGAGTCGGGCGCCATCTTGAATTTTCCAATACATCGGTAAACACTGTATGTTTTTTGAGCTGAATAAACATGTTACATTGAATAAAAACACAAAAAATATATCCAGTTTGGTAGAAAAGTAACTTATCTTGCCTTTGATAATATTTATTTGTTATATATTTGTTTTTTGACAACTTTTTCGAATCTATGTGTACAGTAATACAAACCCTAAAATTGTCTCATCACACGTCAATGACAACTGAAAACTGCTCCACTTACGTATTTCACAATCGGTTCCCTTAAAACGTTTCGTACAAATGCATGAGTAACCTCCCTTTTTGGGCGGAAAACAAGATGCTCCATTTCGACAGGGCGATAACACACATTTATCTGGAAAGAAAATAGAAAAAAAAACCCAGAAATATATTTTATTTTATTATGTTTTTGTGTTTTTTCTATTTTATTATCTTTTTGTGTTTTCATGTAGATTTGTTTAATTTAATTAAAAAGATGTTTAAAAGCAACCCATTTTTTTTATTATTGTAAAGTCGCGTCTCATAATATTATAAGCAGGTGGCACACTTCATGCTTCTTTAAATATGAAAGTATGTGATGCGTGACGTTGCTTCTTATGGTTATATCTCTTATAGACATTAACTTCATTTAAGGAAATTTGTTTATAACCATCGGGATGCCAGTAACAAAAATTTCAGATTATTATTGCTTTGTAAAAACATCTGATTTTCAATTATTTTAATATTGTTTTATATATATATATATATATATATATATATATATATATATATATATATATATATATATATATATATATATATATAACTGCTTAATTTACTCACATAAAATTAATATACGAAAGTATAGATTTATGCGTAAACTTTAAGTATTTTCTTCAAAAGTGCTAAATACGTAGGTAGAGCTAGTTAGTAAGTTATAAAATGTATATGGCGATTAAGCTACACTGAATATTCCGCGTTTCATCCACTCTAGGACTCTTCAGGTTTATGCGCGAATTCTGTGGTTGTTTGTCGTTTTTATTTGCGCATCTTCTATTGAGATTTTAGTTGGATACTAGAAATCTGATTGGCTAACTAAAATCTCAATAGAAGATGCGCATATAAAAACGACAAACATCCACAGAATTCGCGCATAAGCCTGAAGAGTCCTAGAGTGGATGAAACGCGCTCTGCTTTGGGGTTGTTTTGAAAGCGGAACGGAAATTTAAATTTCGTTCCGTTTTAATTTTTTTTTTTAGTTGCGCATACGCAAACAAAATCGAAAACTCACCGTTCACATTCGAAATGTCAACTTTTATAGGTTTTTGGATATGCTGACAAGGTTGGGCGTGTCTATTCCGGAAGGCGTTTTTAACATGGGAAGTTAGGGACGTTTATTCCGAAAGCCGATCTTCGTTGTCAGCATACCCGAAAATCTATAAAAGTCAACATTTCGAATGTGAACGGTGAGTTGGGCTTAATGTAAAAAATACCAAATTAACTTTTTTCGTTTAAAAATAAAATTAGTTCGTTTTTGTTAATACAGTTTTATTTTTATAAAAAACAATCTTTCGTTTTATATATATATATATATATATATATATATATATATATATATATATATATATATATATATATGTGTGTGTGTGTGTGTGTGTGTGTGTGTGAGTGCGATTGTTGAATTTTATTCTTTCGATTATTTTCGATTGTGTTGGCGCATGCTCAAATAAATAAATAAATAAATAAATAAAACGGAACGAAATTTAAATTTCCGTTTCATTTTGAAGACAACCCTAAAACAGAGCGCTTTCGACAAATTTTACTTAATTTTCATATCTTTTTAAAATGGTAAATTCTTCCGATTCCTTGATATGGATTATTATGTTTTTATTTTTTTTTACAAACAGGAAGACCCGACATTACCCGGGAGTGAATGAAACCAACGAATGTTCAAACTCTATGTTTATTACCATCGACATCGGTGAAATTGCCAATTCTTCAATTAAATCAATTGATTGACTGTTCTAGTTAGGGATATACCGTGGTGCACGTGTGGGTAGAGGGCAGTGACTTGTTCCACAATATATTGTAGTCTACATTGCACTGTAAAGAACCTACTGTTGATTTTCTAACACTATTTTATATATGAGCCCGTCTATACTATGAAACATCGAACAACTTTCAATATAAGCCCATCGCCAGGTTTTCCATAAATCAACCCCGAAACAATAAAATAAATAAACGTGCGGTTATGCATGACGTTACTTCTTCAGGTTATATGTCACATAGGCATCACGTGTAATAATCTATGTTATTATTATTATTATTATTATTATTATTATTATTATTGGCTCACATGGAGCTTTCACACAAGTCAACAAGCGATCTGATTGAAAACCTGTGGTGTTCTCTGGAGGCTGAGTGACAACAAGTCTCCCCAGACGTCCAGTTCTCTCCACCTCCTTCGATAGCATTTGAAAATGAATTTGCATCATCGCTACAGCCTCTTACCATTGATTTCCTTTGTTTTTTTCTCAGCTCGCAAAAAAATAAAAATAAAAAAAATGACGTCATCAGTCATCTCGACTCATACTTTTGTGTTTTTATGGAGTTTACATGTCATTCAAGTAAGTTAAAACTAAAGTCAATAGGGATTTCATGTCGTTGTGATAATCATCTTTTGTTCTTGCTAATTTCTTACATCAAGTGGTTTCACGCATTGTCCTGAGCGATTTCTACAAGAATAATAAAATAAAATTGGATAGTCACTTACCTTTAGAAACACATGATCCCAATTCGAACATGAATCCTTCCTTGCAGACATATTGATAGATTCCGTCTTTCGGTTTACATTCGCTGTTCGGAATGTGAGGCTTATTTGGTATTGTTTTCATCTTGTTTTGAGATTTGCAAATAATCTTTTCACTGCAATCCTTCGTAATGATAGCTTGTTGCACCTAAATAAAAGATTATATATATATATATATATATATATATATATATATATATGCGTGTGTGTGTATGTGTGTGTGTATCACTTTCTAAACAATATATATATATATATCGCACACTTTCTAAACAATACACACACACACACACACACACATATATATATGTGTGTGTGTGTGTGTGTGTGTGTGTGTGTGTGCATACATATAATTTTTTAGAGGGAATTAGATCTGGAGTCTAAAGAGCAGTGTTTATTTTATTGTATTAGTAAATGTATTATTACTTAAAAAAACAGTGCTCATTGTACTGTAGATATATAACAAGCTCAATAGGTATAGATATTATAGAGCAATATATTTAGTAAAACGATTCATATTTTTTATTTAAAAATCAGTTTGAAAAGGAAAACAAGCAAAATAAACTTGATTGTACGATCGTTTCGGAAACGATGTTCATTTTATTGAAATTGGCAATAATTATTTTAAAACATTATCTTCTTATAAATAAACAAAATAGGTTGGTTGGGGGGAGAAGCTAAAGATACCAAAATAAAATTAGCATTTTAGTTGTGAGGAAGGCAGATATTCCCGGAAATATTTAAAATAAAGGAAGTTTTTTTAATTTTATGTTCATAAATAAAATAAAATAAAATAAAATAGAAAATTAGGAATAAGGTTAAAAGAAAAACTTATATATATATATATATATATATATATATATATGTATATTATATATATACATATATATATATGTATATTACATATATATATTATATATATCTCCATATTATATATATATTATATATGTATATTATAAATATATATTATATATAAATATTTTATATTATATATATTATATATATATATTATATATATTATATATATATTATATATATATATTATATATTATATATATTATATATATTATATATTATATATATTATGTATATATATTATATATATATTATATATATATTATATATATATATTGTATATATATTATATATATTATATATATATATTATATATATATTATATATATATATTATATTACTATATAGGCTCTGCACCCATTAAATAGATACATTGAGTTTAACTCGAAATTAACGGTGATTGGTTTTTTAACATAACGATTTAAACCCGTTAAACGAAAACGGTATACATTGAAATTAACTATATTTCAAAAATAAATATTTATAAAAATTATATATATATATATATATATATATATATATATATATATATATATATATATAGGGGATTAGAACAAGAGTCTAAAGAGCAGAGTATATTTTAATGTATTAGTAAATTCATTAATACAATTAATATAGCAGAAAAAAAAATTTGTAATGAAGATATATAAGCTCCATAGGCATATATATCATAGAGCTATTTTAATATTGAGTAAGATGGTTGATAATTTATAATTGAAATTAAAAATTAAAACTCGGTTTCATAAGGAAGAACAAACAAAGTCAATAAATTGTACGATCGTTTCGGAAACGATGTTTTTATTGTGATAGATATTTAGTCTTGGACAATAATTTTATCATATAGTTTTTTGAAACAAAGTCTCCTCATCCGCAAAAAATATTGTGTGTGTGTTTTTTTTTAAAGACACCAAAAAATAAACCTAGTATTTTTTAAGTAAGACAGATGTATCTTTTAATTGTTCGCCTTCTAAAATTCGTACGTATCATCGTCAATGCATTCATTTGGACGGTAAATGTAGTTTATGAATGCTTGAAAATGTTGATATATAGAAAATTTCAATGGAATAATATTATCAGTTAAAATTATTCCATTGGTGTCTCCTTTGAAAGTTTGTATGACATTTAATAACAGAGTGCATTGATAGGATGTCAGTGGGTTTTCGCAACTCTGCCATATTGACGTGCTCAGATAGTTTATAATCAGTGATAAAGCGCATAGTGTGGTTTTGGAAAGCATTTTTGGCGTAATTATATATATATATATATATATATATATATATATATATATATATATATATATATATATATATATCACTCATCTGGTACTAACCAGGCTCAACGTTGCTTAACTTCGGTGATCTGACGAGAACCGGTGTGTTAACGCGATTATGCCGTATATGCACATTTGAGAATTCTAGACACTGTATGTACTCTCCGCTTATCTCGGCATTTGCTTCCTGTCGTCCTATACATACACTTCACTTGCCACTGGTATTTAACAATGTTGACCCAGGCGATGTGTGGTTGGAGATTGCGCAGTTCTTGCCACAAAAAAATTTCACGTGCAAGCACCCCTATGTGGGTATCCATAGTCTGTCAAAAGGGGCCTGTATATCTATATATAACTATTTATATAAAAATGTAACTCTTGGTTCGTTCGTAATTAATAGTTTAAATAACCACTGGACGGATGGCTTCCACATTTTGGTATAATATGTTTACTGTACGCATGCGTGTTTCTATATATCTCTTTTTAATTATAACATTATACTGAATTTTTCTATAATAAATTGGTGGTTTTCTTTGTACGGATAGGCTATTTTTTTATTTGGGGACAATTATTTCACACCGCGTGCCATCACGTGACGTCACTAAACGGATCTTTTATATACCAAATTAACTTTTTTCGTTTAAAAATGGAATTATTTCTCTTTCGTTAATATATATATATATATATATATATATATATATAGATATATATATATATTAATATTTCGTGTTATATATATATATATAAAGTACAATTGTTGAATGTTATTCTCTTGATTATATTTGTTTGAGAGAAGCACAATTAAAAAAAAAAGATTAAAACGGAACGAAATTTAAATTTCCATTTTTACAACAATTCAGCGCGTATATCGCAAGTTTTATCATAAGTTAACGAGCAACCCATAAAAATCTGGTAACTGAGTGTCAAATCTGCTTAAAATATTCTAAAAAAATAAAAAAATAGAACCTCTCCCTAACATACTGGCAATAATTTGGTTCCGTTCTTCCCTTGAGTATTCTAATAAGAGGGATTGATTTACTAGGATCTGTATTAGAAGCTGAGCAAAATGATTTAATTGTTGAATTTTTTGCATTTTGGTTAAATTTGTTAGTTTGCAATCGCTAAAAGCCCACACAAAAATTGAACAAAAGATAAATTAAAAGGAATTTACCCGCCCCCCCCCCCCGGATTCCAATTAGTTTAGGGTTCGACCGGCCATCATGGTGACCAAATTCAGCCGAGCGTTGTCCAAATGTTTAAACACTAAACCAACATTTTATTTATTTTTTTGCAGACTTAATTAATGATGGGAGTATTTTTTCTGTTTATTTTCTTAATATCTATTCAAAAAAATAATTTGTACATTCTCTTGAAACCCCCCCCCAACTTTTCTCTACTTTCACCTAACTATTTACAGTGTTCATATAAAACATTCATCTTTTCTTTTTATAATAAAAAATCGGGGTACTCCTTGGGCGTTGAGTTCCATGACGACCAGCATAAAAAAACACGCGTCGCTTCCTTCCTGACGCAAGCGCACATAACACTTTTTTTACTAACGTTGTCATAGTAACTAAACGATTATCTGTCACATTATTTTGAAAAAAAAGTTTTACTCTTTATGAATATTAAAAGAAAAATTACTAAACATTTATTAATAATGCTTCACTTTTACAGACATTTGTTTTTAAATTTCTTTTTAAATGGCGACTTTTATCGACTTTTTTTTAAATAGCATTTGCGGATGGGTATGCTGACATTTGTTTTAAATTTCTTTTTAAATGACTTTTTATCGGATGGGTAAAAACGAAAAAAAACTAAACCATTTACTGATAATTCTCACTTTTACAAATATTTTTAACAAATAAATGTTATCAAAATCAAGATACCGAGAAATTGTCAGTAAATCGTTCGGCCATATAATGATGAACTGCGAATAAAATATAAAAAACTCGTAATTTCTCTTTTTTTCTATATGGAATATACTTTCAAAATAAACTATTAAAGTTGTTTAAAAATTTTTACGTAATAAAATCAATTGGATTTTACGAGTTAAATATTTTTCAATTTTTAAAGTTTAAAAATCTATCAAAATTTTTCTATTGGTTCAATTTTTACGATATTTTCAGGGTCAATGTGAAATTTTATGCTCTGTCCAATAAACCAAATATAATAGTTTAGACAATCGTTTTTTTTTAAATTCACACCCCCATTTTGAAATGTTTATTAAACTTTTAATAATTAATTTATCTGTCAAAGTTTTATATATCAAAAATTGAAGATAAAAGATCAATAAAGAAAATATTCCAATTTAAAACAAGAAAAAAATAGTTTTTGGGAAATTTACCTGTAAAGTCCAAAGTGTAAAACCTTTTTTTTTTAAACACGTTGATTTCTTTTAAAGTAAAGCTCATGTTATGCTTACATCGTCAAGTAAATACCAGACGCTGACGGCAAAATTTTCTATCTCATTGGATGTTTTCTTTTCTTAGATATTAAAAAAATAGTCGATGAAGAAGTATTAAAATATATCAATCAAAAACTCGTGTATTTCATTAAAAGAATTTTTAAAAAATCGATGAAGCGGATTTTTTGTTCTAGGGGAAAAACTTATAAGTGAATGTGCGTTTCTTTTTTAACTACGGAGGATGAAAAATACTAATTTTGGTAAACACACGCAATAAAAAAAGAAGCATTATTTATGCCCTTGGACGAAACCATACTTCATAAATTTCATTTTAGCAGCAGCAGCTATTTAACGCTTTGCGCAAAACATGTTACAAAAATGCGATTTTCTAGGACCCCCGCTTTAAAAATCCTTTTATTTAAAAAATACATGCAATTTAAAATATAAATATGGATAAATTCTTAACAATGAAGAATGGAACTACCCATTTAATATTTTTTTAGGTAAGTGATTTTTTGGCATTAATATATATATACATATATTTATAAGCAAGTCAAAATATGTTGATTTTCTTTATATTTTTTTTAAAAGAAAACCGCTTTAAAGAAACAAATATTTCATAATTTGCTATTAAACCTGTTATTTTTAAAATTTGGTTTTTACTCCTTTAATTGAAAAAAAAATTAGAGTTTGAATTATATTTTCAAGTAGTTATAAGCTTAAAAAAATAGTAAGTTGAATTATTAAGGTTCTGATCATCATTTTTAATGGTCACTTTCTGATACACCTATAGAACCTCTCCCAAACATACTGGCAATAATTTGGTTTCGTCCTTCCTTTCAGTGTTTTCAATAAGGAGGATTGATTTACTATGATTTGTATTAGGAGCTGGGCACTTATTAAAATTATTTAATTGTTGAATTTTTTGGATTTTGGTTAATTTGTTAGATTGCTAGCGCTAAAAGCCCACACAAAAAATTAACAAAAGACAAAATTAAAAAGAATGGTACTCATGCAGAATTTGACCCCCCATACACCGGATTCCAATTAGTTTAGGGTTCGACCGGCAATCACCGGATTCAACCGAGGTTTGTTCAAATGTTTAAACACTAAACCAACATTTTATTTATTTTTTTGCAGAATTAATTAATGATGGGAGTATTTTTTCCGTTTATTTTCTTAACATCTATTGACAAAAAAATTGTACATTCTCTTGAAAACAAATCTAACTTTTCTCTACTTTCACCTAACTATTTACAGTGTTCATATAAAACATTCACCTTTTCTTTTTATGATAAAAATTCTGTTTTCAAAAATAAATGTCTACTGCCAACTTTCTTTTTAAAAAAGTGCAAGTTTTCCTGAAAAAAAAACCCCAAAAAACTTTCACCTAACAATTTATGGTAAAAAATTCACCTTTTTTCTGGAGGGAAAAACAACTTTTATTGATAAAAAAAAATTGCAAAACCAATAAATTAAATAAACAATACAAAATGGAATTTTTATGAGGAATGTATTGCATTTTAACAAACTGAGCCACAGCAACGTGTGGCCGAGTACAGCATATATATATATATATATATATATATATATATATATATATATATATATATATATTAGAGCGCTGGACTGAAATACATAAGGTACAAGGTTCGAATCCTACCAACAGTCAAGCTACGCTGAAGAGGAGTAGGGCTCCGAAACACGCGTGTCCGTAGATTACTGTTTTTAAAAATAATAAATAAATAAATAATACCTCCAAATAAAATTGGGCAACTTTCTAAGAAAAACACCCGTTCAAAATCCACTTATATATATATATATATATATATATATATATATATATATATATATATATATATATATATATATATATAAGTGGTTTTTGAACCGGTGTTATATATATATATATATATATATATATATATATATATATATATATATATATATATGTATATATATATGTATATATATATATATATATATATATTTGGTGTTTTAAATGTCCTGAGCACATTTTGACATTAAATATCTCGAGAACTAGTAAAGATAAAAAAACGCTTCTGAGTATTCAGAAAGCTTGTAGTCTCATTTTTTCATGGTCACACGACACACAAGCCGATGGTCCAATTCTTGCCAAACGCGTCCCAGCAGTTAATGGTTGTAACAACTGTTATTCGAGTCTTCAGTTCATCCAGGGCTCTTGGTATGGGAGACACTTAGACCAGTCCTTTTATAAATTCCCACAAAAAATATATCACAGGATGTGAGATTTGGAGATCTGGGAGGCCAGGGCATGAGATCGTGATCGTCATACCCAGATCGTCTAATCCATTTGTCTGGCAGTGTTGGGTTCAGAAACTGTTTAACCTTGAGGCTCCAGGGTGGTGGCGCCCTATCCTGTTGGAAAATGAAGTCATCATTTTTTTTTTACACAGTGATCACCACTTATCAAGGCTCGGAAGCCACTCAGGGATAAGGGTTATTGCAAGCACATTACGCTAATTTGGAGATTTGATGAAGTGTTTACTTAAGGGGGCGGTTCATTAGGAATTTGTTAACGTTGGACTTGAAGACATCCAAGTTGTAGTCCGGAGGGAAGCAGGCAGACGGAACAGAGTTCCACAGGCGTGCAGTTCTAAGGAAGAAGCTTTGTTCATGGAATCCGCGTTTTGATTTAGGCACAGATATAGAGTGGGGGAAATTTTTCACAGTGGATTCAGCTAGACGGGTGTTTTTCGTGAAAGATTGGCGAGGGGGGACCAGATATTGGAGTTCAGACGAGCACCTGCCATGGAAATAACAATAAAACAAGGATAGGCTTGCAACGTTTCTTCTGTGGAAGAGAGGTTGCAGGGTAGAGAAAATGGCATCCCCCACTAAGCCACGAATTCTCACTCAATCGGATATTAAAACTTGAAATGTGCTCAAAACTTGATAGAGTTCAAAATAGACTTCGTAGCCTCGTAGGGGATGTCTTTTTCTCTTCTCTGCAACCTCTTTCTCACAGAAGAGATGTTGCGAGTTTGTCTCTGCTTTATCGTTATTTTCATGTAAAGTGCTCGGCTGAGCTCCAATCCATGGTAATCCCTCGCCAAACCTTCACAAGAAACACCCGTCTAGCAGAAAACACTATCACTAATTTCCCCCACTCTTTATTTGTGCCTAAACCTAAACGTAGATTCCATGAACAAAGCTTCTTTCTTAGAACTGCATGCCTGTGGAATTGTCCTCCGTTTTCCTGCTTTCCGGCTGACTACAATATGGTTGTCTTCAAGTCTAACGTAAATAAGTTCTTGATGAGCCGTTCCATATAAGTTATCAAATTTACCGAATTTTCATTACTAATGATTAATTTATTGTCCAATTTCTACTGTACACGCTTTAACCCTTATCCTCGAGTGGCCTCTTTGCCTTGATAATGTGGTGATGCCTGTGTAAAAAATAAAAAACAAACAAAAAAACTTTCAGAACACAATGTACAAGAAAATGAGTACTTACGTTCATATACCGACCATTGTACATGCAACCGCATTTATCCTGTTGAACGCAAAGTTTTCCACTTCGAACGAATCCCCATTTGCAGACGCAGGATTCTCCAATTTCTGAGCATTTTGGTTTATTGTCCAAACAAGATGGCTGACACTTGAAGGTGTCATACAAGTAAACCTCATAAGACGGGCAGTTAAAAGCTGCAATCGAACAAACACACCAAAATCATTAGAACAAAGTGTAAGTCAAAAGGAACATGAAACTATGCTAACATTTAAATGCATTACACAATTGTGTTCGGTTATTTTGTTTACTATGTTATATAGTGTATAGGAGTGCGTGGAAAAATATCAGCAGAAGCGAAATGTGATTGGATTGCGAAGAAATTAGCAGAGCAACCGAAGAAAGAAAATTAAGAAGTGTTTGCGAGAAGAAAAAAGAAAATAACGGAGAAAAAAAAAGAGAAAAACGCATCACGTGGTCGAAAAAGCAAAATGCGCGATGAAGAAAGTGGATGTGTAAAGTCAGAGATGAAAATGGGCCGGCTGTAACCAGCATGCCGTCGGGAGAAGGATATATATATATATATATATATATATATATATATATATATATATATATATATATATATATATATATGATGATTATTGCAACGTCTTGTCAGATAAGAGCCACTCCCTCAGTCACTAAAATCCATGTGCCCAAATATGACTTTTTAGCCTGGCAGTGACTTGCACACCCTCAAGCAGACATGACACTGAAAACGTTCACTGATTTGTATGAAACTAACAGCAGCGGAACCTGTATTATCGTGGGCTTTCATGTGATTAACAAAACCTGCCTTAGACAACAGAGCCCGATCACACACCTTACAGATCCAGAGATCTCCATGGTTGTGCGGCAAGGTTTGGCATTTCCTACATGCTCTCTTAAGCTTCGCTCGGTCTATTTTGGCTGTTTCAAAGTGTTCTGCACCCCTGTATATCAGTGACCTCCACTGCTTGCGATCATATGCTAGTGACTCCCAACTGTCAACAGGAATATGAAAGCTCACCAGACTCTTCTTGATGCTATCACGAAAACGTTTTTTGGGCTTGTACTGGGGTCTTTTTCCAAGAAAGAGCTTACCATAGAACAATTGTTTTGGGAGTCCATAGTCTTCAAACCGGATGAGCAACTGGTTCTTAATAACAATGGTAGCAATACTGGTTGTTTTGGCCTTTTTTAAGACATATGTATCAGGGACAACGCTATACAACTTTAAACCAAGAATGTGTCTAAGGCAGTGCTGATGGAACCTCTCGAGCAATTCTATATGTGACCGGTACAAGGTCCAAGTTTCAGATGGGTAGAGTAGGGACGGTACTACACATGCTTGATATTTTAGTTGTCAGAGTTAGATCACCATCAGACCAGACTCTATCTTGTAACCTTCCAAAAGCATCAGATGCCTTGCTGATTATCTGTCTTATTTCCGCATTAAGAGTGCCATCGTTTGATAAGGCACTCCCAAGGTAGACAAAATTTTTTACGACTTCAAGGCGCTTTCCACATACGAAGATATCAGGTTCCACATACAGATCATCGGGAGCGGGAGTGTACATGACTTTAGTTTTCTTAATGCTAACTGTCAGTGGAAAGCAGGTACAAGCATTTGTAAAGAAATCCATCACTAGTTGCATATCTACTGGGGAGTGTGTTACCAGGTCAGCATCATCAGCATACAACATATATATACATACATGTATATACACACATATAAATATGCATACATATATATACATATATATACATACATACATATATATACATGCATACACACACACACACACACACACACACACACACATATATATATATATATATATATATATATATATATATATATATATATATATATATATATATATAATAAATTCCAAAGCCAAACAACAATGCAGCCCACAAGCACCATGACAGTCAACGAACCAGAAGTTTAAGACTCGAGTTTCGCCATCATTTGGGCTCATCAGTATAACACATCCGAACTCAGGATGACCACGTCTCTTGTCGAGACAAGGTAGGTCCATTTTACAGTCGGATTTCGCCCGGTTTATTTATGTGTGTTGGTTAATAGAATTTGTTTTGTACGGGGCGTTTGCTCAGTTGGTAGTGTGCTTGCCTCATATGCAAGAAGCTCGGGTTTCGAATCCTGAGTTCGTATGTGTTTAACTGATGAGCCCAAATGAGGGCGAAACTCGAGTTTTGGACTTCCGGTTTGTTGACTGTCATGGCTTTTGTGGGCTACGTCGTTGTTTGGCTGTGGGATTTACTATATATAAACTCTCATATTCTGAAAATGTAAGCTAATTTGCATACTCTTTTAAACTTTCATTTTAATTAATTCCCGATCAGTTTTTTTCAGTTTTCTTATGAGATGATCATCTTTAGTTAACTACTACATGTAATTATATTCATGCAGATATTCTACGTGATTTATATTTGCATAATATTTGCGTAATAGTAAACACAAAACTCTTTCTCTATATATTGATGTATGTGTATATATATTTGCTTAAAAAATTTTCTCATCAAACTCCTTGTAGAGGTATTGGTCTATGGAAATGAAACTTAATATATAGGGTATTCGAAACCATGCAAAACGTTATATTTGGGTTTTAGCCAGGAAAAATCGATTCAAAAGTGTGAAAATTAAAAAATGGAATTTGTCAGGTGACGGTCAAACGCTGGCATTATAAATATGTATGCGTAACGTAATAGCTATTGGTTCATATTTTAATTTTTAGCCTTGCAGCAAACATGTCTTCATAGCGCAGTCATTAACGTCAAAGAAAAAAGTAAAATGTAAGCTAAACGTCTTGGTTTCGATTCTCAGTGTTGGCGCACGAGTCAGTTCTTACGAGCTGCTTTCAATAGACTTTTTTGTACAGGCATTTAAAATTGTTGTAGACACTTGAAAATTCAGTATGTTATTGCTATACATTTTATGAGATGACTGACCAATTTTTATGATTTTAGAGTCCAATGAACAGCTACAGCAGGAATTCGAATACACCCTACTAAAGCCTGATTGTCACAGCTGGTGAATTTCAAAATGCAACGTGGACGTTAGTATAATTTGGAAAAACGATATGCAATAAAATTCTGTTTTAAAATTGGAAAAAATGCCACAGAAACGTATGGAATGCTTCAGACTGCTTTTGGGCCATCTTGCTTGAATCGAAGATCGGTCTTTGAGTGGCATAAGAGATTCAAAGAAGACAGAAAGTTTGTGAGGGATGATGAGAGGTGTGGGAGGAATAAGAAAGTCATAATTCCAGAGTTGATTGGCCAAATACTTTTAGGGACCGTCGTGTGTCTATAGAGACAATAAGTGCACAGTTAGATGTCAGTGTGGAAAGTGTATACAATTATTCACGAGGAACTTAAGATGCGGAAGATTTGTGCGCAATTTATTCCAAAGGTGCTTAAAGAATATCAGAAAGAAAGACGTTGCAATGACAATAGGGCTGATTAATTCAGATCGTACAGTTCTTTATGCTCTGAGACCTACGATGAAAGCTGGATCTACTGCTATGATCCAGAGACTAATAGACAATAATAGACTCCCAGACCCAAGAAGGCTAGACAGAGCAAATCAACCCAGAAACTTATGATGAACCTTTTTGACAACACTAGCATGATTCAGGTGCAATGGGTTCCCACTAGACAAACAGTCAACAAGGAATCCTATGTTGAGGGTTTAAGGGAGTTCAGCACTCTTCAAATCAGGTCAGTTGCATTTCCATCAAGATAATGTACCAGTAATCAATTCTATCATTGTCACAGACTATTTGACAAAGATGGGTATCAAGGCATTGCAACCGAAGGTCCCACTATCAAGCTCTCTTGAGTCCTGAAAAGAGCTTGATATTGGGACCTAAAACAATTCCTTATCAGATTTTAAACCGATGGTACCGATGGCTAATCTAATCTAAACTTCTGAAAATAAGACGTAAATATTACGCTGTTACTTTGAAAATCTTTACTTTATGATAGAGCACTCGGCTAGAATTCTTTTTTTCCAAAAAATATAACTAAGTCATATATATATATATATATATATATATATATATATATATATATATATATATATATATATATATATATATATATATCTTAGTTATATTTTTTGAAAAAAAAAAACGCATTTCTTCGAAACTCCGAAATATATATATATATATATATATATATATATATATATATATATATATATATATATATATGACTTAGTTATATTTTTTGAAAAAAAAAAATTCTAGCAGAGTGCTCTATCATAAAGTAAAGATTTTCAAAGTAACAGCGTAATATTTACGTCTTATTTTCAGAAGTTTAGATAAGATTAGCCATCGGTACCATCGGTTTAAAATCTGATAAGGAATTGTTTTAGGTCCCAATATCAAGCTCTTTTCAGGACTCAATATATATATATATATATATATATATATATATATATATATATATATATATATATATATATTCGGAGTTTCGAAGAAATGCGTTTTTTTTGCTTTATATATATATATATATATATATATATATATATATATATATATATATATATATAGTTTTTTCTAGAAATGGTAATTAATAAAAACTGAAGAAAGTGCTCAATACTGTTGTAGAGCAAATATACGTTTTATTTTTTATTACCGTATCTTTCTGTTAAGTTACTATATTGTTTCAGCTACCCGGCCGTTTTTTGGCCGTCTGTAGCTTCCTCAGACTTTTACAGAAAGGGTGTTTCTGTAAAAGTCTGAGGAAGCTACAGACGGCCAAAAAATATATATATATTTAACTCAGTGTGTTTGTTTCTCTGTCTGTTTGGATCACTTTTTCTCAAAAACTACTGAACCGATCTGTCTGAAATTTTGCATCGCTATTTGTTAAAGAGGCAGCGAACTAAGTATTATGACATCGATTCGATGCAAGTTCAGAATTAATAAGGATTATAAGGGTTAGTATTTAATGTAAGAATTATCAAAAATTTAACTGTATTCAACCATCTGTTTGTCATAAAGCACTCATTCAGAAACAACGGCTATAACTTTTGCGCTTTTAACTGGTTAAAAATTTTAGTTCATTATATTTCCTTGACCTATTAGCTAGGAACAAAGTGCAGTATCTGTTCTAATGCCATACTTCTATCCTCGATCAGTAAAGAAGAAATCCTGCTGGACTGAGTCAGTATATATTCTTCTTTTCTTCAGTCGATAACAGACTTAGCCTTCTCTTACGTATAACAGCTGCACAAAAACGTTTAATTGCATAAATAATCACCTTCTATAGTTGAGATGCGGGTTTCAAACAGAGAGGAGCAATATAGAATGTAGGAATACAGAAAATATTTTTCTTACAGCAGTTGAATTGAGATCTCCAGTTTATGGTGACGCCATACTCTTCACAGACTTTCACTAGGCTTTCCACGGATTGACAAAAAGCGTTGTGAAAAAAGTAGCTGTTTACGTGGCTGCATGCATCCAATTCGCAAGATGAAATGTACTGATCATATTTGCTCCTGCCAAGTACTTTCTTGCATTTAGTGAAGATTTTATCGTTCATTTTTTTGCATATTTTTACTTGCGAACGGCAACAAGTCATTTTCAGTTTGTAAACTGTGCACCTGGAATAATAGAAACGCAATTCTTAAGAAACAATTGATGATGTATATTATAAAAAAAACATTAGACATACGTCCAAATAAATTTTGAATAACAACTTAACATGCTAATAGAAACAAGGCCACAAACAAATCATGAAAACTCTATATGGACTCTTAGCGTAATGGATAAATTACGAAGTACAGAGTCCGTTCGAATTGACAGTCTTCTGGAAGTTTGAAGGTTCGACCTTCAGTGCGGCTGACACAAAAAATACCATTACTAATAACTTAAGATGTAAACACTATTAATAATTCCCCCCACTTTTTCGGTCGATTCGTTCGGCCATATTCATTTTGGTAAATGTTATCAAATTTTATCAAATAAATATGGTCAAACGAATCGACCGAAATATTTCGGTTCATATTTAATGATATACATATATCATTATTTCTACTATCTCCTTTTTTGTTGCTTATCCGCTCTTCCATTGACGAATTTTTTATTTTGTCTGAAATTTTTATTTCATGTTTTTTTCATCGCCCATATATGTATGTTAGTTATGTAAAAGTAAAACAAGAAATAAATAAATAATATTTGTTTACGTCCAAAAATATATGGTCGGAGGTTCGAATTCTAGAACAGCCAAGCCATGCTGACGAGCGGTATTAACGCGAAACACGTGTTCATATATTACCGTTTTATAAGGTGACTTTTTATCGCTTTTAAACTTACGTTGATTATGTTTTACTCATATATTTACCCACACACATGGAATTATAAGATTGTCGTCATAGAAAAGTCGACATGAGTCCATTTCCGTTTGATAAAAATCAGTTTTCTCTTTTTTTGCAGATCATCTATTAGTTGGCCAGTTGTGTACAAATCCCAAGACTGATAGGAGCCTTCTATCAGTCTGAAAGTGACACAATGTTCCACGAGCGAGATCGGACACGTGAGGTGGCATGATGTGGCCCATACTAGACACCTATACAACTCATGCTCTCTAACGATCCAATTTATGACAACAGGACCATTTCTAGTACCCTCAGAATACAAATCTGGACGATTCAACGCCTGAGGGCACAGCTCAACAATGTTTCCGGCCACGGTTATGGTCTTTGGTGTAGTTTTTAGTAAGGGCCACATCTAGCCACCTCACATATTCGAAGTCGGCTTGAAAGTCAGCACCAAAATATACCTGGATGTGCTGAAAAATGTGGTGACCCCCTGGTGCAATCAGGTTGCTGCTGGCAAACCCTGGGTGTGGCAGTAAGACCTGACGCAGGTCCACACGTCCAAAGTGATCCAGGCTTGGCTTAAGAAGAAATGCTACAACTTTGCACCCTTCTCTCACTGGCCCGTCTCCTCTCCCGACCTGACCCCGCTGGACTATCGTTTATTCATACGTCGAAAACATCACCAAACTGACCTTCCACAACACCGAAGCTAGCCTGAACGCCGCCATCCGCCGAGTATTCGCCGAGCTCTTGCCGGGGCTTGTGGAAAAGACATGCTCCCAGTTCTGGACCCGTATCGAGGCGGTGATTGAGGCGGAAGGCGGCTACATTGAATAGATATCAGTTTTACTACATAATCACGTTAACTGAATTGATTTTTTCAAAAAAAATTTTAAAATAAAACTGTAGTGTTGTTTTCTTTAAGGCGACAATTTTATCGTTCCACCCTGTACATTAAGGATGCAACACTTAATATGGGCAATTGTTTTATTTGGACGACTGTTCACATTATTATCACAACGTTTGTAACCTTTGACATTTTTCAGGTGTATCTTGTTGAACTCGGGAATCTTTATCTCGAATCTGTATGGATTCTTAGCGTAATTGATAAAGTACTAAGTACAGAGTCAGTTCGAATTGACAATCTTTTGGAAGTTCAAAGGTTCAATCCTCAGTGCAGGCGACACAAAAAGTACACTTACTCATAACTTAAGATTTAAATACTATTAATATTTCCCCCACTCTTTATCCGTGCCTAAATCTAAACGTAGATTCCATGAACAAATCTTCTTTCTTAGAACTGCACGCCTGTGGAACTCTCTTCCATTTGCCTGCATTCTAGCTGACTACAATATGGTCGTCTTCAAGTCCAATGTAAACAAGTTCTTGAAGAACCGTTACTCTTAAGTAATATTTAACTGATAAACTCTTAAATTACTGATCACATAACACTGTAATTTACAGGAAATAGTAACCACACACAAATAGCAGTGGATGCAGGTTTCATTTCTTTAAGTCATTTAATATTAAATATTTCTTACACATCTCTCGGTACATACATTGGTAAATGTTTCGGTTTCAGTTTCGTTTATGTTACTCAAGTCACTTAAAAATGTTTTTTTTAAAGCACCACCATATATTAGCTACAATATGATTATTAAATAGAAAATTTACTTTGTAACAATAAATACGAAATCTGTACAAATTAAAATATATTTAAGCTTATTTTATGACCTGGCAAGGCTGGATGCCAGCACCTGCTAGTAAGTAAATAAATATTTCTTTCTGAAACTTAGCTTTCTAAATTAAAAAAAAAAAAAACTGAGTGTTGCAGAAGTACAAGAGATCGGTAACATTCACTAAGATTATCAGTTTTCTACATTATTTGGCCGTGTCTCGTTCGCACGACTTCCCGAAAGAGACTGATTTAACTTTAGTTTCCTCTCGCTCAAAAACGTGACGTCATTCATCATGATTAAGCTTTGCTTTGTTTACCTTTTGACCTGCTGCCCCCGCCATGTACATTCATCTCAGCTATTTCTGCCACTTTTCATGAATTCTGAGTGAGTTATCTCCCTTGGGACGAGGACAAATTGATAAACATTTGACTTTAAAATGACGCGTTCTTTTAAATTTAGATACATTTTTTTTATCAATGACGGATTCTGTTTTGACGCGTGGCAAATAAGAAATTGACATGCAAGATAAACGAGCATATTTTGCCAATATTAAGTCAAATATCTGCCAAATTGAAAAAAAAAGAAGCATTTGTAGTACAAAATTACCTCCCTTGATTGTCACTCTTCTATTTATTTATTTTTTTATCTTATTTTTTCTCTTTGTTTTTATATTATACGATACAATAATAATAAAATCGGTGGAAGTCGAGAATTCCGCCTCATTAAAATATATATATATATATATATATATATATATATATATATATATATATATATATATATAATCCCACCGAATATATGTCACGGTAACAAATATTGAGCGAGTTTCTAACAGTATTTTGTATAGTTTTTTTTTAGTTTTAACTCATTTTCCCAAACTTACGATTCAAACCTGGAAAGAATTCTGTTTCACAGATCTAGGTTATCATCGTGCACTCAGTGGGACCCTTGTCAGAATTCACACTAGCTGACTTAATCGCTACTGACGCAGGGGCCCTAATATGTAAAACACCTGAAGATCCTCGGTTACATCGGCCGAAACTTTGTAAAAATAACACTCAAGATGAGAGTGGTAGACCAAATAATCCTAATAAAATATGATAACATGTGTGTTATTCTGTGTGTCACGCTTACATCTTTTTTTCTTCCGAGTGGCTGCCGTTTAATTGTTATGACCTCCCATTTCTTGTGATAAATAATTTTGTCAAAAATTCTTCATAAGTGTTGGTTTCAGTTTCGATTATAGCTGATGACACTGAAGTCATCTACTTTTTGATTATAGCTGAAGGAACTCAAGTTATATATATATATATATATATATATATATATATATATATATATATGTGTGTGTGTGTATAATATATATGTATAATATATATATATATATGTATAATATACCAGAGATGTCTCGTGTCGCGGGGTTCGAATCGTTCGACTGGTAGTAATCGTGATACCCTGCACTGAAGAATCCCGAAAGGATGAAACACTAGTGTCTGTAGGTATTTAATTATTATAGTAAAAAAATAATTATGACAGCCCCTTTAAGAAATTCGTTTCTTATCGTTGAGCACTTTCAGTTGAATTAAAAGTCGGTCAATTTAGCTCTTAAGCGTAGATCATCGTATAACGATTTGATCACTGTCTGTCTGACGTAATGAACATTTAAATTAAAATGTTTAAAATTCAACGCTATTTCACACGGTTAATGGTAGCCGAATGGATACGGCCTCCGCTAATCGAGCGAGAAATGTCTTGTGTCGCGGGGTTCGAATCGTTCGACTGGTAGTAATCGTGACACCCTGCACTGAAGAATCCCGAAAGGATGAAACACTAGTGTCTGTTGGTATTTAATTATTATAGTAAAAAAATAATTAAAATATATATATATATATATATATATATATATATATATATACATACACACATATATATATATACATGTATATGCATACATATATCTATACACTTTTTTTCTTTGTAAGTTTTGGTTTCAGTTTCGATTCAAGCTAATGCACCCAAGTCATATGGATATAATTTGTTATTTTTGAAATTACAACTTGATAATATATAAGAATCGACAAAAAATTTCACTCTATGATAATAAATATGAAATCTGCATAAATTAAAATATCATATTTAAGCGTATTTTACAACTTGGTGCATCGGTTCAAAAGAGAGTCGCAAATCTGATAGGCCCTAAACTGGCATCAAAACTTCAGCCTCTGTCCCATCGTCGAAACGTTGCATCCCTCTGCCTGTTCTACAAGTATTATAATGGTGAATGCTCTGAAGAACTGCAAGCACTTGTGCCCCCACGACGTGAACACCCTCGACAGACCCGACAAGCTGCAAAATCCCACCCCCACACTGTAGAGATCCCTAGATGTAAAAGATCCTTCTACTCCAGTAGTTTATTCCCCAGAACTGCTAGACTTTGGAATTCCATTCCGGGTCACTGCTTCCCCAACTGTACTGACATGCATAAGTTCAAGTGCAACGTGAACCAACATCTCGCTGCCCTAATCCCTACATAGTACCCCAGTAGATGTTTCCCCTGATAGTAGCCCCCTACACCAAAGTGGCAATGTGCCTTGTTTGGGGTGAAAATGTAATAAAAAAAAACAAAAAAAACGGGCTACACCGGGCGTCCCTGCTAGCTTTGACAAATAATTTTTCAGTTTTAACAAAAAGAGCTACAATAATATTAGGGCGTCTCCATTTACGCTGAACATCCACAGAATGTCAGCATCAATATATTACATATGAAATAGTCCGCTGTGGAATTTCCACGGGTCTCGCTAGTCCAAATGATACAAATCATCAATTCTCATCTCCAAAAAATAAAAAATCTTACTTGGATTTTGGATTGTCATCTGATACTTTATAGCTTTTTACAATTGATGAGATTTTATTTGGCTTCCTTGATACATCAATTCCATCTTTAGTGCGGAAATCGTCTTGGATACCGTTGCAATCTCCGCAGATTCCGGCTAGTTTTTTCTGGAAACGCTTCGGTACTGAAATAGTGACTGCTGCTTGACTGTGGAAAAACACTTTCAGTCCCCAATGAGTTGTAATTTCTACTGAACCACCAGAATAATCGGCAGAGAAGCCCAAGTAATCTCTGACAGGTATAGTTGTGAGTATTCCATTTACCTAGACAGAACATAAAAAAAGCACAATACTTAATAATAATAATAATAATAATAATAATAAGATTAATAATAATAATAATAATAATAACAACAACAACAACAACAATAATAACAACAACATTAATAATAATAATAATAATAATAACAATAACAATAACAATAATAATAACAATAACAATAACAATAACAATAATAATAATAACAATAACAATAACAATAACAATAATAACAATAACAATAACAATAATAATAATAATAATAACAACAACAACAACAACAATAATAATAATAATAATAAAAATAATAATTACAAAAATAATAATAATAATAATAATAAAAATAATAATAATAACAACAATAATAATAATAATAAAAATAAAATAATAATAACAACAACAATAATAACAATAATAATAATCATAATAATAATAACAACAACAACAATAATAATAATAATAATAATAATAGTAATAATAATAATAATAACAACAACAATAATAACAATAATAATAATAATAATAAAAATAATAATAATAATACCATATCAAAGTAGATATCACACCGAAGTAGATATCATACAAAAGTAGACATCATACCGAAGTAGATATCACACCGAAGTAGACATCATACCGAAGTAGATATCATACCGAATTAGATATCACACTGAAGTAGATATCATACCGAAGTAAATATCATACCAAAGTAGATATCATACCAGAGTAGATATCACACCCAATTAGATATCACACCGAAGTATATATCACACTGAAGTAGATATCATACCGAAGTAGATATCATATCAAAGTAGAAATCACACCGAAGTAGATATCACACTGAATTAGATATCACACCTTCATACTGAAGTACATATCATACCAAAGTAGATATCATACCGAAGTAGATACCATACCAAAGTTGATATCATATCGAAGTAGATATCCTACCGAAGTAGATACCATATCGAAGTAGATATCATACAGAAGTAGATATCATACCAAAGTAGATATCACACGGAAGTAGATACCATATCGAAGTGGATACCATATCGAAGTAGATATCATACCGAAGTAGATATCACACCGAAGTAGATATCACACCGAAGTAGATACCATATCGAAGTAGATATCATACCGAAGTAGATATCATATCGAAGTAGATATCATATCGAAGTAGATATCATACCGAAGTAGATATCATTTCGAAGTAGATAGCATATCGAAGTAAATACCATATTTAAGTAGATACCATATCGAAGTAGATATCATACCGAAGTAGATATCACACCGAAGTAGATATCACACTGAAGTAGATACAATATCGAAGTAGATATCATACCAAAGTAGATATCATATCGAAGTAGATATCATATCGAAGTAGATATCATACCGAAGTAGATATCATATCAAAGTAGATACCATATTGAAGTAGATATAATACCGTAGTAGATATCATACCGAAGTAGATATCATACCGAAGTAGATATCATACCGAAGTAGATATAATACCGAAGTAGATATCATATCGAATTAGATATCACACCGAAGTAGATATCACACCGAAGTAGATATCATACCGAAGTAGATATCATACCAATGTAGATATCACACTGAAGTAGATATCACACCGAAATAGATATCATACCAAAGTAGATATAAAACCGTAGACATCAAACCGAAGTACATATTACACCGAAGTAGATATCACACCGAAGTAGATTAATACCAGAGTGAATTACATATCGAAGTAGATACCATATTGAAGTAGATATCATACCGAAGTAGATATCACACCGAAGTAGATATCATACCGAAGAGATATCACACCGAAATAGATATCATACCGAAGTAGATATCATACCGAAGTAGATATCATACTAAAGTAGATATCACACCAAAGTAGATATCATACCAAAGTAGATATCATACCGAAGTAGATATCACATCCAAGTAGATTTCATATCGAAGTAGATACATACCGAAGTAGATATCATACCAAAGTAGATATTATACCGAAGTAGATATCACACCAAAGTAGATATCTTACCGAAGTAGATATTACATCCGAGTAGATATCATATCGAAGTAGATACCATATCAAAGTAGATACCATACAAAAGTAGATATCATACTGACGTAGATACCATACCAAAGTAGATATCATACCAAAGTAGATATCACACCAAAGTAGATATCTTACCGAAGTAGATATCACATCGAAGTAGATATCATATTGAAGTAGATATCACATCGAGGTAGATATCATATCGAAGTAGATACCATACCGAAGTAGATATTATACTGAAGTAGATATAACACCAAAGTAGATATCATACCGAAGTAGATATCACATCGAAGTAGATATCATACCGAAGTAGATATCATACTGAAGTAGATATCATACTAAAGTAGATCTCATCAGGAAGTAGATAACATACCAAAGTAGATATCATACCAAACTAGATATCACACCAAAGTAGATATCTTACCGAAGTAGATATCACATCGAAGTATATATCATATCGAAGTAGAAACCATATCGAAGTAGATACAATACCAAAGTAGATATCATACTGACGTAGATATCATACCAAAGTAGATATCATACCGAAGTAGATATCACACCGAAGTAGATAGCACACCGAAGTAGATATCATACCGAAGTAGATATCATATCGAAGTAGATATCATAACGAAGTAAATATCATACCAAAGTAGATATCATACCGAAGTAGATACCATATCGAAATAGATATCATACCGAAGTAGATATCATACTGAAGTAGATATCATACCAAAGTAGATATCATACCAAAGTAGATAACATACCAAAGTAGATATCATATCGAAGTAAATATCATATCGAAGTAGATATCATATCAGAGTAGATATCATATCGAAGTAGATATCACACTGAAGTAGATACCATATCTAAGTAGATACCATATCGAAGTAGATATCATATCGAAGTAGATATCATATAAAAGTAGATATCATATCGAAGTAGATACCATATCAAAGTAGATATCATAGCGAAGTAGATATCACACCGAAGTAGATATCACACCGAAGTAGATACCATATCGAAGTAGATATCATACCGAAGCAGATATCACGCCAAAGTAGATATCACACCGAAGTAGATATAATACCGAAGTAGATATAATATCGAATTAGATATCACACCAAAGTAGATATCACACCGAAGTAGATATCATACCTAAGTAGATATCACACCGAAATAAATATCATACCGAAGTAGATATAAAATCGTAGATATCACACTGAAGTAGATATCATACCAAAGTAGATATCATATCGAAGTAGATACCATATCGAAGTAGATATAATATCGAAGTAGATATCATACCGAAGTAGATATCACACCGAAGTAGAAAGCACACCGAAGTAGATATCATATCGAAGTAGATATCATACCAAAGTAGATATCATATCGAAGTAGATAGCGCACCGAAGTAGATATCATACCAAGGTAGATATCATATCGAAGTAGATACATATCGAAGTAGATATCATACTGAAGTAGATATCATACCGAAGTAGATAGCACACCGAAGTAGATATCATATCGAAGTAGATATCATATCGACGTAGATATCATACTGAAGTAGATATCACATTGAAGTAGATATCATACCGAAGTAGATATCATACCAAAGTAGATATCATATCGAAGTAGATATCACACTGAAGTAGATATCATACCAAAGTAGATATCACAACGAAGTAGATATCATACCAAAGTAGATATCATACCGAAGTAGATATCACATCGAAGTAGATATCATATCGAAGTAGATACCATATCAAAGTAGATATCATACCAAAATAGATATCATACCAAAGTAGATATCATACCAAAGATGATATCATACCGAAGTAGATATCACATCGAAGTAGATATCATATCGAAGTAGATACCATATCGAAGTAGATACCATACCAAAGTAGATATCATACTGACGTAGATATCATACCAAAGTAGATATCATACCGAAGTAGATATCACACCAAAGTAGATATCACACCGAAGTAGATACCATATCAAAGTAGATATCATATCGAAGTAGATACCATATCGAAGTAGATATCATACCGAAGTAGATATCATATCGAAGTAGATACCATATCGAAGTAGATACCATATCGAAGTAGATATCATACTGAAGTAGATATCACACCGAAGTAGATATCACACCGAAGTAGATATCAAAGTAGATATCATACCGAAGTAGATATCATATCGAAGTAGATATCATACCAAAGTAGATATCATATCGAAGTAAATACCATATCAGTGTAGATACCATATCGAAGTAGATACCATATCGAAGTAGATATCATACCGAAGTAGCTATCACACCGAAGTAGATATCACACTGAAGTAGATTCCATATTGAAGTAGATATCATACCGAAGTAGATATTATATCGAAGTAGATATCATATCGAAGTAGATATCATACCGAAGTATATATCATATCGAAGTAGATACCATATCAAAGTAGATACCATATCAACGTAGATACCATATCGAAGTCGATATAATTCCGAAGTAGATATCACACCGAAGTAGATATCACACCGAAGTAGATTCCATATCAAAGTAGATATCATATCGAAGTAGATACCATATCGAAGTAGATATCATACTGAAGTAGATATCACACCGAAGTAGATACCATATCAAAGTAGATATCATACCGAAGTAGATATAATATCGAAGTAGATATCATACTGAAGTATATATCATATCGAAGTAGATACCATATCGAAGTAGATATCATACCGAAGTAGATATCACACCGAAGTAGATACCATATCGAACTAGATATCATATCGAAGTAGATATCATATCGAAGTAGATATCATATTGAAGTAGATACCATATCAAAGTAGATATCATACCGAAGTAGATATCACACCGAAGTAGATACCATATCGAAGTAGATATCGTATCGAAGTAGATACCATATCGAAGTAGATATCATACCGCAGTAGAGATCACACCGAAGTAGATATTACACCGAAGTAGATATCATACCGAAGTAGATATCATATCGAAGTAGATACCATATCGAAGTAGATACCATATCGAAGTAGATATCATACTGAAGTAGATATCATACCGAAGTAGATATCACACCGAAGTAGATATCACACCGAAGTAGATACCTTATCGAAGTAAATATCATACCGAAGTAGATATCTTATCGAAGTAGATATCATACCGAAGTAGATATCATACTGAAGTAGATATCATACCGAAGTAGATATCATATCAAAGTAGATACCATATCGAAGTAGATACCATATCGAAGTAGATACCATATCGAAGTAGATATCATACCGAAGTAGCTATCACACCGAAGTAGATATCACACCAAAGTAGATACCATATCGAAGTAGATATCATATCGAAGTAGATACCATATCGAAGTAGATATCATACCGAAGTAGATATCATATCGAAGTAGATACCATATCGAAGTAGATACCATACCGAAGTAGATATCATACCCAAGTAGATATCACACCGAAGTAGATACCATATCGAAGTAGATACCATATCAAAGAAGATGTCATACAGAAGTAGATATCATATCGAAGTAGATATCATATCGAAGTAGATATCATACTGAAGTAGATATCATATCGAAGTAGATACCATATCCAAGTTGATATCATACCTAAGTAGATATCACACCGAAGTAGATACCATATCGAAGTAGATATCATATCGAAGTAGATATCATATCGAAGTAGATACCATATCGAAGTAGATATCATACTTAAGTAGATATCACACCAAAGTAGATACCATACCGAAGTAGATTTCATATAGAAGTAGATAGCACACCGAAGTAGATACCATATCGAAGTAGATATCATATCGAAGTAGATATCATATCGAAGTAGATATCATACCAAAGTAGATATCATATCGAAGTAGATACCATATCGAAGTAGATATCATACCGAAGTAGATATCACACCGAAGTAGATACCATATCGAAGTAGATACCATATCAAAGTAGATATCATATCGAAGTAGATATCATACCGAAGTAGATATCATATCGAAGTAGATACCATATCGAAGTAGATATCATACCGAAGTAAATATCACACCGAAGTAGATACCATATCCAAGTAGATATCATATCGAAGTAGATACCATATTGAAGTAGATATCATACCAAATACAAATGCAAATCAAAAGGAACATGCATAATCATCTATACTTACTAACATCGTCGGTCCTTCTGAGAGTCTAATTGTGAGATTGGCAAGTTTCACGTCCACCATTTTTGCTTTGACTAAATCAACGCTGTTTTCATCTGGCGGTCCGGTTTTTATTTCAACCGTAAACTGTTCACCCGCCGTACTCGTCGCCACTGTGTAATTGCAATCGGTGTTGACATCGATCACTTGTCCATCGAAGGTTTGATGATGCAGATCACCATAAACCCGACACACGCACCGTGGTTCTGCCAATGAATAGACGTAAAAAAAAAATGACAAAATTATGTAATACATTTATTACAATAAACAAAACACTATAAAACACATCATTACAAAAAAACTATATAACATCAATTGAAATAAGCAAAAAACTATATAACACATCAATTATAATGACCAAAAAACTATATAACACATCAATTAAAGTAACCAAAAAACTATATAACATCAATTAAAATAATCAAAAAACTATATAACATATCAATTAAAATAAGCAAAAAACTATATAACACATCACTTATACTCATTTATTTATTGCGGACTATTATACTCATCTTTTAGTTGTTTTTTCACGACATTTAGGCCAACCGTTTCTCTCAGTCAGCATTCCAATTCATTCAATGATATACATCAATTACAATCAACAATTAAAAACCTATATGACTTGTTAATTACAATAAACACGTCAATTACAAGTAACGATAAAAGGTGTAATAGATAACAATTACGATAAAAATAAAACATAAAAACACAAATTGCAACAAGCAATAATACTTATCACACATCAATTAAAAAAAACATGAAACATGCAGGAAACATCAATTACAAGAAACAATAAAACGTTAAGCACAATAAACAAACGTATAATACACATCTATTTTAATTAGCAATAGAACTATAAGACGATAAATCACAATAAACATTAAACGCAGAACACACATAAAATGCAATAAATAATGAAACGCATAACACATATCAATTACAAAAAAAGATTAGAATAATATTTCGGATATTTTTAGAGAAGCCTTAATCATTCGTAATATTTAGATTATTGGTACTGTCATTCTCATCTTAGAGCGTTTCGTTGGACAAAATCTTTAGATTGCTTGCCAATAGCAAGAAAAAAAAACAGGGCTGCGTTATGTTATTATTTTCTAAAACGCTAAGTTGCCGACTATAATTGAGGGAGACCCGAAGGCTCCTTTTTCATTAAGTGATGCACTAAGGTGTGGGGAAGGGCATCACTTTTTTCCACTTGCTCTTGATCCTTCCTTTGATATGTTAATCACGTTTGACACACCGGTTTCTGTCAGATCACCGAAGTTAAGCAACGATTAACCTGGCCAATACAAGATGGGTGACCATTTAGGACTTCCAGATGCGGCATGTGCTCTCTGCTTATCTCGGAATTGTTCTCAGTTGTCCTGGCCACTAGGTTCAAGTAGTGCCGATTCAGGAGAGGTGGGGTTGGAGATTGTGCAACTCTTGCACAATCTATTATTGCGCAGTATCCTTTGTCTTTTGAGACTGAACAGAGGCATCGTTTGGCACGGGGTTATCAATTACCAGTTTTAAGATGATGTATTGGCGGATACTATCACTGGATCAGACTTGACTGTTCATTACGAGGTGTCTCCAAACTCTCGCAGAGAGCTCCCAAATTGGGGCCTTCATATTTGGGTCACTTTGTAGTCATATGCAGAAGAAACAGATAGTAGCCATATTGGATTGTGATAAAAACGAAGACATTTTATTTATCAATCTATAAATCCGTTTAAAAAATCTACGTTAAAGGGAGAGAACTCTTTGTTCTTAAAACTTATCTCCCTTGTCAATAGACATTTTGAAACATGGTTAGTCTGCCCTTTGTGAGAAAGATTAAAACGGGATTATTTACTCTTGGTGAGAGAGGTTGAGGCAGGATTATCTGCCCTTTTGGTGAAAGAGATTAAGGCGGAATTATCTACCTATACAGAGCTAAGAGGATTATGATGGAGTAAGATATATAAAATGGAAGATGCTACCGAAATCAGCTTAGCAAGAGACAATTATATCCTCATCATCATATATCATGTTAGTATTTTTTTTACACAGGAATCACCACTTATCAAGGCCCGGAGGCCACTCGAAGATAAAGGTTAATAGGTATGCATTAGTCAATGTGATTATAGCGTAGTAAACATAAGTAGTGGGAATTTTGTAAATTGGATTATTTAGGAGGACGGTTCATCGAAAACTTGTTTACATTGGACTTGAAGGAAATCAGATTGTAGTCAGCTGGAAAGCAGGCAAACGGAAAAGAGTTCCACGGGCGTGCAGTTCTAAGAAAGAAGCTTGGTTCATGGAATCTACATTTAAGTTTAGGCACAGATAAAGAGTTTGGGAAATTATTGATAGTGGTTTTGGCTAGACGAGTGTTTTTCGTTAAAGTTTGGCTAGGGAGGGGTCATAGATTGAAACCCAGCTGAGCATTTGCCATGAAAATAACGATAAAGCAGAGACAGGCTCGCAACGTCTCTTCTGTGGGAAAGAGGTTGCAGGGAAGGAAAAGTCCCCCACTAAGATATTTTGAACTCTGTCAAGGCAGGATAAGCTGCTTCTAGCAGCTCCTGTCCAGATGTGGCAACAGTACTCCATCCTTGGACGTACCTGACTTTTATATAGGTAGAGAATTGCCTCAGGAGTGAGATATCTACTGGAGCGGTAGAAGGATCCCGCCATTTTTCCAGCGAGCTTGGCAATGGATTTCCATCAGTTGTAAAATTGTTCATACAGCATTTATATGATATCGTTTTGTTCCATTTATTTCTCCATGTTTATATTTCACCACTCACAGTTCACAACAAAACTAGAATTTTCTTATATTAAATCTTTGTATAAGCCACCTATAATATTTGTAAATAATTCTACATTTAAAGGTGGAAAACTTTTTTGTTCTCTAAAATTATCTTTCTTGTCAGAAGAGCGACCTAGCTACGTCACCTCCTGTTTCTCATATTTCACTCTCTTTTCCGCTGAACGCTCGACCAGTCAAGATGTGACAAACACCGCTCCGGTGGAGCCATGAGCCACCACCGCGTCCTGACTAGCCAGTCAACCGCAAGTAACGTTACTCATCTTTCATGAACTCAATGTAAACAAATCACCTAAAAAAAAATTTTTTTTTCGTCGCAGCCTAAAAAAAAAAAATAATAATAATAATAATAATAATAAAAAGAGAACAATAAGTTTTATCTATATTCACGCACATATAAAAAAATAGACATTTTATTCTCTCCACATTTTTATGACCAAGCGTATTTTTGAACAATGATGTCCGTTAAAATTTCGACGATACCAACGGACTACTATTTTCACGAACATTTCGATTTTTCTCGCAAACGATGCACATTTCCGTTATAATCCAATCGAGAAAATAATTTTAATGACGTCCTGAATATAACGCGCTCCCTGAAATATTCTTAGACATTCTTTTCGCGTCATTTAACTCAAACATTTTTATTCTGTTCTCCGTCATAATCGAAGCAAAATATGACCTCGAGAACCTGAAAGGTCAAATTTTCCTGTTGCGTTCATTCTTAATAATCAGTTTGTTCAACAAAACTATTTTCCGAGGACCAGTTCTTGTTTACCTCAGCCGAGGAACACTTCGCACGAAGAGACATGATTACGCGCATGTAACGAGCACCTGCAACGAACGAACGTCACACTATAGCACAGACGTAACTCCAGCGACATGCATCCACTGCTGCAACAAACGAAAATTACTTCCTTATTTGAACGAGGTTCCTAACAACTTCAATAGCAATTTCAACGTGTTTTCCACGTATTTTCAACGCCAGAAATTATGTATGAATTTTGCTGCGGACGACGAAGTCTCAAAACATTCCGTCACACACGCGTTTTAGCTACGTATCAAAACTTTAAACTTTCTTCACTTTACCGAAATATTTTTTTTACCATGTGCTAACATAAAAAAAATATTTCAGCTTTCAATTTCATCATGGAGAATGTGTGGAAACAAGCCCACTGCAAAACTCAAATAGCAACTCTCACGCTATTTCAGCTCCAGTTTTCCACAATTATGGAAAGGAAAAAGCGACAACAAGCCTCTCCAGCGTCATGTTACGCGCATCAAGCCTCTCCACGGCATATCAACCCTTTCAAGCAACACCTCACAGGATATCAACCTTTTTTAGCAACAAACGCGACAACCAACACAAAGATGTTCACCAAACACTGTACACTCCTGGATTTCACAACGATTCACCTCACCTCACCGAAGTTCTCCAGCTAACATGAGTAAGCTGCATCATGCACACTGATACACTCATCCTGGACGTTCAGACCGTACCGACACACTGAGAACGCCCGAGCACCTGAACAACGTTGACACCGCTCTCTACGGACGGACAAATCTCCTCGCAGACACACTTGTGACCGTAAGCGCGTAGTCGACACATTCGCGACCAACGCGAACCAACTTCAACCCACCGTGCTGACCCTTGCGCACGCTTCATAGACTCCGTCGCAATACAGTCTATGTCCGCAACACTTGCACTCAAACTCATAACGTCATTCCTGTGACCGTCCCACAGTTGTACAAGTTTGAACACATTTTCCTGATATTCTTTAACGTCGCAACTCTATCTTTACACCCTTCGACTTAATAAATAAAAAAAATTCTTCCTCGTTCTCTATACAGTGGACACACACGCAAACATATATATGCATGCTTTTTCTCCAATTTTCTTTTCTCTAGTTTCCAGCTAAGTAGGAAGGGAGTATTGTGGGAGTTGAACACTCTCAGCATTACTCGATTGTCGCCCTTTAACTAAGAAGAGCGACCTAGCTACGTCACTTCCTGTTTCTCATATTTCACTCTCTTTTCCGCTGAACGCTCGACCAGTCAAGATGTGACAAACACCGCTCCGGTGGAGCCATGAGCCACCACCGCGTCCTGACTAGCCAGTCAACCGCAAGTAATGTTACTCATCTTTCATGAACTCTATTTCTTCTATCTTTCTTTCCTGTATATTTATGCAATAAAATTGCAGTTGTTTCGTTGATATATAACGGTATATTTTCGTATTCATTATGCGACCTTTTGTCTTTTCAATTCCTCTACCATTAAATACATTCACCATTATATACACATGGGGACGGGGTCGTCATCACTGCAGACCGTCCTGTCCCCAACACCTTGCATGCATCAGGCGATCACAACAGAGAGAAACTTAAAATAAACTATCAAATTATCTCCCTTGCCAAAAGACATTTTGAAGTACAATTGAGCTATTCAGAATTATCTTCCCTTGCATTGTAAGACAATAGCAAAAATTAAAAGGAGGACATTGGAAATCGGTTCACCGACAGACAATTATACACTATTCATAATAAATCTTCCCAGCTTTAAAATTGTTAAATAAATAATTTAACAATTTTTTTTTATCTCCATAGAATCGTTTTAATCCATTTATTTCTTCATATTTTGTCTCGCCACTCACACATTCACACAACATGTTTCAATGCTAATAAGTTACCTCTTGCACAAATGGTTAGGTTCGAAATTCGACAGAAAGATTGCAAGTTTCGACAATGTACACCTCAAGAAAGCCGGACCTTCTATCAGTCAAAGCGTAGTCAAACACATAGTTTACATTAGGGCAGTAACACGAATAATATAAATTGTCAGTCCTATTCTAACAAATTCAAAAACATTAAGGACGCATACTTTATTTATACTTGCAACGATACTCGCGTTTTACCGGAACTTTTCTGTGCGCTTAAACATTGCACAAGATTAATTTATTAAGCTAGTAAATGCTATGCAGGTTAGAAATGAATATGTTCCTTCAATATAAGTTGCAACGTAAAATAAACGTAAGTTACAACGTAAAATAAAATTATAAAATATAAACAAATAAAATAAAATAACAAAACAATTTTTCGCTAATGTTAATTTTTATGAATAATTAAAGATACGTTTTTTATTGGTTAAAATTAAAAGTTGTCTTTTGCGCTTGTATTTATTAAGCAGACATTTTTTTTTAGTGAATTTAAAAAAATCTTTCAACAAAAAGGTCAAGAGAGACAGTACTTTAAAAAATGGCGTCGCTATTACCAACGTTTTTGAAAATGAAGAACTTTGAAAAAACTATCTTTCGAAAGAAAAAAGAGAAGACCAAAGCTAATTGTTCATTTCATTGTATATATATATATATATATATATATATATATATTAAGTAATGTGATTTATAATTTAAAAGTTTTAAAATTTTTAAATTTTAAAAATCAAAATTTAATTAAATTAAAAATCAGTTTCATAAGAAGGAACAACAACAAAGTCAATTATCTGTACGATCGTTTCGGAAATCCGTGCTTTTTATTTGTGGTATACATGAAGTCACGTAGAATAATTATACATAGTTTTTTTGGTGAGCACGGTCTCCTCATCAGCAAATTTAGGAGGATTTTTATTGAATTGAAAAGACACCAAAAATAAACCTAGCATTAAAAGTAAGGCAGATGAATCTGAAAAATTGAAGTAAAAGGTTTGGATATAAAATTTATAAGAAAATTAATAAGGAAATTGGTATAGGTTAGAGATAGAAATGAGTAGAAAAATAAATAATAAATTAAGTTAAACCAATTACCGCCCTTAGACTCGTAAATCAAATAATAAATAAAGCCATGACAATTATCTCCCCTTAAAAACTTGCAAAAAAAAAAAAAAAAAAAAAAACTCTCTCTCTATAGATATTAACTGTAGCGTCTCTAAATCAAATACGCTAACGGAAACAATTTACTGCACGAGCGTCGCCCTTTTAAAATTCATCATTCAATAAAATAAAAAGCTATAGCAAACATCTAAATGACTACTTTAAATACAGTTCCTGATTTCAAAAAAAGGAAAACCAAAAGGTAATTATATATATATTTTTAAATCAAATTTATTATGTAAATTCAAAAATATATATATTTTTTCTACTCATTTCTATCTCTAACCTATACCAATTTCCTTATTAATTTTCTTATAAATTTTATATCCAAACCTTTTACTTCAATTTTTCAGATTCATCTGCCTTACTTTTAATGCTAGGTTTATTTTTGGTGTCTTTTCAATTCAATAAAAATCCTCCTAAATTTGCTGATGAGGAGACCGTGCTCACCAAAAAAACTATGTATAATTATTCTACGTGACTTCATGTATACCACAAATAAAAAGCACGGATTTCCGAAACGATCGTACAGATAATTGACTTTGTTGTTGTTCCTTCTTATGAAACTGATTTTTAATTTAATTAAATTTTGATTTTTAAAATTTAAAAATTTTAAAACTTTTAAATTATAAATCACATTACTTAATATTGAATTAGCTCTATGACATTTAACTATCGAGCTTATTATATATCTAAATTACAACGAGCATTTCCTGTATTTTAATTAAACTAGTAATTTCACTATTACATTAAAATACACTTAGCTCTTTAGACTATTATTCTAATCTCCTTTAAATTATATATATATATATATATATATATATATATATATATATATATATATATATATATATATTAGACATTAATACACATGTGTGTATGTGTGCATGTGTATATACATATGTGTGTGTGCGCGTGCACATATATATATATTATATATATATTAGACATATATATATATTATATATATATTATATATTATATATATACTATATATTATATATATATAA
Organism: Euprymna scolopes; assembly: GCF_053919585.1. Lineage (NCBI taxonomy): Eukaryota > Metazoa > Mollusca > Cephalopoda > Sepiida > Sepiolidae > Euprymna > Euprymna scolopes. The sequence goes on from NC_136504.1 coordinate 117,676,510, forward strand.
TATATATATATTATATATATTATATATTATATATATATTATATATTATATATTATATATATATTATATATTATATATTATATATATATATTATATATATATATATATTATATATATATATATTAGACATAGTATATATATATATATATATTATATATATATATATTAGACATTAATACACATGTGTGTGTGTGTGCATGTGTATATATATATGTGTGTGTGCGCGTGCGCATATATATATATATATATATATATATATGCGCACGTGCACACACACATATATATATACACATGCACACACACACACACACACACACACACACACACACACATATATATATATATATATATATATATATATATATAATTGCTTTAAGTATGTACAATAATTAGATTTGGCTAAAAGTTCCTTTTTCTTACTAAGTTGTTAAAAAAAAGTCCTAAAGTTTAAGCTATTCTTTAAAATTGAAAATAATTTTTCCCAACAGCAATAAAATGAAAAAATATGTAATTACCCTTTTCGCACAAAAGTCCATAAAATTGATTTTCGCATATGCATCCAAATCTGGTACATCTTCCATTATTTTTGCATGGTTTCTTTCTGCAATTGACTACAAAAATAAGGTTCGTTACTGATGAATTTATGCTCTTAAAACTAAGATTAAGATACAGACGAATATACGATATTGCCAAAGAAAGTAAACACAATAGATTGAATAATTTTACAACTTTTCATGCTGAATGGATCGTTAACTTAGTATAATCAAAATATTTCTTTGTTCTGAAACTTGATTGCGTCATCTTTCCTCCTCGGCAATAAAGGACAACTTTTGTTATTTCTTTAACTTATTTTTCTCATCTGAAATTCTGAATTCAACTAATAATCCCTCGACGTAAATACCCCCGACAAACCCGACAAGCAGCTAAATCCCACCCCTTCACAGTAAAGATCCCTAGATGTAAGAGATCCTTCTACTCCAGTAGTTTCTTCCCCAGGACAGCTAGACTTTGGAATTCCCTGCCGGGTCCCTGCTTCCCCAATTGTACTGACATGCAGAAGATCAAGTGTAAAGTGAACCGACATCTTGCTGCCCAACTCCCTACACAGTACCCCTGATGCCTATGTCCCTGATAGTAGCCCCCTATAACAAAGTGGCAATATGCCTTGTTTGGGGGTGAAAATGTAATAAAAAAATAAAAAATTGCTACGTGCTTATGACTCCATTCTTGTCACTATTGTTTATTTATTTTTCATTTGTTCCAAATATTCAACTCGTCTTTATGAAACCTTTCATTATTTATTTCAAATATTTGTCTCGATTATTATTGTTATCGACATTTCATTATCTGCCTATTTGGTTTAGTTATGCAAAATGTATAGCTAAACTAGCAAACTAGCAAACATACTCGATTCTTATTTTAGGGCCCAAATCTGTTTCGCTTTGACTCGTCACCACTCATCATCATCATCGGCGGTCACTTGTGTCCAAGTAAGACTGTCCTCCGTTGTGGCTTCTGTGGGTCCTCAGGTGAACATAGAACCCAATCCTAGACCCAATTTTTCTTGTGCAATTTGGGCAGATAAAGGTAGTGGTGGTGGGGTGGGGTTGGGTGTGTCTGGTTGATAATCTGTCCTTTCTGTGCTTGCGTTTATCCTCAGCAACTTGATTACGGACAACACACAAGACAAGTCGGAAGTAACCGCTTAAAGATAGTACAAATTAACATCAGACTATTTTACTATAATTTTTAATTGAAATATTTTTGGAATAATACAACATTTTACAATGAAATACAGAATTCTCTCATAATAAAAATGTAATAATTATATGATGATATTATAATAATGTAATAAATTTATATTATATTTATCTGGGTTTTTCTGTCTGTCTGTTTGTCTGTTTCACTTTTTCTTGCAAACTACTGATACGCTCAAGCTGAAAATTTGCATAAACCTTTATTGTAATAAGCTGCAGCGAATTAACAATTATGTTATCCGTTCGATGTGCAGTTAGGGATTAATAGGGATTAATTATAATAATGCCAATTTACTCCAGAAATTTTGTCAAGAACTACTGGACAGGTCTGGGTTAAATTTTGTATGGACTTTTGTTACGATAAGTTTCAGCAAACGAGTATTATGGTATCCGTTTGATGCACAGTTAGAGATTAATAGATACTAGCCATTTATTTTATCATTATTAGTCATTTGGAATATTCTACGCTCCTTTTAAGGGGTGGTCAGGATGATAACCGTTGAAGCGAATACGGATATTAATATATAGATTAATTAATTCAATGCCTCCGTTAAGTCTCGAAAGACAAAATATACCATATGTAGGGGCAGCTGCGCATGTGATTGTGAGGCAAGGACTGCGCAATCCTCAACCACACCTCTCTTGAGCCAGCACTGTTTGAGTCCAGTGGCAAGGAGAAGTCCAAGACGACTGGAAACAATGCCGAGATAAGCGGAGAGCACATACATCACCTAGAAGTCCTAAATAGTCACTCATTTAGTACTGAACAGGTTCAACGTTGTTTAACTTCGGTGATCCAGCAAGAACCGGTGCGTGAACGTGATTATGCCGTATAATAGATATTAATATCAATTAATATTTAATGCAAAACTGGACACGAATTTAACCATATTCAATCATCAATTTGGCATAAAACAATCATTTCTATCGGTGTATTTTTGCTAGTTTTTAACTAGTAAAACGTATAATGATAAAAAAAATAAATAAATAATAATAATAATAATAAAATAATAATAATAATAGTAATAATAAAATAATAATAATAATAATAATAATAGTAATAATAAAATAATAATAATAATAATAATAATAAAATAATAATAATGATAATAATAATAATAATAAAAAAAAAAAAAAATAATAATAATAATAATAATAATAATAATACAGTAAATACATAATGAATATTAGATGTAAAATATAAAAGTTCTATATTATATGTGTTAAGTTAAAAAAACAAATATATTCTTGTTTGCTGTTTGTTCTGATAATTTCTTTTTTCAGTTTTTTTTTCAACTGCCATTTTTCTAAAAGCATTTATGGATATACTCGAGGCATTAGGAAGTTTGATCGAATGTTTGGCAGGCTCAGGACATACTCGAAGCGTTTTCTCAAATAATGGCGATGAATGAAAATGTGGGTCATTGATAGACTCAGGTAGTTCAGGTAGTCGCATGTGGCGAAACCAATTCATTTTCGTCACAATCGGATGGAATATGACCCTGTCGGGAAGAGCAGTACAGTTTGATGCGAAATAAAGCGAAAATATATCCATGTTTGTTCAGAAATCTTTCCCTATAGACTCTTTGCTCTATCAAAGCCTGAGAGTCTAGTCTGTTATACTATTTCATGCATAGTAAATAATACTTTGCTAGCATTCATATCGTGATTTACATTTGATAGCCAATGTTGACACGTGCATCAAATCAGCGAGTGGATGTAAGATCATTAGATGTCACATGGTAAAGAGAAAGAGGGTGTAAGAGGAATAAGTCGTCGATTGAAAGTTTTTGAGGCGAACACCACGCGCAAGGAAAATTCTTTTTAATGAAAAATTTTATGTTGCTTTTGTTGTACTATATTAAAGTGGTTTGCATCGACGATAAATTAGAGAGTGGACAACTCCGAAAATCCATAGCCGAAACTAACCCTAAACCGCTGGCGGAAGAGAAAGCAATAACAACATCCCAATAATGGGCTTTCTCTTTGAACAACTCTTTTCTGTGTGTTGTTCTGTCCAATTTTAATTCCTGCCTCAGTCATGGAAGATTGATGTAGTTGAACGTGGGAGAGATATTAGATATGTTTTTGAATGTTAACGCACTGTATTTGGTTGTGATTTGTAATGCAACTTAAGGATTGCTTATGTGAACGTGGAAGACACGGGATATGTTTACGAAAGTGCCCGTATTTTATTTGGTTGTTTTTTTATGATACATTAGATCTCCCACAAAAGGGGAGGTATACATAACATTTGGAGGGAACTATATTCAGTCTTTTCTTAACGGTATTAAAGAAAGTGTCCTTTACTCCTGATCTGAAATGGAACACATACATCAAGTCTGTTGCCAAGGTCGCTGGAAAGATGGTGGGATCCTTCTACCGCTCCAGAATATATCTCACTACTGATGCAATTCTCTATCTATATAAAAGCCAAGTACGCCCAAGGATGGAATACTGCTGCCACATCTGGGCAGGAGCTGCTAAAAACAGCCTATCCTGCCTTGACAGAGTACAAAATAGACTTCGTGGCTTAGTGGGGGATGCTCTTTTCTCTACCCTGCAAGCTCTCTCCCACAGAAGAGACGTTGCGAGCCTATCCTTGTTTTATCGTTATTTCCATGGATGGTGCTCGTCTGACCTCCAATCTCTGGTCCCCCCTCGCCAATCCTTCACGAAAAACACCCGTCTAGCTGAATCCACTGTGAAAAATTTCCCCCACTCTTTATCTGTGCCTAAATCAAAACGTAGATTCCATGAACAACGCTTCTTTCTTAGAACTGCACGCCTGTGGAACTCTGTTCCGTCTGCCTGCTTCCCACCTGACTACAACTTGGATGTGTTCAAGTCCAACGTTAACAAATTTCTAATGAACCGCCCTCTTAAGTAAACACTTCATTAAATCTCCACACTAACGTACTATACTTGCAATAACCATTATCCCTGAGTAGCTTCCGGGCCTTGATAAGTGGTGACCACCGTGTAAAACAAAAAAAAAAAGAAAAAAGAAAGTATCTCTCCACTTAGTCCCACTTTCAAACTTGCGGCAACTTGAAAACTAATAAAATCACTGAGATTTAACGTTGTTCAATTCTAATGAAATCCGAGAATCAATCTTCAAGTGAGATTTAGTCATCGCGCATGCGCAAAACAGGCGAGATTAATGACTAAATACATCTTTCTCAAAGAATATACGTTACAAGGCTGTCCCTGCTCTGTCGTTATATTTATAGCAAGTGTTCGACTGAGCTTTAATCTTTAGCTTCCCCCGCTAGCTAAACATTCACAACAACACTCGCCTATATATTATTTAATTAGAAATCATTATTGAGATGAGTATTGTTTTATTAATTTTATTTATTGTGGACAATTATCCTCACTTTTTTCTTAGTTGCTTCACGATGTTTCGGCCAACTATTCCTCATGTCATGTGGTGGTGAGACGACAACTATGGAAGGCAGTAATTGCAGTGGATGCAGTCAGGAGATTCAGAGTTCCTATCCCACCGCAGTTACCACGTGACGAAGGTCAGAGGAATAGTTGGTCGAAACGTTGTGAAACAACTAAGAAAAAAATGAGGATAATTGTCCGCAATAAAATAAAATTAATAAAACACTCGTCTAGATACAACCACTATTAACTGTCTCCCCCATTCTGTGCCTAAAGGAAAATGCAAATTCTATGAACAAAGTTTCTTTCCTAGAACTTCCTGCCTGGGGAACTCTGTTTCGTGGACATGCTTTCCAGCTGATTACAAGGTGGTCGTCTTCAAGTCCAATGTAAACAAGTTCTTGTTTAACCGTCCCCTTAAATAAATTCCACCACTAACGCGCATTACGTTAGTGTCTCAGTGACCAAATTACACTCATTAAATCTTATCCTCGAGCTGCCTTCAGGCCTTGATATAAGACGTGGAGGGTAACTGATTTTATTTACCTTCTTACTTAAAGATTTGACACAAGCCCAGATATAACCTTGAAAAAAGTAGGGCACTAAAAATAAGCGCACTCTAGACTATAAAAAATGCCGAAGTAACCCCGTCGGAGTTCCCCGGTAGAGACGTTTTGGACGATTATGAATAAACTAATTGACATGATGCGTTACTAAATCATTGCAAAATATAAAAAGCAGACAAACTTACAATATTGGCATCTTTTTCCTGTCAAAAAGTAAGGACAAACGCACTGGAAGAAATGTCCTTTTTGGATACATTTACCGCCATTTCTACAAGGTCCGGATTCACATTTTTCTAAAATCAAAAAATGAAAAATTAATATTAAATGATTTGTACATCCACACATTTAAAATATTAAACCAATTTTACACTCGCCACGCACGCACATATAATATATATTCTTCCTTCTCTGGCCACGAGTGACTTCTCGTGTCGGCGGTTACGTCACCCACGTCTTTAACGTAATCATCGGTTTGCACACACGTTCTTCTTACAATCTAGCTCCTAGGATACGTTTTTCTTTTCAGGTTACGATGTGGAATACGATGTTTTCCGGTCCTTGGTTACCGTATTTACCTCGCCTTACGGTGTTATTTATAATGTTAGTTGATTATATACATGTGTATTATATACTGTACTGTATTTTGTTACTAATTTTTAATGCCGTATCCTAAGGTTCTGCTGTATATGTATATTTTATGTTTAATTTATGAATGAAAGACCAGCGAGCGTGCACGTATGTAAAAAGAATTTGTTTTTCTGATTGGTGTGAAGAGACCACGTGCGAACGGTTTGTACTAAACGACGGTGAAAATGTTAGAATCAAATACTGTGCAAATAAAATGTATTTACCTTTGGGAATACACAATGTTCCTTTTAATTCGAATCCTTCTATGCAAACGCATTGGTATACCTGGTCTTTAATTTTGCATGCGCTGTTCTTCTGGCAAGGTGCGAGTTGTGTTATCTTTGGTTTGAGTGGAGATGGACACGTGATTTTCGTCTGGCAATTCGAAGTCATGATCTCTTTATTCAACTATAAATAAAGATTCCTTCCTTTTAAATATGGCAATGTTATCTTTAATAAAAGAAAATTAATTACTGACAAAATAATCACATTGACAGACGCGTTATCCTGTGTTCAAAACAATGAAATGTTAAATTCGACAGTCTGTTGCCAGAAACTCGCTACTCCAAAACTCGACGCTCTGCTATAAAAGACTCAATTCTAGAACATGACGTATTGCTGACAAAACTTGCTCCTCTGACATCTAAATCCAAAATCAACCTTGTTTCTGAAAAATCAAGTTTTTTTTTTTTTTATATCAAACCGGAAGTATCTCATTTGCACATTAGGTAACAATATTGCAAGCATATAAAGAGAAAATGCGGCCATTTTTTTTTCCTTCGTTCTTTTTGTCTACATGGAACTCTACAGACTGCGCGCAAACAGTTTTTTTACTTACTTAATTACAAAAGTGCAACTTATTTTGTCATCGCATCTTAGACCACATTTCCATAGATTTCTTTTACAAGGGAATCACCGCTTATGAAGGTCCGGACGCCATTAGAGGATAAGGGTAAATGAATGTCAGGAGAGACATGATGATCAGTTATGGTGGAAATTGGATTGAAATTGATCAGTTAAGAAGACGGTACAATAAGAACTTGTTTTAGAATTGAAAACAACTACTTTATATTCAGCTGGAAAGCAGTCTGGCGATATTGTGTTCCACAAACGGGTAGTTCTAGAAAAAAAAAATTTCTCGTGTAATTTTCGTTTAGTTTTAGACCCAGATATAGAATAAGGGAAATTACTGACAGTGGTTGTAGATAGACGAGTGTTTGCTTTGAATGCTTTACAGGGTCAACCATAGATCGAAGCTGGGTCAAGCACTTGCTATTAAAATAACGATAGAGTCGAGATAGATTCGCCATGTCTCTTTTGTGAACTGGAACAAATACATAGAGGACATTGCAAAGGCTGCTGCAAAGAAGGTGGGTTCCCTCTATCGAGCGAGAAGACTACTCATGCCTGAGAGTATCCTGTACCTTTTACAAGGCCACCATTCGCCCATGCATAGAGTATTGTTGCCACATCTGGGCTGGTGCATCTACCACTAGTCTCTCCCTCTTGGATAGGTTTAAAAAAAAAAAAAGTTGTCAATCTAATAGGTCCTACTTTATCAACTAAGCTCCAACCCCTGTCCCATCGCCGCAATGTTGCATCTCTATGCCTGTTTTATAAATATTTTAATGGAATGTGCTCTGATGAACTCGTTGCACTTGTGCTCCCTCGACGTACATATCCCCGACAAACCTGATTAGCAATAAAATCTCACCCCTTCACTGTTGTTGTCCCTAAATGTCAGAAATCTTTCTATTCTAATAGTTTCTTCCTTTGAACAGTTAGACTTTGGAATTCCATTCCTGCTAACTGCTTCCCCGGCTCTGCTGATAAGCAGAAGTTTAAATGTAAACTTATAAAATATAAACCAACATCTTGTTAATATTGTCTAGGCATGGTCCAAAATAGTAGGCCCTTATATGTCGATGTGCTTTGTCAGAGGTGAACGTGAGTAAAAATAAAAAAAGAGGTAGCATGGATGAGAAAAGGGACATCGCTCACTAGATATCGAAGTTGGTTATGTACACTCTCCAGGCAGGAAAGGGTGCTTTAAGCAGCACCTCCCCAGATGTGGAAAAAGTACTCTATCTTAGGATGTATGTGGATTTTGTACAGGATTGCGTCGGGAGTAAAATACTATCTGGAGCAATAGAATGATCCAACCATATTTCCAGCGATTATGTTAACGGGTTTGATGTAAGTGTTACATGTCAAACTAAAAATTAAGGTTAGTGCGAGAAGCTTGTCAAATCAGTGTGCTTTTTAAACAATGAATTCACTATTTATCAAGTCTTGAAGCCACTCGGGGATAAAGGTTAAGGGATGTGACATAGTCAGTAAGAAAACATCGTAGTGATTGGCAGTGGTGGAAACTAGGTAGAATTTGATTGTATAAGGGGACGGCTCAACAAGAATTTGTTAATATTGGACTTGAAAATGACCAGGGTTTTTTTTCACATTCATTCCTAACAAGGCATATCGCCACTTGAATGCCTAAGAAAGATTAAGCAGATGTTGGTTTACATTACATTTAAACTTCTGCATATCAGTACAGCCAGAGAAGCAGGTAACATGAAAGAAATTCCAAAGTCTACCTATTCGAAGGAAGAGCTATATGTGTAGAAAGCTTTCTGATATTTAGGGATTTTGTAGTCAGCTCGAACGCAGACCAGCAGTACAAAGTTCTAACGGGTGTTTCTTCAATACGAGAGCCATTCATTTCAATTGGGGTCAGATGGAGGTAAGGGAACTGAGGTGAAGCAACGTTGGGTTTGGCAAGTACCGGATAGGTGTCTCTTTTGGAATACCAGGCGCTGTATGTGTGAGAACTCCCTGTAAAATAATGCAACCATGAAATTGCCTTCGACAACTATTTTTGTCGAGACATCTCACAGTGATTTCGTACCAAAATCAGTTCGCTGTTAAAGTCAGTTGTCAGTCGGGTTAAAGTAGGTACCTGTGCAGCTCTAGGAACTGCACCTTCCCACATTTAAACATATCGCCATTTGAGAAGCGGTTAGTTTATTGCTATTCGCCTGAGACATCTCTAGTGATGTATGCTGGGGAGGCTGTCGGAGCATTTTTATGTAGGTGAGAGTGCTCCTTCAAAGCGCTGGCTTTTCAAATACAACTTTACCGACCTTCTGTCACATTTTCCAGCAATAAGAGAGAGACAAATAACTTCAGTACATTAAATATGAAGATTTATACAATAGTCCCACGGCCGAGTAGGAGTTCTGTTTCCAATCATGTGGGGAAGCTCTCTTTTGTTTATTGCATTTATTTAAATTTTTTATCTGCATTCAATAAATTAATTATTTGCAGGAAATAAAATATCTCACAGTTTAAGACATGTAGAAAGTGAACCTTACTTTCGGCAACTTCGTAACACTTGTAATTTTTATCTTGACAAAGGGGGAAATTGCTGTTTTCTTTGGGGGGGGATTAGAATCTAACAATTATCGTTGGTTTTGGCTTTGACCTTGAAATAGTATCTTAACTCCTTATATCCAGTAGCTTCATTCCTTGTCTGGAGCGATTTTTATTCAAAACAAAATTGTCAAGTCAACTCAAGAGAGAGAGAGAGAGAGAGAGAGAGAGAGAGAGAAAGAGAGAGAGAGTTATCTTCCTTGAACTGAAGTTCTTCCAAACCCATTATCTGCCAAGTAAATTTGGCCGCCCTGTTGTGATATCAATACGCAACCTTCTAAAAAAATGGTTATATTAGTTCTGTTAATTAAACCGAAAATATATAGCACGACAACTTACCTTGATATAAAGGCCCTTGTACAGACATCCACACTTATATTCTGGTACACAAACACTACCGCTAAGGATGAATCCATCTTTGCACACGCAAGCTTCACCGATTTCCGAACAAGTTGGAGTCGGATCAAGGCATGTTGGTTGACACTTCAAGGCATCGTATTTATAAACTTCATTTGTTTTGCATTTTAAAACTGAAATTATTGTATTTAAAAACTTCATTAGTCTTGCATTTTAAAGCTGAAATTATTGCATTCAAAACTTCATTTGTTTGCATTTTAAAGCTGAAATTATTGCATTCAAAACTTCATTTGTTTTGCATTTTAAAGCTGAAATTATTGCATTCAAAACTTCATTTGTTTGCATTTTAAAGCTGAAATTATTGCATTCAAAACTTCATTTGTTTTGCATTTTCAAGCTGAAATTATTGCATTCAAAACTTCATTTGTTTGTATTTTAAAGCTGAAATTATTGCATTCAAAACTTCATTTGTTTTTCATTTTCAAGCTGAAAGTATTGCATTCAAAACTTCATTTGTTTTGCATTTTAAAGCTGAAATTATTGCATTCAAAACTTCATTTGTTTGTATTTTAAAGCTGAAATTATTGCATTCAAAACTTCATTTGTTTGTATTTTAAAGCTGAAATTATTGCATTCAAAACTTCATTTGTTTGTATTTTAAAGCTGAAATTATTGCATTCAAAACTTCATTTGTTTTTCATTTTCAAGCTGAAATTATTGCATTCAAAACTTCATTTGTTTTTCATTTTCAAGCTGAAATTATTGCATTCAAAACTTCATTTGTTTTTCATTTTCAAGCTGAAATTATTGCATTCAAAACTTCATTTGTTTGTATTTTAAAGCTGAAATTATTGCATTCAAAACTTCATTTGTTTGCATTTTAAAGCTGAAATTATTGCATTAAAAACTTCATTTGTTTTTCATTTTCAAGCTGAAATTATTGCATTCAAAACTTCATTTGTTTGCATTTTAAAGCTGAAATTATTGCATTCAAAACTTCATTTGTTTGTGCATTTTAAAGCTGAAATTATTGCATTCAAAACTTCATTTGTTTTTCATTTTAAAGCTGAAATTATTGCATTCAAAACTTCATTTGTTTTTCATTTTCAAGCTGAAATTATTGCATTCAAAACTTCATTTGTTTGCATTTTAAAGCTGAAATTATTGCATTCAAAACTTCATTTGTTTGCATTTTCAAGCTGAAATTATTGCATTCAAAACTTCATTTGTTTTTCATTTTCAAGCTGAAATTATTGCATTCAAAACTTCATTTGTTTTTCATTTTCAAGCTGAAATTATTGCATTCAAAACTTCATTTGTTTGCATTTTAAAGCTGAAATTATTGCATTCAAAACTTCATTTGTTTGCATTTTAAAGCTGAAATTATTGCATTCAAAACTTCATTTGTTTTTGCATTTTAAAGCTGAAATTATTGCATTCAAAACTTCATTTGTTTGCATTTTAAAGCTGAAATTATTGCATTCAAAACTTCATTTGTTTTGCATTTTAAAGCTGAAATTATTGAATTCAAAACTTCATTTGTTTGCATTTTCAAGCTGAAATTATTGCATTTAAAAACTTCACTAATCTTGTATTTTAAAGCTGAAATTATTGTATTTAAAAACTTGATTTGTTTTTGCATTTTAAAGCTGGAATAATTCCATTCAAAACTTCATTTGTCTTGCATTTTTGTAACCGAAATGATCGAAACGAAACAGAGTGAAAGAAAATTTAAACCGTTTCAATAAATAAAATCAATAAATGAAATCAATAAATAAATAAGTAAATCAATAAAAACGGATCAAATTATATTAATGTTCTTTATATGTAGGCCTTTATCGCTCTTGTCTGACGTCGCTATTTTTCTTCGCCCTCGCCATTTCGTCGTGGATTCTTCGTTTTTTCTCTTCTGCTTTGGCCGTGATCCGTCATCAGTTGAGTCAGACATTTTCTTGTAGTCTTCTTTTTTTTTTTTTTTTTTAAACATCAAACAAGGCATATTGCCGTTTGGAACGTAAAAGATTACTATTTGCGACAATATCTATAGGTACACTATCTATAGAATTGAGCAGCAACATGCTTGTTTACATTATATTTATTTTTTTAATGTTAGTACTGTCATTGAAGCATGAAAGAAGGAGGGAATTCCAAAGTCAGAGCATATTCCGGTAAAGTACTTGTAAAGCAGTCAAAGAGATGCAACACTACGGCGATGGATCAGAGGTTAGAGCTTAATCGATAGTGCGAGACCTATTAGATTTAAGACTTTCTTGAACCCTGTCAAAAAGAGACCAGTAATAGATGCACAGACGTGAGTACAATACTTTATGGGTGAATTGTGACTTTGTAGAGATATAAGATACTCTGTTGTGTGAGTAATTTTCTAGCCCGGTAGAGGAAGTCCACTTTCTTTGCGGCAGCCTTGGCAATGTCTTCAATGTATTTCTTCCTATTCGTTGTTTAGTTTTTCATGGCATATCGATCCTCTTATGTCATTTCAATGCGATGAAAGGTTGTTTATCGTAGATTCTTATGCGTAGATCTCCAGTGGCATGTATATCCCAGAGGGGAGATAGCATACAGCGCCTAGTATTCCCAAATGGTCAGTCACAGATCTGATATTCAACGTCGCTTACTTATGGAGAATCGATGTCTCAACGTCATTATGCTATGTTTAATTATCGGTTAGATCCATAAAATAACTGGAATATATTAGAAAATAAAATAACTGAAATATATTAGAACATAAAATAACTGAAATATATTAGAACATGAAATAACTGAAATATATTAGAATATTAAATAACTGAAATATATTAGAACATAAAATAACTGAAATATATTAGAACATAAAATAACTGAAATATATTAGAACATAAAATAACTGAAATATATTAGAACATAAAATAACTGAAATATATTAGAACATAAAATACCTGAAATATATTAGAACATAAAATAACTGGAATATATTAGAACATAAAATAACTGAAATATATTAGAACATAAAATACCTGAAATATATTAGAACATGAAATAACTGAAATATATTATAACATAAAATAACTGAAATATATTAGAACATAAAACAACTGAAATATATTAGAACATAAAACAACCGAAATATATTAGAACATAAAATAACTGAAATATATTAGAACATAAAATAACTGAAATATATTAGAACATAAAGTAACTAATATATATTAGAACATAAAATAACTAATATATATTAGAACATAAAATAACTGAAATATATTAGAACATAAAACAACTGAAATATATTATAACATAAAACAACTGAAATATATTAGAACATAAAGTAACTAATATATATTAGAACATAAAATAACTGAAAGATATTAGAACATAAAACAACTGAAATATATTAGAACATAAAATAACTGAAATATATTAGAACATAAAATAACTGAAATATATTAGAACATAAAACAACTGAAATATATTAGAACATAAAATAACTGAAATATATTAGAACATAAAACAACTGAAATATATTAGAACATAAAATAACTGAAATATATTAGAACATAAAATAACTGAAATATATTAGAACATAAAACAACTGAAATATATTAGAACATAAAATAACTGAAATATATTAGAACATAAAACAACTGAAATATATTAGAACATAAAATAACTGAAATATATTAGAACATAAAATAACTGAAATATATTAGAACATAAAATAACTGAAATATGTTAGAACATAAAATACCTGAAATATATTAGAACATAAAACAACTGAAATATATTAGAACATAAAATAACTGAAATATATTAGAACATAAAATAACTGAAATATATTAGAACATAAAACAACTGAAATATATTAGAACATAAAATAACTGAAATATTTTAGAACATAAAATAACTGAAATATATTAGAACATAAAATACCTGAAATATATTAGAACATAAAACAACTGAAATATATTAGAACATAAAATAACTGAAATATATTAGAACATAAAATAACTAATATATATTAGAACATAAAACAACTGAAATATATTAGAACATAAAACAACTGAAATATATAAGAACATAAAATAACTAATATATATTAGAACATAAAACAACTGAAATATATTATAACATAAAACAACTGAAATATATTAGAACATTAAGTAACTAATATATATTAGAACATAAAATACCTGAAATATTTTAGAACATAAAACAACTGAAATATATTAGAACATAAAATAACTGAAATATATTAGAACATAAAACAACTGAAATATATTAGAACATAAAACAACTGAAATATATTAGAACATAAAATAACTGAAATATATTAGAACATAAAACAACTGAAATATATTAGAACATAAAACAACTGAAATATATAAGAACATAAAATAACTGAAATATATTAGAACATAAAACAACTGAAATATATTAGAACATAAAATAACTGAAATATATTAGAACATAAAATAACTGAAATATATTAGAACATAAAGTAACTAATATATATTAGAACATAAAATAACTGAAATATATTAGAACATAAAACAACTGAAATATATTAGAACATAAAATAACTGAAATATATTAGAACATAAAATAACTGACATATATTAGAACATAAAACAACTGAAATATATTAGAACATAAAATAACTGAAATATATTAGAACATAAAACAACTGAAATATATTAGAACATAAAATAACTGAAATATATTAGAACATAAAATAACTGAAATATATTAGAACATAAAATAACTGAAATATATTAGAACATAAAATACCTGAAATATATTAGAACATAAAACAACTGAAATATATTAGAACATAAAATAACTGAAATATATTAGAACATAAAATAACTGAAATATAATAGAACATAAAATAACTGAAATATATGAGAACATAAAATACCTGAATTATATTAGAACATAAAACAACTGAAATATATTAGAACATAAAATAACTGAAATATATTAGAACATAAAATAACTGAAATATATTAGAACATAAAACAACTGAAATATATTAGAACATAAAATAACTGAAATATTTTAGAACATAAAATAACTGAAATATATTAGAACATAAAATACCTGAAATATATTAGAACATAAAACAACTGAAATATATTAGAACATAAAATAACTGAAATATATTAGAACATAAAAAAACTGAAATATATTATAACATAAAATAACTGAAATATATTAGAACATAAAACAACTGAAATATATTAGAACATAAAACAACCGAAATATATTAGAACATAAAATAACTGAAATATATTAGAACATAAAACAACTGAAATATATTAGAACATAAAACAACTGAAATATATTAGAACATAAAATAACTGAAATATATTAGAACATAAAATAACTAATATATATTAGAACATAAAACAACTGAAATATATTAGAACATAAAATAACTGAAATAAATTAGAACATAAAATAACTAATATATATTAGAACATAAAACAACTGAAATATATTAGAACATAAAATAACTGAAATATATTAGAACATAAAACAACCGAAATATATTATAACATAAAATAACTGAAATATATTAGAACATAAAACAACTGAAATATATTAGAACATAAAACAACCGAAATATATTAGAACATAAAATAACTGAAATATATTAGAACATAAAATAACTGAAATATATTAGAACATAAAATAACTGAAATATATTAGAACATAAAATAACTGGAATATATTAGAACATAAAATAACTGGAATATATTAGAACATAAAATAACTGAAATATATTAGAACATAAAATACCTGAAATATATTAGAACATGAAATAACTGAAATATATTATAACATAAAATAACTGAAATATATTAGAAAATAAAATAACTGAAATATATTAGAACATAAAATACCTGAAATATATTAGAACATGAAATAACTGAAATATATAAGAACATAAAATAACAGAAATATATTAGAACATAAAATAACTGAAATATATTAGAACATAAAATAACTGAAATATATTAGAACATAAAATAACTGAAATATATTAGAACATAACATAACTGAAATATATAAGAACATAAAATAACTGGAATATATTAAAACATAAAATAACTGAAATATATTAGAACATAAAATAACTGAAATATATTAGAACATAAAATAACTGAAATATATTAGAACATAAAATAACTGAAATATATGAGAACATAAAATAACTGGAATATATTAGAACATAAAATAACTGAAATATATTAGAACATAAAATAACTGGAATATAATAGAACATAAAATAACTGAAATATATTAGAACATAAAATAATTGAAATATATTAGAACATAAAATAACTGAAATATATTAGAACATAAAATAACTGAAATATATAAGAACATAAAATAACTGGAATATATTAGAACATAAAATAACTGGAATATGTTAGAACATAAAATAACTGGAATATATTAAGATATAAAATAACTTAAATATATTAGAACATAAAATAACTGAAATATATTAGAACATAAAATAACTGAAATATATTAGAACATGAAATAACTGAAATATATTAGAATATTAAATAACTGAAATATATTAGAACATAAAATAACTGAAATATATTAGAACATAAAGTAACTAATATATTTTAGAACATGAAATAACTGAAATATATTAGAACATAAAATAACTGAAATATATTAGAACATAAAATAACTGAAATATATTAGAACATAAAATAACTGAAATATATTAGAACATAAATAACTGGAATATATTAGAACATAAAATAACTGAAATATATTAGAACATCAAATACCTGAAATATATTAGAACATGAAATAACTGAAATATATTATAACATAAAATAACTGAAATATATTAGAACATAAAACAACTGAAATATATTAGAACATAAAATACCTGAAATATATTAGAACATGAAATAACTGAAATATATAAGAACATAAAATAACAGAAATATATTAGAACATAAAATAACTGAAATATATTAGAACATAAAATAACTGAAATATATTAGAACATAAAATAACTGGAATATATTAGAACATAAAATAACTGAAATATATTAGAACATAAAACAACTGAAATATATTAGAACATAAAATAACTGAAATATATTAGAATATAAAATAACTGGAATATATTAAAACATAAAATAACTGAAATATATTAGAACATAAAATAACTGAAATATATTAGAACATTAAATAACTTAAATATATGAGAACATAAAATAACTGGAATATATTAGAACATAAAATAACTGAAATATATTAGAACATAAAATAACTGGAATATAATAGAACATAAAATAACTGAAATATATTAGAACATAAAATAATTGAAATATATTAGAACATAAAATAACTGAAATATATTAGAACATAAAATAACTGGAATATATTAGAACATAAAATAACTGGAATATATTAGAACATAAAATAACTGGAATATGTTAGAACATAAAATAACTGGAATATATTAAGATATAAAATAACTTAAATATATTAGAACATAAAATAACTGAAATATATTAGAACATAAAATAAGTGGAATATATTAGAACATAAAATAACTGAAATATATTAGAACATAAAATAACTGAAATATATTAGAACATAAAATAACTGAAATATATTAGAACATAAAATAACTGAAATATATAAGAACATAAAATAACTGGAATATATTAGAACATAAAATAACTGAAATATATTAGAACATAAAATAACTGAAATATATAAGAACATAAAACAACTGAAATATATTGGAACATAAAATAACTGAAATATATTAGAACATAAAAGAACTGGAATATATTAGAACATAAAATAACTGAAATATATTAGAACATAAAATAACTTAAATATATTAGAACATAAAATAACTGAAATATATAAGAACATAAAATAACTGAAATATATTAGAACATAAAATAACTGAAATATATTAGAAAATAAAATAACTGGAATATATTAGAACATAAAATAACTGAAATATATTAGAACATAAAATAACTGGAATAAATTAAAACATAAAATAACTGAAATATATTAGAACACAAAATAACTGAAATATATTAGAACATAAAATAACTGAAATATATTAGAACATAAAATAACTGAAATATATTAGAACATAACATAACTGAAATATATTAGAACATAAAATAACTGAAATATATTAGAACATAAAATAACTGAAATATATTAGAACATAAAATAACTGGAATATATTAGAACATAAAATAACTGAAATATATTAGAACATAAAATAACTGAAATATATAAGAACATAAAATAACCGGAATATATTAAAACATAAAATAACTGGAATATATTAGAACATAAAATAACTGAAATATATTAGAACATAAAATAACTGAAATATATTAGAACATAAAATAACTTAAATATATAAGAACATTACATAACTGAAATATATAAGAACATAAAATAACTGGAATATATTAGACCATAAAATAACTGAAATATATTAGAACATAAAATAACTAAAATATATTAGAACATAAAATAACTTAAATATATTAGAACATAAAATAACTGGAATATATTAGAACATTAATAACTGAAATATATTAAAACATAAAATAACTGAAATATATTAGAACATAAAATAACTGGAATATATTAGAACATAAATAACTGGAATATATTAGAACATAAAATAACTGGAATATATTAGAACATAAAATAACTGAAATGTATTAGAACATAAAATAACTGAAATATATTAGAACATAAAATAACAAATATATTAGAACATAAAATAACTGAAATATATTAGAACATAAAATAACTGAAATATGTTAGAACATAAAATAACTGGAATATATTAGAACATAAAATAACTGAAATATATTAGAACATAAAATAACTGAAATATATTAGAACATAAAATAACTGAAATATATTAGAACATAAAATAACGGAAATATTTTAGAACATAAAATAACTGAAATATATTAGAACATAAAATAACTGAAATATATTAGAACATAAAATAACTGAAATATATTAGAACATAAAATAACTGAAATATTTAAGAACATAAAATAACAAATATATTAGAACATAAAATAACTGGAATATATTAGAACATTCATAACTGAAATATATTAAAACATAAAATAACTGAAATATATTAGAACATAAAATAACTGGAATATATTAGAACATAAATAACTGGAATATATTAGAACATAAAATAACTGGAATATATTAGAACATAAAATAACTGAAATGTATTAGAACATAAAATAACTGAAATATATTAGAACATAAAATAACAAATATATTAGAACATAAAATAACTGAAATATATTAGAACATAAAATAACTGAAATATGTTAGAACATAAAATAACTGGAATATATTAGAACATAAAATAACTGAAATATATTAGAACATAAAATAACTGGAATATATTAGAACATAAAATAACTGAAATATATTAGAACATAAAATAACTGAAATATTTTAGAAAATAAAATAACTGAAATATATTAGAACATAACATAACTGAAATATATTAGAACATAAAATAACTGGAATATATTAGAACATAAAATAACTGAAATATATTAGACCATAAAATAACTGGAATATATTAGAACATAAAATAACTGAAATATATTAGACCATAAAATAACTTAAATATATAAGAACATAAAATAACTGAAATATATTAGAACATAAAATAACTGAAATATATTAGAACATAAAATAACTGAAATATATTAGAACATAAAATAACTGAAATATATTAGAACATAAAATAACTGAAATATATTAGAACATAAAATAACAAATATATTAGAACATAAAATAACTGAAATATATTAGAACATAAAATAACTGAAATATGTTAGAACA
Source organism: Euprymna scolopes (assembly GCF_053919585.1). Taxonomy (NCBI): domain Eukaryota; kingdom Metazoa; phylum Mollusca; class Cephalopoda; order Sepiida; family Sepiolidae; genus Euprymna; species Euprymna scolopes. The sequence goes on from NC_136504.1 coordinate 117,696,544, forward strand.
TAAAATAACTGGAATATATTAGAACATAACATAACTGAAATATATTAGAACATAAAATAACTGAAATATATTAGAACATAAAATAACTGAAATATATTAGAACATAAAATAACTGAAATATTTTAGAACATAAAATAACTGAAATATATTAGAACATAAAATAACTGAAATATATTAGAACATAAAATAACTGAAATATATTAGAACATAAAATAACTGAAATATTTTAGAACATAAAATAACAAATATATTAGAACATAAAATAACTGAAATATATTAGAACATAACATAACTGAAATATATTAGAACATAAAATAACTGGAATATATTAGAACATAAAATAACTGAAATATATTAGACCATAAAATAACTGGAATATATTAGAACATAAAATAACTGAAATATATTAGAACATAAAATAACTGAAATATATTAGAACATAAAATAACTGAAATATATTAGAACATAACATAACGAAATAGTTTTTTCTTGCTTTTCAATAGTTTCATAAAACAGAAATAAAATTAAACGAAGAATGTATGTGATTGTTTTAACATTGAAATAGTGCTAGGTAACCGAGACTAAGTGTTTAACAACACTTACTGACGACCGGGTTGTTCCAAGTTCGAATCCAGTTCGCTCCAGATGAAATAGTTTCTCTTAGTACGTTGGCAGCCTTCACGTTGTCCCTCCGTAAGTAACCAATCTCTTTGTAGAAAGAACTATGACTAGAAAAATATCCGGGAAACCAATGCTTACAACAGAATCTTCGGATTCATACGATATGATGATTTATTTTATGGGTATGTATTTTACAGATTTAAAATAATTAAATAAAAACCAAAGATTTTAGGCATCTATTGTATCCATTTGTCACTTCATAGCTGCAGGATTTTTTGTTTCAAATAAAATTTTTCACTGCGTTAATTTTTAATCTTTTGTTTTTTATTTACTTTTTTATTTTTTATTATTTTTATTTTTTTATTTTTTGTATTGCATAACTTTTACAGGAATTTCTCTTTCAAAATAAGACTTCATATAATACTTAATATTGTTGTTTTCGGAGATCCACGGCTGAGAAATCTAACATGGCGTCTCCGCACCGTCAAGGCGTTTCTGAAAGGGCTGTTATATCGAGGCGCGGCACGACCATTCCCCCAGTTGTACGAGGTTGTTCCAAAAGTAATTACTTCCTATTTTTTTTATTCTGCACCCATGGATCAGAGGGATTGTAAACTGCATTGTTGTGATGATTGAACTTATGCATTCATGACTTGAAAATTTCATCTCTCTATTGAAAATATTGACGATTTGAGATTCTAAGAAAGAAATTGTGTAATGGACGTGCGTCAGAAGTAGATATGTATCATTGAATTCCTCCAGGTTGAAAAAATTAACCGATCAACATTTACCGGCGCCAGTTGAACATTTATAAAACCGATGTAGTTGATGTCAGTACAGTTAGGAGATGGCTCCGTCGATATCAGAGTAATGACAGGCATATGAGTGACAATGCGCGCTCTGGACTTTTACGACCGGGGCATCAAAAGAGGTTGCAAAAGTGCTTTGAGAATGTTGGTAACTATGCAGAAAAATAAATTCTGGGACACAAAAGGTCGCTTGTTATAAACGTACTACTGTCGCCTTGGTAGCTCTTCAACGATTTAGCTTTTGAGTTGAAAAAAAATAAGATGCCTTACTTTGGGAACAATCATCGTACGATGAAAGGGTTAATCGCTTAAGGGTTTTGTCGGGGTTTCGGCCTCATTTATTCTCTCCAAAGAATTAATTATCTGGGATGAGGTAACTATCGTGTTAACACTGGACGCTTGTCTAAAGGGGCGAACACATTTTGGGGGGATAAAAATATAAGATTCATTTCAAAGGAACATATAAAACTCGGGAGTTGACTGAGATGGCTCTTACGACTGACCGCCTCGAAGTCGAAACTCCAATTGCAAATCTTCTTCCTAGTGGCGACACAAAAATGAGAGAGAAAGAAAGGAAGAGAAAGAAAGGAGACAAAGCAAGTATGCATATCAAAAAGAAATAGACGGAAATATTGCTAGTAACTTCGCCGGTAATTCAGATTTAATTCATTTTTATTGACGGTATAATTTGAAAAAAAAAATGTAACCTCGTCTGGAAGTAACAGTCGCTATTTTATTTAATATGTTTTAAAAAAGAAGAGAACGAAAAACAATTAAATCTAAACTAACGGGATCTGTGGAAATTCCACAGCGTTCTCTTTCGTATATAATATATTGATGCTGGCATTCATGAAGTCCGTGTTAGGTAATATTGATCGGCCCCTTGACTCAGCAGACGTCGCTTTTTGTCATAAAGCTATCAACTTTAGCTGAACGAGAAGTTGCTGCATTCATCATATTTTAATAACACATATTTGATTTCATGTGTCTCTCCGCGAGAACTATAAAAGTCAGGTACAAGGCTTTTCACAAATTCGAACATGTTTATTTGCTGTCTTTATTTTTTTACATAATAATTAACTTGCATCGATGACAATAACAAATTGATGGTTACTGTTGGGTTTATGGCGTCTAAATTGAGAACTAATTATTAGAAACTCTAAAGAAAATTGCTCTTATTGCTTACTTTGCTTTCATTCGCTTTCTTCTTAACGCAAGTAAGTTGTCACAGGAACGCACGAACTCGAATTATTTTCAACAAATGAAAATCGTTTCAAGTCCTATATGAAAATAATAACTGAAAGACTCTTATAATGAACAGTTTCTGTCTGGAAAAAAAGGAGAAAATTCTGAAATGAAGATTGGCGAATCCGATTGGAAGCAACTTAAAGAATTGCTCTCAGATTGCATACTCTGACATCATCTTTTGCGGTGTAATTGCACGGGATGTTAATTTTCATTGCATCACAATTGTATTTCATTTGTATTTGGAACATTGAGCTATGCAAATATATGACCTAAAAACAAAAAAGAAAACACGAAATTTTACAAAATCAAACGTGCATAACAAAGCAAAATTCAAAAAGTTTTATATTTAAAAACTCGGCATTCTTCAAAAAATAAAAACAATCATAAAATGTCCTTCAAATCAAAATGCATAATCGCCAAGAAACACTTACGGCAATTGGTTAAAGGTCTCCAGTTGACATTGAATCCAAGATCTTCACATGCTGTAACTAAACTTTCCATGGCCTCACAAAACGCTATGTGAAACATTGGCTTGTTCACGTAACTGCAAGTGTCCATCTTACACGAGTCAACAAATTGCTTGAATTGTCCCGCCTCTAGATATTTTCGGCATTTACGAAATATAGCGTTTTTCATGAGGTTGCACACAGCCACATCGGATTCTTTGCAATCCATATTTATATCGGAAACCGCACAGCTAAAATAATACAAAGATAAATAAAAGTCATAATAAGGTGTGGATACTGATGTAGTTGAACAGTCCTAGATTTTTGGTGTCGGAAAATTTAGGTCACGTGATATTTTAATTGATGGTGTAATCTGAAAAAAAAATGCAACCTCGTCTGGAAGTATAGGGCTTTATTTTATGCAATATGTTTAAAAAAAGAAACGAACGGAAAACAATTAAATCTAAACTAACGGGACCTGTGGTAATTCCACAGCGTTCTCTTTTGTATGTAATATATTGATGTCGGCATTCTGCGGATGTTCAGCGTAAATGGAGACGCTCTGATATTATTGTAGTTCTTTTGTTAAAACTGCAAAAGTATTTATTTAAGCTAGCACGGACGTCCGGCGTAACCCGGTCGTAAAATACGGTTAAATATGATATTTTAATTTATACAGATTTCGTATATATTATTATAGAGTCAATTTTCTATTGATTCTCATATTATTAAGTTGTGATTTAAAAAAATCAAAAAAGCATACCCATATAATTGGGTGCATCAACTTAAATCGAAACCGAAACTAAAAGTTACAAAGAAAAATATATATGTTTATATATATAACTTCATTTCCTTCAGCTATAATCCAAACCGAAACCAAAACTTATGAAGTATTCTTGGTAAAATTATTTATAAAACAAATAGATTACTTCTAGTATACTTGAAGAATTCTTGGTAAAATTATTTATTACAAGAAATGATCTTCTATCTATATATATAAATGGTAAAATTATTTATTACAAGAAATGATCTTCTATCTATATATATAAATGGTAAAATTATTTATTACAAGAAATGATCTTCTATCTATATATATAAATGGTAAAATTATTTATTACAAGAAATGATCTTCTATCTATATATATAAATGGTAAAATTATTTATTACAAGAAATGATCTTCTATCTATATATATAAATGGTAAAATTATTTATTACAAGAAATGATCTTCTATTTATATATATAAATGGTAAAATTATTTATTACAAGAAATGATCTTCTATCTATATATATAAATGGTAAAATTATTTATTACAAGAAATGATCTTCTATCTATATATATAAATGGTAAAATTATTTATTACAAGAAATGATCTTCTATCTATATATATAAATGGTAAAATTATTTATTACAAGAAATGATCTTCTATCTATATATATAAATGGTAAAATTATTTATTACAAGAAATGATCTTCTATCTATATATATAAATGGTAAAATTATTTATTACAAGAAATGATCTTCTATTTATATATATAAATGGTAAAATTATTTATTACAAGAAATGATCTTCTATCTATATATATAAATGGTAAAATTATTTATTACAAGAAATGATCTTCTATCTATATATATAAATGGTAAAATTATTTATTACAAGAAATGATCTTCTATCTATATATATAAATGGTAAAATGTGTGTGACCATTTTATGTATGTCTCGCAAAGACTTTTTCGCCCACGCTCCCGGGGGTGGGTGTATACGATCGCTTAGAACTATTTATATACCCCCTAGATAATAATATATAGGATTTGGGAACGCGGGTCGCCTCTAGATTTATTTACGTCGACTTTTATGAGATTCGCGCTATTTCGCTCTGTCGCCTGTTTGTCCTGCTTTTTAGTATAAATAAAGTGAAACTAAATTCCAACGGCGTGCTATCGCGCCAGGAAATGTCCAGAAGCAATCAGCTTTGATCAATGTGGGGCCAAACTCCTTATATCAGACAGTTACTATTCAATCTGGACAATGGGGAGCGTGTTTTCCCCTCCCCAACATCTTTGGGAAACAACCAACCGAAGTTGGGTAAACAAAAGTTAAGTCCGCTACTTCTATTTGACCTCATTAATCAGGTCAAATAGAGGCAGCAGAGTTAACTTTTATTGCGTCCACGTGTCAATTCTGTTTTTAAATAAATTCAAACGTCTTTCCATTTTATGTCGCGGTGGCCCAGTTGTTAACGTCGCACGTTATTTTTTTCACACTTTAATTTCCAACGTTGCCTCAAGGGTTCGGGTTCGATCCTCATACTCACCTACAAAAAGGTTTTTTACCCCCCCCCCCGGAGTTTTGATTTACCCAAAACCACACACACCTCCAAACACCCGGGCAACGACGGGTACCCCGCTTTTTATATATATATATATAAAAGCGAAAATGTGTGTATGTATGTGTGCATGTTTGTATGTATGTATGTGTGTTTGTCTGTCCGCTAAAAACTTTCGACAGACAGAACAAAAATTGACAAACTTGGTATCATATTGAAGCTCCATTGTTCGCCTGAAAAATATCGAAAAATTGCCAAAAACGTTAATTTCTTCACCCTGAAATCGACAATTTTCGACCGGGGGGGGGTCAACAAAAACCGTCCTCTCATGACGAAGACCGGTTCTACGCATGCGTCAGATGACGTCATGACCTGATATAGTTTAAATAGTTAAAGAACTGACTAAGTGTAATGTACGTCGTGTTAAGTCAGTTGGTTAGAGCGTTGGTTCATTATCTAAACGTTTTGGGTTCGAATCGTGGTGTGAGACATCTTTTTTTACGATTTTTTAAATTTAAATATTGAAGCAGGGTTATTTAAGTAATTTTTCATGTAACGTTCGTTTTTCTGTTTTTTTTTTTACTTCGCTTATTTTTAGGTTTTCATTAACACCCCAAAACACCCGGGTACCCATCATTTTTAAAATTTTAATATCGAAACAGGCTTATTTAAGCCATTTTTCTTTTTTTGTTTTTTCGATTTTTACATTTAACGTCGTCCGTTTGCCTTACATAAGTTTTTTTTGTGCTTTTTTGATGCTTTGATTACCCTCCCCGCTTAAGTTTTAACGTTGTTTTCTTTTTTTACTTCGCTTATAACAAACAAACCTGGTCATTGATCTCATTTGCTGTCGTCGTCGTCGTCGTCGTCGTCGTCGTCGTCGTCGTCGTAACGCTCGACGATTCCGTGCTCGCACCTGTCAATTTGGTTCTTACTTAAATAAATTCAAACATCTTTCAGTAACTCATTCTGGCTAGCCGATTTTATTTACAAACTTCGCCTCAGGGCTTCGGGTTCGATCCTACACCCCCGGTTTCTTTTTTATTTAACACCACACAAACCTCCAAACACCCGGGCAACGCCGGGTTCCCCCGCTAGTCTATATATATATATAAGCGAAATGTGTGTATGTATGTATGTGTGTTCGCTTTTTCTGTATGTCAACAAAAGGCTTTTTTCAGAGAAGCGGTCGCTCGCTTAACAACTTTTTAAAACTTTTTATATCACATACAAATTGTAATATCTCACAGTTAACAACGAAGCTCGCCTGTCTATTTATTTTGCTCGATTTCGGGAAGATAAATATTCAATATTTGTCGCTCGCCGCATGTGGGTAAGTCTTTTTCATATAACATCTTGGGGGTGGGAAAAAAAGCGTTCAGCAGTAAATGAATACTATCCCGCAGTTGACCTCATTAACTCATTAAAACGGGCACCTGCTAAATCTAACTAATTAAATAAATTCAAACGTGTTTCCGTTAGCATCTTGCGGTGGGGCAATGGTTAACATCGCACGTTTTTTTTTCACACTTTAATTTACAACTTTGCCTCAAGGGTTCGGGTTCGATCCTCATACTTACTTTTTTAACCCCCCCCCAAGCACCCGGGCAACGCCGGGTACCCCTCGCTAGTATATATATAAAAGACAAAATGGGCGCGAGCGTTTGTGTATGTCCGCGAAAGGCTTTTCAGAGCAGGTTTCTGCTCTCGGTTAAATTCATCGAGAAGTTTTCCTATACTTCCGAGATCATAATATCTGAGATTCGCAAACGGACACCGTTTCTTTCCCTTTTTTTTTTTTTTTGATCGAGTTAAAAAAAATGCCTCCATACCGTCGTCTCAAGTGTATTTACCATCCGGGAAAAAAGTTAATTATCCTCTTTGGCCTAATGTTAGCGTGGAAAACTAATAGCCCACCTCTCTTTCTTTTTTATTTTAACCAGATCTTCCAAATCATATCCTTACATCATTTGTAGACATTTATGCTGACGACACTACCATTTATGGTACCACATCTAAGACAGTAAACGAGCAAGTACTCTCCAATTCTCTCTCCTCTGATCTTGAGCATGTAGTACAATGGGGAAAGGAGTGGCTGGTTACTTTTAATGCATCTAAAACCAAGCTTCTCTCTTTGCATCATCAACATTTTAATCCACATTTGTCATCAATTGAAATGAATGGCTCTCGTCTTCAGGAGGCCTCAAGTTTTGACAAGCTTCTGGGCTTGACCATTACTCCTGATCTTAAATGGAACACGTATATCAAATCTGTTGCCAAGGCCGCTGGAAAAATGGTGGGATCTTTCTATCGATCCAGTAGATATCTCACTGCTGATGCTATTCTCTATCTATATAAGAGCCAGGTACGTCCAAGGATGGAATACTGTTGCCACATCTGGGCAGGAGCTGCTAGAAAGGACTTGTCCTGCCTTGATAGAGTTCAAAATAGACTTCGTGGCCTCGTAGGAGATGTCCGTTTCTCCTCCTTACAACCTCTATCTCACAGAAGAGATGTTGCGAGTTTGTCTCTGATGTATCGTTATTTTCATGGAAAGTGTTCAACTGAGCTTCAATCTATGGTCCCCCCTCGCCAAACTTTCACAAGAAACACTCGTCTAGCTGTAAACACTATCAATAATTTCCCCCACTCTTTATCTGTGCCTAAACCTAAACATAGATTCCATGAACAAAGCTTCTTTCTTAGAACTGCACGCCTGTGGAATTGTCTTCCGTTTTCCTGCTTTCCGGCTGACTACAATATGGTTGTGTTCAAGTCTAAGGTAAATAAGTTCTTGATGAGCCGTTCCATATAAGTTATTAAATTTACCAAATTTTCATTACTAATGATTACTATATTGACCAACTTCTACTGTACACTCTTTAACCCTTATCCTTGAGTGGCCTCTGTGGTGATGCCTTTTGTAAAAAAAAAAAAAAAAAAAAAAAAAAAAACCACGTTGAAGCCATTCTTAACATCGCTTCGTCCTTGTGCCAATATTCTCTACCCGAGCGCTAGTTTTCTTTTATAAACGTCTATTTGTTTGTTTATTTATTTGTATGTATGTCTACTAACAACTTTGAGAAAACCGATATCGTTTTAAACCACGAACTTTCGGCCGACAAATATCGAAAAATTGGCCAAAAAAATTAATTCCTTCACCCTCTACATCTATCACCCTATCTACAAGGTGAGGTCGCTTTTTTCGTTGATATTTTCGCAAGTCATCCCGTCTTTTCGATTGACTGGCCTTCATTCCGACGTTCGCCACTTCTGGTTTTGTGATGAACGCAACGGCCGACACGTCACGCTTTTTTTCATGTTCTTTTCCTCCTTCGCGGTATGGCTTCGACATATTTAGTGTTCTCTCTTGTAATTGTGAGACTAACCGTAGCCCTCGGCGCAAGAGGGTCCGTGTGTTCCTGGCGTGTGGGGTGGTGGCTGATCCTGTGGTCGGGGCAGCGGACGAAAAAGTTTCAAGATGGCGCCTGCCTGCTTTTATTAAAGACGGAATTTCGCAGGATCGCGCGAGATCTTGCGGGGATGCAAATTAGCTAGGCCATCTTGAGGAATAAAAATCGGTCCATTGGAGGTGCGAGGGAGTCGGGTTCTGACGTTCGTGGCGATCAGTACAGTGACCGTTGGGTTCCGTTTCTATTCGTGCAGTCAGCTGAGCTTTGTTAGTTACCTTCGCGCCGTGGCTGTCATTGTTTGTTGGTTCGCTGTGTGTTGCCATGGTTCTTCAGTGAAACGCTTCGTCGCCCACAACGAGACTCCCCGTCTCCTACACAAGATACTCATACAAGCTATTTCGGCCCCCCCACTCCGAACTTGGTTTTCTTTTCTTCAATGGCGGATAGGTTCGATCTAAAGTTGATACTGGAATTCGACGGATCCGACCCGGTACTCAGCTGGGTTGAGAAGGTCGAGTTACATTGTCAGTTGTCCGGCGTGAAAAATGTCGAGCGCGTGATTCCCCTGCGGCTGACCGGCGGGGCCTTCGCTGTATATCAGCAACTCAGCACTGAGGAGAAGTGTGACTACTCGAGTATCAAGGCGGCGTTGTACAAGGCGTTCGCCACTGACCCCGCCACTGCATGGGAGCAGTTTGAGACGAGGTCTATACGCTTGGGCGAAACTGTGGACGTGTATCTCGCCGAACTTAAGAAGCTGACGGTGTTGTTCGGCGGTCTTCCCAAGAGGGCCCTAGCCTACAAATTCCTGTCAGGTCTCCCCGCTGGAGCAAAGCAGCTCCTGCGAGCAACCTCTACCATGTCCTCACTACCGCTGAGTGACCTAGTGGACAGAGCCAGGACAATAATGAAGGATGACTCGACGGTGCAGGAACCGGTAGTCGCCGTCACACAGGCCCCACCAAGTGGCGAAGGACCGTCTCAGGGACCCAGCCCGCAAGGTGATGTCATCTGCTACAGATGCAACGGGCGGGGCCACATGGCAAGAAATTGTAGAAGGCGGTCGACGGCTGTTCGCTGCTACTGCTGTAACAAGACTGGGCACATGGCCCGAGACTGTGCGGGAAACGGGGATGGGGACAAGGTGCCAGTGCCGACCTCTTCCCCGAACAGAAAATAAACAAGGCGCTCCCTGTCATTCAGGTCCGAGTTAATGACACGTTATGTTCAGCCCTCCTTGATTCCGGTTGCTCCCGCACCATAGTGTGTGCGGACTTCTGTCAAACAAAGTGGCAGAGTACCGTATGCCCGACCAGATAAGGCCTGCATATGAAAGCGAGCTCCGTGAATGGATTAAGAACGGTTGGCTGATTCCATACCCCTACGACAAACTTGGACCCCCCAAGGGCCTGATACCGCTGATGGCAGTTGCCCATCTAACAAGTCAAAGGTGAGGCCGGTAATGGACTACCGTGAGTTGAATGCGCATGTTGATGCGTTCACAGCGGACGCCGACGTCTGTGCCAGCAAGCTGCGAGAGTGGCGCCGGCAGGGGTCCAATGTGTCCCTACTGGACTTGAGAAAAGCATACTTGCAGGTCCGGATCGGCGAGGCGATGTGGCCTTTCCAGACAGTGATGTTTTCCGGGAAGAGATACTGTCTTACGCGACTCGGATTTGGGCTAAACGTAGCACCCCAGATAATGAAAGCTATCGTCAATGCCGTGTTGTCACAAGAAGAATGGATCAGAAAGGGAACCTCGGCATATATTGACGATATATACGTGAACGAAGATATCGTGTCATCTTCGCGCGTAAGATCCAAACTTGCCGAGTTTGGTCTAAACTGCAAGGACTCTGAGCGGCTTGAGGATGGCGCCCGCATATTGGGCTTGAGCGTTCAAGAGGAGCGAGGGATCCTGAAGTGGAGGCGTGGAACCGCAGTTCCCGACGTACCCGACGTTTACACAAGACGTGCCGTGTTCTCCCTGTGCGGGAAACTTGTAGGGCACCTTCCAGTATGCGGATGGGTTCGTGCGGCGACAGGCGTCATAAAAAGGAGGGCAAATGCAGTCACTAAAGGCTGGGATGATGAGATAACCAATGAACTATTGGTTCGAATGTTAAAGGAGACCGTCGCTAGTGTGAAAAAGAATGACCCCGCCACAGGGGACTGGTGCGTGCAGGGAGACGAACTGAGCGTGTGGGTGGACGCAAGTTCTCTAGCGATCGGTGTAGTTTTGGAGAAAGATGGGGCCGTAGTTGAGGATGCCTGCTGGCTGCGACCGGCGAATGATGCTGCCCATATCAACCTGGCAGAACTCGACACTGTAATAAAGGGCATTAACCTCGCACTTCAATGGGAAGTGAAGAAACTGCGTGTGCACACTGACTCACTTTGCGTGCACCACTGGGTGTCAGACACACTCACGAGCAAGGCCAGGGCATGCACCAAGGCAGCCAGCGAAATGCTGATAAGACGGAGGCTGGAGACTGTGAAAAAACTGGTGACGGAGTACAACCTGTCCGTAGACGTAGTGCTCGTCACCTCGGACTACAACCTCGCCGACAAGCTCACTCGGGTACCACGGAGATGGTATGAGGCTATGAAGAAAGAAGCTAAGCCATTGCCTCTGTGTGCTGCCTCCGTCGAGGAGGACGAAATCAGGAAGATACATCACGACAGTGGGCACCCCGGAGTACAACGGACCTACTACTTTGTGAAGTTGGCTAGACCATCAATACCAAAAAGCGCAGTAAGAGCAGTGGTCAGGGAGTGCAAAACGTGCCAGTCCATCGACCCCGCCCCAGCCAGATGGCGGAAAGGACAGCTGGGAGTGGACGCGACTTGGAGTCGGTTGGGTATGGATATAACCCACTACGGCAGCCAACACTTCCTCACGCTTATAGACTGCGGGCCAACGAGGTTCGCGATTTGGCGCCAATTAGCGAGGCAGGATTCCACCAGTGTCATCCACGAATTGGAATCCATATTCTACGAAAGGGGGCCGCCTGAGGAGATCCTCACGGATAAAGACACGGCGTTCTGCAGCAGGGAATTTAGGCATTTTATGGACAACTGGGGGATCCGCCTTCGACACCGATGCGCGTATGTGCCGAGCGGCAACGGCATAGCGGAGCGGTGCCACCGAACCGTGAAGAGGATCGCGGCCAGGAAGAAGTGTACGATCGCGGAGGCGGTTTACAGATACAACACAACGCCTAAGGACGCCGTGACTGGCGGCAGTGCGCCCGCTGATGCGATTCATCACTACCACGTGCGCGTCAAGGACGTTGAAGTGTGTCTACCCAATCAACGAGAACCCCAGGGGACGTACCAAGTGGGAGACACCGTCTGGGTGAAGCCACCCGGCGGCCGGTGCACCAGCAGCTTTTGGAGGGGGCGGGTCACCGGCGTCATCAGTGAACAGGCCATACTAGTTGATGATACTCCGCGCCACGTAAGGGATGTCCGGCCCGCTGTAAGCGCTGACCAATCGGCGAGCAGTGGAAGTAGCGAGTCATCCGACGATGAGCGATGGATCCAACCCATGCCCCACGAACCTGGTGACTCAACTGCGAGCAGTGGAAGGAGCGAGTCATCCGACGATGAGCGATGGATCCAACCTGTGCCCCACGAACCTGATGACTCAACTGCGAGCTCTAATGCTGATGCTGATGCTGCCGATGACACTTCTGAGAGCTCCGATGAGGAAGTCCCGGCAATACCCCTCCGCAGGAGTGCTCGAATCAAACGGCCACGTCCGCCGTGTCACGTATGTGATCTGGAGACCAGGGGGGAGTGTGAGACTAACTGTAGCCCTCGGCGCAAGAGGGTCCGTGTGTGCCTGGCGTGTGGGGTGGTGGCTGATCCTGTGGTCGGGGCAGCGGACGAAAGAGTTTCAAGATGGCGCCTGCCTGCTTTTATTAGAGACGGAATCTCGCAAGATTGCGCGAGATCTCGCGGGGATGCAAATTAGCTAGGCCATCTTGAGGAATAAAAATCGGTCCATTGGAGGTGCGAGGGAGTCGGGTTCTGACGTCCGTGGCGATCAGTACAGTGACCGTTGGGTTCCGTTTCTATTCATGCAGTCAGCTGAGCTTTGCTAGTTACCTTCGCGCCGTGGCTGTCATTGTGTGTTGCCATGGTTCTTCAGTGAAACGCTTCGTCGCCCACGACGAGACTCCCCGTCTCCTACACAAGATACTCATACAGTAATTTGTATGTTACATAGTGTGTTTTTAGACACAGAAGGAAATACAGAGACTAGGAATTAATCGCAAAGGGTAGAATTTGCTGCAAAATTCTTGACGAAGAGTTTTTCTTTGTCACATACTTACGAAATTACTTCCGCTTCCGCTTTATCCTATCCTTTTTGGTTAATATATCTTTCTTACACCTAATCCGTGTTCCATGTTTTCCTTCCGTGGTTACAACCTTGGCTCAACATCACATATTTAAGTGTATTTTGCAATCGAACAACGCCAGGCGACTTGCTAGTAATCAATAAAACAACACATTCACAAAGTGGTTCAGTGGGGGAAGAGGTGGTTGGTTACCTTTAATGCATCTAAGACCAAGCTCCTATCCTTACATCATCCCCCATCTGGAATCAATTTACATAAATGGCTCTCGCTAGGGGAGGCCCCATGTTTTGATAAGCTTCTGGGTTTGACCTTTACTCCTGATCTGAAATGGAACACATACATCAAGTCTGTGGCCAAGGTCGCTGGGAAAATGGTGGGATCCTTCTACCGCTCCAGAAGATATCTCACTAATGATGCAATTCTCTATCTGTATAAAAGCCAAGTACATCCAAGGATGGAGTACTGCTGTCACATCTGGGCAGGAGCTGCTAAAAACAGTCTATCCTGCCTTGACAGAGTACAAAATAGACTTTGTGACTTGGTAGGGGATGACCTTTTCTCTTCCCTGCAACCTCTCTCCCACAGAACAGACGTTGCTAGCCTGTCTGTTTTATCATTATTTCCATGGCAAGTGCTCGTCTGAGCTCCATTCGCTGCCCCCCCCCGCCAATCCTTCACAAAAAACACCCGACTAGCTAAAACCACTGTCAATAATTTTCGTCACTCTTTATCCGTGCCTAAATCAAAACGTAGATTCCATGAACAAAGCTTCTTTCTCAGAACTGCACGGCTATGGAACTCTCTGCCGTTGCCTGTTTCCCCCCCTGAATTCAACTTTGATGTCTTCAAGTCCAACACAAACAAATTCCTGATGAACCGCCCCCTTAAGTAATGACACTTTATCAAATCCCCAATACTAACTATTACTACGATACTATCCCACTGATTAGTGTAAACACTATAACCCTTATCCGTGAATGGCTCCTGGGCCTTGATAAGTGTTGACCCCCATGTAAAAAAAAAAAAGAAAAAATTAAGAAAAACAAATTAAATATTACAATAATAATAATACGTGATCTAAACTTCCTGACGTAATATGTTTTGGATTTCTGGGATACACGAACTAAGAAAGAATACGGGATTTTGAGTGGAAATTTTATTCATTCATAAAACAAAATAAAATTAAACAAAAATCTTTAGTGTTATATTGACTTCGTTTCGTCAGAAAAATTTAGAAGTCACTGTAGAGCTGTGAAACAGCGAAACAGTACAGTATGTGGGTGACTATATATATATATATATATATATATATATATATATATATATATATATATATATATATATATATATATTTTCCCCCTTGTACACATGTTTGTGAATTATTCCATGGATTTCTGCCTTTGGATTATTATGGACCATCTTCTTCCAATTTCGGGATTTCCTTGGATTTTACTTGAACAAATGGAAATTCTTTTAACTTTCTTGAAGTTTTACTTATGGATTTTACCGTCACTGGATTTTTTATCTCCCACCAGACTATCCATTCATGTGTAATCACCTTTTTCTTTACCATATTCCCTCTGCTTCACTTTTTTTGTTTTCAAGTAAGATTTTTGACTTACTTGTTGTTTCATCAAATACTTCTGCATGCAAAATCCGATCCCGTATTTTGCTAATTCCTACCCTCTGATGAGAAGGAGAGTATTTCTTCGAAACTCTGTGGATTAAGGACTATCCATTTATCCATTTATTATTTTTTCAGATTAAATATGCTTTTAACTCATTTCAAAGTGTTTTTAACATATTTTATTAACTGTTTGCTCACACACACACACACATATATATATATATATATATATATATATATATATATATATATATATATATATATATATATATACTAGCTGTACCCTGCCACGCGTTGCAGTGGCTCAATTTGGTGTAATGGAAAAATTTAATAAAAGAGAAAATGCATGTTTCTTATATTAGTACAGCAATCCACTGCAAAAAGTGAAAAAGAAGGCGAAACTGAAAAAAATGGTGCTCTTGCAGAATTTGATCTGGATCCTCGAGAGTTTCTGTCAATCATTCATGTTTTGGACTTGACCAACAATCAGTGGATGAAGCCGAACGTAGCAAAAATGTTGAAACGCTAAATGCTTTTTTTTTTGTTGTTTTAAAAAATGTGATTTAGTAATTAATATTTGGTTGATGGTGGGGGAGGGGGGTTACTATACACAGATTCGAAAAAGTCGTCCAAAAACAAATAAATGAAAGCAAAGGTAAGGTAATTTACGTTTCTACCTAATTGGATAATTGTTTAGTGTTTTTATGTAATGTAAAATGTTTAATTGGCTCAAAAAACAGAAATGGTCGCGAATTCTGTTGAATACGTTAAGTTTGGGAAAGTAAGTTGAAAACTAAAAACTATACAAAACAGTGTCTGAAACTCACCGAACATATGTTACCATGACATAGGCTGGCATAATGGATAGGTTTCTGACAGTATTTTGTATAGTTTTTTTAGTTTTAACTCACTTTCTCTAACTTAAAGTAATCAACAGTGTCCACCACCATTTGTAGCTTTCAAATACACCAATAAACACTGTTTTTCGAGCCGACTAAACGTTACATTAAATGAAAAGGGTTTATATTACTAAACACAGATACAAAGAAGTTGTCAAAAAATAAATATATAACAAATAAATGTTATCAAAGGCAAGAAAAGTAAGTGTTCTACCTAACTGGATAAGGTTTTAGTGTTTTTATGTAATGTATAATCGGTTCAAAAACATTCAATGTTTATCGGTATATCTGAAAAATACAAATGGCGGCAGACTGTATCGAACATGTTAAGTTTGGGGAAATTTTGGGAAAATGAGTTTAAACTAAAAATACTGTTAGGAACTCACTCAATATATGTTACCATGATGTAGGCTGGCATATAATCGGTGGTTTTAAACTTTTGCTCGATACAGGTGACGACTTTTAAAAATCCCTTTTAGTGATTACCTGGTGTGAGGATATTTGTACAACTAAACGGCAAATCTGCTCAAAAAAATCCGGTATTATTTTACTTTAAGGCCCGTTTCACGTTCATATATAACGAAATATTTTATTGTAGATTTCGGTGTGCTAAAAACGAATCTGCAAACCGTTTACGTAGCAAAAAAAAAGTTTTCATGACATTCATGAAATTACTTTTTCGAAAAGTGGGTGATCACTTTTCAATGTAAATTTAACTTAGAAAGAGCACCCACTTTCTAGCCACCTGAGAGAGGGGCATTTTTCTGTTTCTTGGCTAAAAAGTTTTTTGTTTGATTTCTTTTGCATGGTAATAACCCCTGAACTCTGGGACTATTTTCCATTTAACAGCCGTAGCCTTCGTTTACGCTATGCGTAAGCATAAACGAAAGCCGTTTAGCCAATAAACATGGGAAAAAATCCCCCCTCTCTCAGGTGGCTAGAAAGTGGGTGCTCATTTTAAGTTAAATTTACATGGAAAAGTGATCGCCACTTTTTCGAATAAGTAATTTCTTCATATCATAAAAACTATTTTTTTGTGACGGAAACGGTTTGCAGATTCGTTTTTAGCACACCAAAATCTACAAAATAAAATTTGTTATTTATGAACGTGAGACGCACAGCCCTTAATGGAAAATTATATAAAAAATCCGGGGGAAAATAGTTTTCAATAAAAACAGCAAATGAATTCGATAGAAAAAAATGGATGCTATTTTTTTTTTCTTTCTGTGTGTTTCTTGGCTTAAAAGTCTTTTTGTTTGATTTCTTTTGCATGGTATTAACCCCTGAACTCTGGGACTATTTTCCATTTCACAGACGTAGCCTTTGTTTATGCTATGCGTGAGCATAAACGAAAACTGTTAAATATGCATTCGCGTACCAAACTGCCGTGTAAAAAAAACCTTTAAGCCAATAAACACGAAAATAAATGCCTCTTCCTCAGGTGGCCAGAAAGTGGGTGCTCATTTTAAGTTAAATTTAGATGGAAAAGTGATCACCCACTTTTCGGAAAAAAAAATTTCTTCAGATCATGAAAACTATTTTGATACTCCTTGGGCGTTGAGTTTCATGGCGACCTACAGAATTATTTAATGGTCGTTCCCTTAGTACCCCCCTAGTCGAGGCTAACGCATGCGCACGTAACATTTTTTATTTATTTACTTACGTGGTGGAGTTTCTATACTGATAGGTTTTTTGAAATTTTTTCACTGGATTATTATTGATTGATCATTAACCAGATTATGAAAAAAAATTGAAAAAAAAAAAAATCATTTCAACATTTGAAAGGGATACTCACTTTTTAGTTACCACGTTCTGGTAAATCGGTCACTTTTTATTTATTTATTTTTTTTTTTCTAAATACGGAAGTGTCTTCGGGAGATATAAAATGGTCGCATGTTGACGAAGCAATGTATCGGGAGGCGTACGGGATTAAAAATTATTGGTAAATTTTTAGATTAGGTCCACCTCCTCAATTTTCTTTTAAATGACGACTTGAAATGGTTTTCGACTATGCTGAATACGAAAATCGCATCGAAATTTTGCAGAAATAAGTAGTTATCAAGATATAAAAAGTTGTATTATGCATTGTAATCTTTGGCGGCCATCTTTTTTACGTGTGTGTATTTGTTTATGGCGCGTGTGCACGTAAAAAGATGGCCGCCGAAGAATACAATGCATAATGCAACTATTTATTTCCGCAAAATTTCAATGCGATTTGCGTGTTCAGCATACTCGGAAACCTATAAATGTCGTCATTGAAAGGAAAATTGTGGAGGTGGACCTAATCTAAACAAATACCAAATTATTAAACATTTCTCCAGCATGTTAGTGAAATTTATAATACTTTTAAAAAAATTAAAAAGAAACAAAACAAAAGTTTTGAAAAAAAACTCACCTTTCACAAAAACAATTTTTAAAAAAAATCACAAACTGACTAAATAAGTAAAAAAAAAAATAATTAAAAATCTCGAAACTTTATTTTCATGAAAACAATAAAAAAAAAGTCCTGTTCTCTCTATTTTTTTTCTTTGAGAAACAAATATATTTCTGACTTACAAATGCGGTAGAGGCACATATTATTTTTACTTTCTATGGTTTTGATATACCGCGTTTTTATTGCTTACAAAATGGGTGACTGATTTATCAGAACGTTGTAACTAAAAAGTGAGCACCACTTTCAAATGTCGAAATAATGATTTCTTTTTTACATTTTTTTTTTTTAATAATCTGTTTAATTAGTGTCCAATCAATAATAATCCAGTGAAAAAAAATTCCAAAAACCTATAAGTATAGAAATTAAGCATGGGAGTAATGTTTGTACAACAACGTAACGTCGCCTTTCGCACTTTTACAAACATTTTTTTAAAAAAGTAACTAAACCATTTATTGATAATTTGTCACGTGTACAAACATTTATTTATTTACGTAGGCTTAACTCCTTTCATGAATAAGAAAAGTTTTACCCTTTAAGAATAATAAAAGGAAAAAGTTACTGAACATTTATAAAAGGACTTCTTTTCATGAAGGCCAGAGGAATAGTTGGCCGAAAATTCGTGAAACAACAACAATAAATAAAAATGGTGCTAATGCAGAGAGCCGCGCTATTTTTTAAATCATATTTCCACGTTTAAATAACGTTTTACGATATGTTTTTTTTATTTATTTATTCAATTGTAAGGTTAAAGTACAGAATAGGTACAAAACATCCTTACCTCCCCATGTTAAGAATGACTTTTTAAATAATAATATTATTTCAGCACGGATCACTCTCTGCATGAGTAATCTTATATATAAAAAAAAAAACTCAAAAGCAAGCAACAAACTTTTTTTTTGGGCCTTATATAATAAAGAAAAGATGTGTAAATTAAAAAATTTGGAAGATAAACAAATGAAATATGTTTTTTTTTTTTTTTACTTATCGAGTTAACAGAAAATTAAACCTTTCGTCAATTCGTGGCTGTGAAATGAATCGAACCGGAAGTTCAGTTTTATCAACAGAACAGATTCGCAGAAACGATAAATAAATATATTTATTTTATTTAATATTTTAATTTTAATTAGGTAAATTTATTTTAATAACATAAAAACATACCTCGACTCTAAAAATGGGTTGTCTGAAAATTTCAAATAAATTGGTAACGTATAAACATGGTTTTATTTGTTTAGAACGAACCAACTTTACATTTTTATATATATATAGATATATAGTCCTAGATCCACGTAAATTCAGCAAATTGCACATTACGCCAACGGTGATCCTGAAAATCTGAGGCAGCTGATGGAAGACATGAAAATCTGGAGAGAGAATCACATTGGTCCTGGCAAGGATTCGAACTAGATAGACAGATAGTACGCATTAAATTAGGCTGTATTTTAGCGCGTCAAATGTCAAATAAAACATGAGTTGTCGAGTTATCAAAGTAAAGGTCGCCACCTCTAAAAAAACACTATATATTGAAACAACATTTAAATAATCGTTTCTATTGGTATTTTTAAGATTGCAAATAATTAAGGAACAAAAGCAATTTGTTTCGATTAATACCGTTTTACAGAGACATGAAGGAACACAGCATCGACAAACAGTGTTTTTAACTTTTTTTTAACGATTTTATTCATGCATAGAAACACAATGAAGATTTGAAGGTTTTGAAAGGTTTTATTTAGAGAGATATTTTTAATAGGGGGAGAGACCAATATTTAATTCTAATTACTTCTTAAGATATTTTTCTAATTAGTCTTAGGCCTGCGACATAAGGACAGAGTCTCATAGACAATATCCACTTAGATTTTCTCTACATGTCGCCCCTCTCGCTTCCGAACTGCGACTAACTTTAAAAATCCTAGTGTTTATCTTCTCGAAGGCGTTAATTCATCATCTTCCATATTTTGACACCTGCATTTATAGCACCTTATATCTACAGAAGTAACTCTTGATCTCTGCTTTAATAACTCCAGCTATATGTGGGTCTATTTCCGTTCGCCTGAATGTGTTGGATAAAGGGATTTAGAGATCGTGCACACACACAAATTTCAGGTCAGCAGAGAACAAAGAAAATACCATCTCGGATTTTGACACACATACTGACCTCAGAGAACAAAGAAAATACCATATCGGACTTGTACACATACATTGACCCCTGATAGAATAAAGAATGAATTTGTCAATAAAAGCAAGAGGCTCAACGAACAAAGAGAACACAGAAAAAGAGAAACGGAGAGAGAGAGAGAGAGAGAGAGAGAGAGAGAGAGAGAGAGAGAGAGAGAGAGAGAGACAGACACACGATCGTTACGTCGTTAGTTCGTCAACTACAATCTCACTTTTTCATCACTTCTGCTCGATATGTCCGACAACCACTTCAGGCAAAACATAAATTAAATGAAAAATAGTTTTATGTTTGTTAAACGCCTGGAACACGCTAGTGTATATATTTATTAGTAGCACGCATCTTCGTAGAAGTGCAACAGACATGATTATATATTAAGATTTTTGTTCCTTAGAAGCGTTGGTTGAGTTTGAATAAAATAAAATACGTATTACATACGTTTTAAGCAAAAACAACGCATTATTACAAAATAAACAGACATTTATTTTGTTTGAAATTTATATTGAAATTGATGAATATATTTTGAAGCACATTTCCGAGATTTAAAAAAACTACCGTAAAAACAACAAACGGACTTCTACTTTCTGATTCTCTGCTCCAACAATAACGTGATAAAAAAAGAAAGAAAAAAGACATACTGAAGATGAAGCTTTACTTCGAAATATATTTGTAATTTTCAACATAAATTTCAAACAAAATAAATATCTGTTATTTTGTATTAATGCGTTGTTTTCGCTTCAAACGTATTTAATACGTATTTATTTTATTCAAACTCAACCAGCGTTTCTAAGGAACAAAAATCTTAACGTGAATCCCGCGTGACCAGCGCACCGTTCCGAGAGTTAAAAGCCTACCGTAAAAACAACAAACGGACTTCTACTTTCTGATTCTCTGCCCCAACACCAACATGGCAAAAAAAAGAAAGAAAGACATACTGAAGGCGAGGCTTTGCTTCGAAATATATTTATGAATTTCGATATAAATTTCAAACAAAATAAATGTCTGTTTATTTTTTAATAAGGCGTTGTTTTGGCTTCAAACATATATAATACGTATTTTATTTATGATTATATATACTTAAGCGATAAACAGATGAATTGTTACAGAGAGACAGACTGTACAACACAAGTTGTCCTTAATGTAACCCTCACCGAAATACTAACATAATCTCTACTTACTGACGTAGGGCCCCAATACGCAACAGTAACAAAGAAGGCAAAGCTTGCGATGAGTCGATCTCTTTGGATTGAAAAGAACAATACCTTAGCTCGACACCGTATAAGAAGCGATCAAACTACGAGCATAGTGAAAAGAAAAGTAGCGTTTTTTATTCAATCCCGAGCAACGTCGGATGATCCTGCTAGTCATCATCATATCGTGTGAACCTGCAGATTCTATTGCTGGCATTTGTTTCCCCAATATTTTTCTAGTCAGATTTCTTTCTAGAAAGACATTGGGAATTACGACAGGTACCACATGAAGGTTGCCAATATCCTAAATGAAAGTGGCTTTTTGGAATAAACTTGATTCGAACTTGGGGCATCCAGGTCGTCAGTACGTGTCGTTGACCACTTGACCACCGTCACCTTCCTCCTTGCTAGTAAGATTTAAATAAACGATAAGAAAGTGAATACTTACTTTGTTTCCGGACGGTCACTATCATCAAATACCTCGTAACTGGTTCCAATCAGTGAGTATTTATTTTTATGGTGCGAGACGTCCGTTCCATTCTTCATGCGAAAATCGTCTTTTTTATCATTGCAGTCACCGCAGATTCCGGTCAGTTTGTTCTTGAAAGCCCTTGGCACCGTAACAGTGACAGTGCTTCTACCGTCGAATACAACATGTAGACCCCATTTTGTTCGTACATCGATTGATCGGCCCACGTAGTTGGCAGAGAATCCCAGGTAGTGGTCAATTGGCAAGGTTTCGTGGACACCATTTACCTGTAGCAAAATATACGTAGAAAATAGTAAATTACAATTGAACATTTCCTGTGGTTTATCGAATAACTATCTGACAATCCTTCCTCTCTTTTCTTCTATCTTGTTTATATGCTTGCTATGTTTTATTACATAACAAGGACAGTTTGAATGGAAACATTTGAGTGACACCAAAGTGTCAGAGGTGACCTCGTAACTTCCGGACAGATATTTTCTGTCTACTTTATGGTATTATATATTAGTTTTGGTCCCAGACAAAAGGAGGGTGGACCTGTAAATTCACCTTTGTCTGTTCGTCCGTTGTCTGTCCGCACGTTTCGCAATAACTACGCCTTGAAATTTTTAAAATTTTGCACAAACATTAAACAATATATGAGTAAAAAAGTAACAGAACGGGTTTTCCAGGAAAACTCCGGTTGCCCTACTAGGGGTGCCTTTCGGGTTAAAATGGCTTAAATTGAAACTTTTATGCTTATTTAAAACTTTCTGAAAAGTTGAAACTAACTGATTTCTATATACTATTGTTTGTCTATACTTCGCGATAACTCTTAGGTGTGCCCCAGGGGCTCTTTTAGGGTTAATAAAAACACTCCATTTTTGGGACTATTTTACCATATTTGTCAAATTTTTCTGTGTATGTCTATTTAGCAGTTTTGCATGGTGCTGAACTCAAATTTGAATATGTTAAAGCCTTGGGAGCTTTGGCGGCTAAATGGTGTGGGGGGGATGATGGACTTAGTCATTTCCTTTTTCTGCATAGTGCAGAACTCAAATTTAAATATGTTAAGGCCTTTGTTCATTTTCATCAGGATTTGACATCCCCTGGGAACTTTTGGGGTTTAATGAGGGGTGGGGGGCAAATGCTGAACTTAGTCATTTTTTATGCCTCGTTCACTGTGCACTCACGGGGGACCATGCATGCTTCCCTTGTTATTTTTATTTTCATAATTTGTGCATTCATTCCTTTTACGGACTGTTATCCTCATCTTCGTTGTTGTTTCTCTATGTTTCGACCAAATTATCCTTTGGCCTTCTTCAGATGATTAATCAATCCTACCAAAGCAGGCCAGAGGATTAGTTAGCCAAAACGTGATGAGACAACAACTATGGAAGGCAGTAATTACTGGGGGTACATATACAAGAATCAGCATTCCTATCCTGTCGCGGTTAACCAACTGAAGAAGGCCAGAGAATGAGTTGGCCGAAACGTGGTGAAACAACAATTATAAAGATAAGGATAACAGTCCTCAAAAAAGAATGAATTTTTTCTGGTAAAATTTCAAACAAAAAAAGAAGACGTGTCCATGGCGCCGTCCCAAATGTGGAGTGGGAGCGCACAATGTACCTGGTATATACTTACTTCTCACTGCAGGAAGATGTGAAACAAGGTCTAAAGGTGAAGATAATGCAGCGCCCCGAAATGGGAGAAATTTATACTATTAAAATTGCATTCCCCATAAGAGCACCCCAGGCAGTAAACAGTAAACTTACTCTGCCGAAATACTGGAGGCACCAGCCTGGGAGTAGGGCCTCCTAGGACAGCACGGGGCCAGAGATATAACTTAGTCAATAGGGAAAAGTGGTTCTGTTTCCTAAGATGCGGAAGAAAACCTGTAGCGAAACATGCTCTCTATCTGCCTGCCTTTCTCAACACACACACACACACACACACACACACACACACACACACACACACACACACACGCATATATATTTGATAATGAAAAAGATCTTTTTTATAAATTTTGACGTCACATCCCTATTATGCTATCTAGCATCTTCTCTCCTTATTTGATGAGAAGCATTAGGCTTCGAAATACCATAGTATAAGCAGTTCTCACTTACCAACACCCCTAATTGATGTATACTCTTATTGAATAAATGATTAAATCTATGTATATATTATATGGTTTTTACATCGTCACTTTCTTTCTTTATATATGTACCAGCATTTCAGCCCGGCTTTGCCCGGATGTTTGGAGGTGTATGTTGAGCAAAAAAAAAAAAAAGAAAGAAAAAAAAACGGTCAATTTTTAAAAACTTTTACTGCTATTATGACCTCCTTAACATTTATTGTTTTGGGCTCAAATCAAATTATTAAGTTAGATCTATGTCCAAGGAACCTATATCTACAATTTCAATTGTTCATATCCAAAATTGGCGGAGGAGTTTGGTAGAGTTCTCAAAGGTCAAATCGTTGAACTTTGACCCGTTAACAGCCAGATTTCTGTCCGAAAACCGATTACAAAGATTTTCCCAAATCTCAGTACCCTGTATATCAAATTTTGAGTCTGCAGACTGAAAATTGACAGAGTTATTGCGTAGGAAAATGTACGACACACAGAGACACACAGAGAGACACGTTCACTTGAATATATATATATATATATATATATATTAGGCAGCATTTTTTCTTTTATGCACGTTTCATTAAATAACACAGACAACTCTTGCTTGTTTTTCTTGTAATCCTCCTTTTCTCTTTGTCTTGTACATATATATATATTTCTTGTTAATTTTTTTAACGATAATTTGACTGCAAAGTCATCTAAGATGGCATGGATGACGAGATGGGGAGAACTGTTCCGACAGATGCTGCAAGTAAAGACCATATGTGGGGGTAACTCCACATATCAGACCTTGGTCAATGTAGGGGCAACCCTTCATACCAACAGTTACTATCCAGCTCCCATGTCCCACCTCTCGGGAGCTGGTCCCTCTTTTCTCTCCCCATCCCCCTCTCTCCACATTTAAAAACGGCCTTGTGCCTAATTTGCTCAGTGGGGAAGCAAATAAATACGTCAAAGTGTAATATCTGTTCTTCAGATGCTGCACTTCAATTTCTTGTCCTTTGTCAGTGGAGGAGAAATCCTTCACGATTGAGACAATTTTTATTTTTGTTCCTTTTCTCCACATTAAAAAAACGACCCTGGTGTCTAACTCTGTCCCGTGGGGAGGCATTGTAAATAGGAACACTTACAATTGGATAGTTTTTTATCATATTTTTTTGGGGGGGCCTTGAAGTAGTATTTTTTAGCTTTTTATATCAAATGGCTACACGGCTTGTCTGGAGCGATAAATAAATACCTATTATTCCCATTTCACAATTATCGGAAATCCCGGAATTTCCATGGATATTTCAACTCCTTAATTATCCCATTTACATAAGACTACATCAAACTAAATATAGCACGCATTTTAACCCCTTAAACCTAGCAACTGTGTTCCAGACTTCATAATCAAACTAAATATAGCACATATTTGAACCATTTACGCCTAGCAGCTGTGTTCTAAAATTTATAATGATCGGTTAATTAGTTTAGAGGTGAATGTTAACATACAAGTATATAAACATATACACATAATTAAACTATTTAGTCCTGACATTCCATGAGTGATATTTCTGAGAAAGGAAGAAGAATTTCAGTTTTCTACGTTGGAATTTATCCATGCGACTCTTATCATTGGACAGTTTTTTTTTGTTTGTTTTACGGCATATCAACCCTTTTCAGGTTATTTAATGACGAATCCAGTGATTTTGAAGAACAATTTTTTAATAGAGTATACTTGTTTTTTTTTTCAAGTCGGTTTCTATTTAAGCCATAGTTGGGACCCTAACAGGTACAACCACTCCGGGTCAGAGTGGACCTAGGAGCAATGGCAATTAAAGAGTGGCTCCACACTCACCAAAGCCCGCAAGCTGGGGGCTCAGGACGGTTGTAACAGAGCATGGACGCGCGTATGGCAGGTGTGTGCGAGTTGACGTCACGGCATGGAAAAAGGAAGAAAGATTATAAAAAGAACGTGTGAGCAGACCGATGATCAGGTTAGAGAGAGGACCAAGATAGACGTGTTACACACGTGTGGGCCGAGAACGTTAGGGAAAACGCGTACTAGACATGACCAAACAGGAAAATACCTGTAAAGGAATGTATATAAATAAACTTTGGTTGTTTCACTAAGTTGAATTCCTTTTCATCTGTTCCTTGCTACTAACTCTACATATGAACTTGTGTAACGTTACACAAGTCAATCAATTAATTAGTTAATCAATTAGTAAATACATTAATTAGTCGATCAATTAATTAGGCGATCAATTAATAAGTTAATCAATTAATTAGTCAATCAATTAATTAGTTAATCAATTAATAAGTAAATCAATTAATAGTCAATCAATTAATTAGTTAATCAATTAATTAGTTAATCAATTAATTAGTCGATCAATTAATTAGTTAATCAATTAATTAGTCAATCAATTAATTAGTCAATCAATTAATTAGTCGATCAATTAATTAGTTAATCAATTAATAAGTCAATCAATTAATTAGTCGATCAATTAATTAATCGATCAATTAATTAGTTAATTAATTAATTAGTTAATCAATTAATTAGTCAATCAATTAATAGTCAATCAATTAATTAGTCATCAATTAATTAGTAAATCAATTAATTAGTAAATCAATAATTTCATTAATTAATTTGTCAATAAATTAATTAGTCAATAAATTAATTACTCAATAAATTAATTAGTCAATTAATTAGTCAATCAATCAATTAGTCGATCAATTAAGTAGTCGATCAATTAATTAGTCAACCAATTAATTAGTCGATCAATTAAGTAGTGGATAAATTAATTAGTCAATCAATAATTAGTCAATCAATTAAGTATTAATAAATTAAAACTGTTTTTTTCACAGAAAAGAAAAGAATCAATTAATTTTCTTTGTCTTGTTTTTTTTTTTGCGATGATGTCTTCGTGTATAAACATGTTCAACGTTACAATGTTTATTTAGCTTCTTATATCAAGTGTCGTCATGGCTTATTTGGAGTGATTTCCATTAAAATAAAATAAATAAGTAAAAATCCACAAAATAAATAATAATGATACTTACAAGCACCTTGGATCCCCTTAGAAGTCGAATGGTCACATTTTTTAGTTTAATGTCAACCATTCGTGTATACGAGAATTTGTTTCGTGATCGGTGTTCGTTTTTAACTTCTATCGCAAAGTACTTTCCAGACGTACTTTGGGTCAACATATACTTGCAAATACCCATGAAGTGGATTGTTTGTTTGTCGAATGTTTCATAATGCGGGTCTCCATAAGCACGACACACACACTGTTTCTCTTATAACAGAAATAAATAATTTTGATTTTACTCTCGTAAACATTTTATTATACAAAAAATAAGCAACAAAACATTTGTTTTAAATATGAGGATGGAAAACATTGTACGTGTATGTGAAGTGATAAGGTGTATATATATATAAATATATATATATATATATATGTGTGTGTGTATGTGTGTGTGTGTGTGTGTGTGTGTGTGTGTGTGTAGGTATATATATACTGGTGTATATATATACCTACATATATATATATTCTCGTATATACCGTACTTTGGGGTAATTGCGCCAAGGTCGGAGTAATTGCGCTAACTAAAAGTGCTCTTTTAGCAACCACGCATATAAAGAGCACTTTCTTTTAGTTGGATCAATTACCCCAGGATTTGGCGCAATTACCCCCAAAGTACGGTATATATTCTCACGTATATATATATATATATATATATATATATATATATATATATATATATATATATATATATATATATATACATTCTTGCATATATATATATACATGAGAATATATATATATATATATTGATATTTTCTTATATATATATATGCGCGCGCGTGTGTGTGTGAGTATAAATGCTCATGGGTTGTGTGTATATGCATGAGTGGGTATTCGTATGTCTATATCTGTGTGCACATGTATATGTTTGCTTACATCTAGCTGTTAATGCATATATATATGTGTGTGTGTGTGTGTATGTATCTACGGGTATGCATGGCTGAACGTATGTATACGGATGCAGCTATATCTGAGTTTATATGCATATTTGTGTTTATATGTGTGCTTATATCAGCGATGCATTTAACACTGAAAATAACGTTAAACATAACCACTGCCCAAACCACCATCTTAGGGGCCCACCCCATATATATGTGAAATTAACGATGCGTCTACCTAACCTCGCATTATTAACTGCACCCATGTTACTTATTTATTTATTATTACTTATCATTATTTATTTGTCCTAACTTTACCTTATTTACTTGGTATAAATATATACATGTCGGTGTATATATGTATATATATATATGTGTATATGTGTGTATATATGTATATGTGTATATATATATTTATATATGCCCAAAGCACCCTGTTAGGGGCCCACCTCGTATATTTGTGAATTAATGATACGTCCATCTAACCTCGCATCATTAACTATACCCATGTTTTACTAGTTTATTTATTTATTATTTATCTGTCCTCACTTTACTTTATTTACTTAGTATAAAAATATATACAGGTCTTTGTATATGTCTCTCTCTCTCTCTATATATATATATATATATATATATATACATACATATATATATGTGTGTGTGTATATATGTGTGCATATGTGTGTATATGTCTATATATGTCTATACACTTATACTTTTATTAATGTCTATATTTATGTAAGTGTATATAGGTGTGTAGGGGCAGATGCGTGTGTATGTGTATGTATATATGTATGTATATGTACCTCTACATCTTACTGGAGATATATATCTCCACATATATGTATATAGGTGTGTGTGTATATATATGTATATGTATGTATATGTATATGTATCTATATATATTTGTGAGTGTATATATGTGTATAAGAGTCGTGTGTATATGTGTGTATGTCTGCATATAGATCCATGTATGTCTGCATATACATTGTTTATATCTATGTGTGTGTGAACGTGTATTTGTATATGGAAGTGTAGAGGCGTGCATATATATGTATATATATATATATATATATATATATATGCGTATTTGTACGTGTAACGTGTGTATTATTAAAAAAAAACAACCCAGTCTAAACTGATATGGACTAGTCGACGTATAGCGACTAGAAAAACTTTAAATGAACCATGTACCTGTCAAAATATGACATCTACACTAAACCTTTCCCTCTCCCTTTCTCTCTCTCTCTTTCCCTCTCGCTCTCCCTCTCTTTCCCTTTATGGCACCGATAACCTTTGTTTATTCCTTTGCACTGAACTTGACACAAACAAGTTGAGTTCAACTTAGTACTGCGTTAACCGCGTTATTGGCACACAAGTATTGTATCAGTTACATAATTACAGTCTTTTTATAAGGGGGTGTTCTTACTCGCAGAGTGATACATTAGATATTTGATCATCGGGCCAAGATCACAGTGTAGTATCTGTTCGTATGTTGCACTTCACTTTTTCTGTCCTCAGTCAGTGAAGGAGAAATCCTTCATGACTAAGACAATTTTTGGTTTTGATTCCTATCAAGTGTGCCCCCTTTTAAGGAGCTGTATTTTCCCCATATTAAAAATCGACTTGTGTCTAACCCTTCCCTCGTGGTGGGGCAACTAAATAAGAACAGCAACATTCTTCGCATTTTCCCTTTTTGATTTTACACTTTTTCAGCTCGAACAAAGCATATAGTCTCTTGCAAAATAATAAGGGCTACTATTTGGGTTCGTCTATAAAGAGGACTGTAAGGAATTGACTAATGAAATATCTGTTCACGTTACATTAAAACTTGTGAATATTAATGCAGTCAGGGAAGTGGGAAACAGGGAGCATAGAAGGCTTTCCGACATCTAGGAAAACGAGGTGGGACTTTGCTGTTTGTCGGGGTAGTCGTGAGTATGTACGTCGAGAGAGCACAAGTACAATGAGTTCATCAGTAAAGAACTTGTAAAACAGGCACAAAGATGCAACAGCGCAGCGATGGGCCAGAGGTTGGAGCTTTGCCGATAGTGCAAGACCTATTAAATTAGATACCCTTTTTTTTGGACCCCGTCTAAAACTGGTGGTAGATGCATTAGCCCAGATGTGACAACAATACTCCATGCTTTTTAAGAATACAGCGTACTCTCTGGTGTGGGGAATTTTCTAGTACGGTAGAGCGATCCCAGTTTTAGCACATGCCTGTTTCCCGCCAAATATAAACTAATAGAAGGAGCTTAGTCACATTTTTGCTAACATTATTTTATAAGATTAATTTGAAAATGTTAGAAAAACCAAATCCTATTATTATGTTGAGAAAAAATTTCTTGCGGAATTTATTTGATTTCAAATGATGTATTTTCAAATAAGTTTTCGTTAGAATACCTTTACTTTATATATTATTTTAAATCAAGCCAGGCCGAAACAAACAGCTCCCGATATCAACAGAAGCCATATTGAACGCACAGCACAATGGGACCCCAAAGATTTCGGGGTGGCGACGAAAGTCTTGAAGATGATGGGCGTAGTGGTCGGCCATCGGATGTTGACAACGATTAATTAAGAGTCTTAGTTGAAGCCAATCCATGCACAACTGCTTGATAACTTGCTTCTGAATTAGACATAACGTATACGACAATACCCCCCCTCCAAAAAATAACTTGATATATGGGTGCCTCACGACTTAGACAACAATCAAAAGAAACGACGCTATGAAGTGCCATCTTCACTTCTTTTATGCAACAAAAACGACGAGTATCTCGACTGGTTTGTTACTTGCTATGAAAAGTGGGTTATTTACGACAACCGGCGACGCTCAGCTCAGTGGTTAGACGTCAACGAAGCTTCACGACACTTCCTAAAACCAGAGTTGCGCCAAAAGAAGGTTATGCTGACTGTTTGATTCCGATGGTGCTTATTTCGATCAATAAATCTTTGTTTAGGCCGAGATATATTTATCTGAATTTAAAAGTTAAAAACCGCAAGAACTTTCTTGTCAGTCTGATATATATATATATATATATATATATATATATATATATATATATATATATATATATATATATATATATAATTAAATTAATAAAATAATTTTATTTTACTTTTTATGTAAGATACCTTTCTCAAAGACATTTTTTCTTTTTTATTCATTTTGCTGGTGGCAGTTGACTCCCCGTGAGGAGAGAAAACTCCTCACGCTTAATACCACTAGCAATTTTTTAACTTTTTAAATTTACTTTACGAAATAATCTTATCGGATTTGAATAAACGCCTTTTATTCAAAATTCGCTCCAACCACGCAAAGGCACTGAGTTAGATTATGCGTCAATCGTTAATAACATCGGACATATACTTTTCTCTCCCCACGAGAGTCCGATCTCTGGAGGTAAATATCACCAGCCAAAATGTAAGAAAAAAAATTAACAATTTTCTTTGAAAAAGCTGTCTCATACTGAAAGTGTTAGAAAAATATTGTATTAATTTAAACAATTATTATATTGTTCTTCTGAATTCGTATTGATTGGATTTGTTGGACTATTGTTCTCATCTTGAGTGTCATTTTCGATGTAACCCCCCGACCTTCTTCAGTTGTACCTTATCAAACTCGAGAATCTTTCTGTCGAATTTAGAAATCTTTCTGTGGAACTCGGGAATCTTTCTGTCGAACTTTGGAATCTTTCTGTTGAACTCGGCAATCTTTCTGTCGAATTTAGAAATCTTTCTGTGAAACTCGGGGATCTTTCTGTCGAATTTAGAAATCTTTCTGTGGAACTCGGGAATCTTTCTGTCGAACTTTGGAATCTTTCTGTTGAACTCGGCAATCTTTCTGTCGAATTTAGAAATCTTTCTGTGAAACTCGGGAATCTTTCTGTCGAATTTAGAAATCTTTCTGTGGAACACGGGAATCTTTCTGTCGAAGTTTGAAATCTTTCTGTGGAACTCGGGAATCTTTCTGTCGAATTTAGAAATCTTTCTGTGGAACTCGGGAATCTTTCTGTCGAATTTAGAAATCTTTCTGTGGAACTCGGGAATCTTTCTGTCGAATTTAGAAATCTTTTTGTGGAACTCGGGAATCTTTCTGTCGAATTTAGAAATCTTTCTGTGGAAATCGGGAATCTTTCTGTCGAATTTAGAAATCTTTCTGGTGAACTCGGGAATCATTCTGTCGAATTTAGAAATCTTTCTGTGGAACTCGGGAGTCTTTCTGTCGAATTTAGAAATCTTTCTGTTGAACTCGGGAATCATTCTGTCGAATTTAGAAATCTTTCTGTGGAACTTGGGAATCTTTCTGTCGAACCTTGGAATCTTTCTGTGGAACACGGGAATCTTTCTGTCGAATTTAGAAATCTTTCTGTGGAACTCGGGAATCTTTCTGTCGAACTTTAGAATCTTCACGCGATTTCGGACAGACCTATTGCATAGTGCATGAAGCACTTGTAAAATCTCTGTTGTGAGTTACACTCTTTTGGAGGTTGAAGGTTACATTTTCAGTGCAGACATCACTCAAAAATAAAATTGCAAATTACTTGGGATTTTTACCCAGCCATGCCTGAATGAGAACATGCTACCTCTGCGGATTAAATAAACATTCCTGAATTTAACAAAAAAATTCACGAGTTCGACAAAAACATCTGAAGAAAGTCGGAGTTTACAAAAACGTTGTGCAAATAAAATTCAAGACGAGAACAGTAATCAAAAGAAAACGAATAATCAATCCCCATCTAAAAAATTCAGAAACATTTAAATATAATGATGAAGAAAATCATTTACATTTTACTTAAATGTAATCAACTATTATATATAAGTCACTTTGTGTGTGTATGTGTGTGTGTGTCTGTCTGTGTGTCTGTGTGTGAATTGCTTCCTCATAGGTTCCGAATCGGCTGAGTCCATCTTTTGCAAATTTTACACAAAGGTAATTTATATGTCTGGCAGTGTTCTTAGATATGCTTTGTAGAGAAATTTATACGATAAGTATCGAAAATCAAAAATATCCTATCTTAAAGATAGTCTTTCTTCTCTTATAGATATAAAAGAAGAATTTTTACAGTGGAATATTGTACGTTACCACAGTGTATGTTTGTCCAGTGTAACGTAAAATATTCCCCTGTAAAAATTCTTCTTTTCATCTATAAGAGAGCAAGGCGTATTTTTAAGATCAAGCCAAAATATCAGCTGACGTGATATTGTAAACACAAACGAAATTGGATGAACGACATTATCATTATTATTTTTAATTTTTATTTTTTTTTCGAATTAGTCCACCGAGCAAATGATTCCTCGCAATATATAATATTCAATAGAGGATTTAAACAAATAGCAATCGGGCTGAATAAGAGAATTTAAAATAATAAACAATAACAAAAATTGGCCTCATTTCAGCCGTCAAAGATAACGCAATTGTGGTTTCGGGGAAGGTCAGTTTACAGGACAAAGACACAGATTATTATATAATAAACAGAATCGTATTAGTCAGTTAGAGAGTCGGGATCGTGCGGACGATCAAATAATGGCATCAACTGCTTGTCGATAGCATCAGCTATTTTTACGACCCTAAGGATGTAATACAAGCAAATAGAACTTGGCATTATGACTTCGATCATCACAATGAATTTGAAAAAAAGGTTATAACTGTTTATTGTTGTTTAAAGAATCCTACCCTGAATTTGGGTTAGCATTTAGGAATACCAGGTACTGTATGTGCTTATCTCGGTATTGTTTCTAATCGTCATGGACTTCTCCTAACCACTGGAATCAGGCGAAGGGTAAAGATTGTGCAGCCTTTGCTTCACAATTACATGCGAAGGCATTCTTACAGCAAGTATCCATTGTCTCTCGAGATAGAACAGGGGCCAGTACCCTGAATATTTATTGTAAAACTTTTTTTTATTTTATTATATAAAATTATTGTGCACCGGAGTTAAGAGGGCCTTTGTAAGAACTGTCTCGTGTGCCTATTATTGAATTGTTTATTGGATGTGTTAAACACTCGCCAGCGAACGCTTTAATGTATGTATGTAACAGTAACATTTGAAATACACTAAACACATTCCAACAAAGTTGTAATTTTTTAAAGCTGCGTAGACGCGGAAAATTATATTTAAACATTAGATGAAAAAATTTATTTTTGGTGTAAATGGCTATTTCTATTATTTAATGTTATAAATATTATTTAATGTTATAAATATTATTTAATGTTATAAATATTATTTAATGTTATAAATATTATTTAATGTTATAAATAAGTAAACTCGACTTTTAATGTCATCCTGCAAAGGGAAGTAATTGTTTTTTTCACTGAGTTATTTTCCGTGCGCTGACTAGAGTTGTGTGTGTGTGTGTGTGTGTTTATGTGTGTCTGTGTGTCTGTGTGTGTGTCTGTGTGTGTGTCTGTGTGTGTGTCTGTGTGTGTGTCTGTGTGTGTGTGTATGTCTGTGTGTTTGTGTGTATGTGTCTGTGTGTGTGTCTGTGTGTGCGTGTGTGTGTCTGTGTGTCTGTGTGTGTGTGTGTCTGTATGTGTGTGTCTGTGTGTGTGTCTGCGTGTGTGTGTCTGTGTGTGTCTGTGTGTGTCTGTGTGCGTGTGTCTCTGTGTGTATGTGTGTGTCTGTGTGTGTGTCTGCGTGTGTGTGTGTCTGTGTATGTGTGTGTGTGTGTCTCTGTGTGTATGTGTGTGTGTCTGTGTGTGTGTGTGTCTGCGTGTGTGTGTGTGTGTGTGTGTGTGTGTGTGTGTGTGTGTGTGTGTGTGTTCAAGGATGGGAATGTGCCGGGGAAGAAAAAAAGAAGGAAGGGGAAACAGAGACGGCATAGAAGTTGTGTTACAATTTTTCTCCAGGCGATGCCGGATAGCCCTACTAACAAATAAATAAATGAATGAATAAATAAATCGGTTACCTTTTTCGCAGAGAAAACCGTGGTACTTTTTCGTGCATTTGCACTCAGAGTCCGTGCATCTTGCGCCATTTTTGCAAGGCTGTAGTTTGCAATTAACTAAAAAACAAAAAAAAAAAAAATAAAAAATATAAGTGCATTAATATTCTTGTTAAAATATAAAGCAGACGGAGAAGATGGAATAAATACCCTACTTCCATGTTCTAAATCATCATCTGAATTCGAATTCCATAATCGTCCGCCATCGTTTAGTCAGTGCAGATCACAACCAACCGCTCGAACTGTATTTTATGTCTGCTGCGTTTGTACAGGGGGGGGGGGCGATTTGTCGCCCTAAAGAAAAGTAAACTACAGCTTTATTTTTAAAATTTTGTCGAAAAAAATCAATTCAGATAACTTGCTTATGTAGTAGAACTGACATTTATTCAATGTAGCTGCCTTCAGCCTCAATCACCACCTCGATACGGGTCCAGAACTGGAAACATGCTTTTTCTATAAGCGCAGGCGGAGCTTGGCGAATACTTGGCGGATCGCGGTGATCAGGCTGGCTTTGGTGTTATGGGAGGTCATGTTGGTGATGTTCTCAACGAATGACCAAACGAATTAGTCCAGCGGGTTCAGGTCGGGGAAGGAGAGGGGTCAGTGAGAGAAGGGTACACATTCATAGCACTCGTTCTTAAGCCAAGCCAGGGTCTCTTTGAACTTGTGGGCCAACGCCGAGTCCTGCTGCTACATCAAGAGCCAGCAACCAACTGTTTACACCAGGGCATCACCACACTCTTCAGCACATCCAGGCACACTGCAAGGGTGTTCGCCCAACATCTTTTGACTCGTATAAACCAGCATGTTCCATCGAAGATCAGACAAGGGAAGATGGGGTCTGGTAGTCTCCCTCCTTCTGCAGCCTTGGACTCTGCTATTGGCCAGCATTTGGTTGACAACCCGTGCTGTGCCGATAGATATAAAATTGAATGGTTCGAGGTGCTACATAGACTCCAGAAACCGTTTAAAGATTTTGGAGTCTGTCTCTATTGCGGTGTGGAAACCTTCTTTGTGCCGGCAAAAAGAAACATCTAACGCTTTGTTTCTCTTTGGGGAACTGTGAATCTTTTCTCCCGTTTTTGTTTGGGGTTTTCCCCCTCGTTGTGTCATTATTTTAATCGTTTTTTAAACGTTAATAAACTTTATTTTAGTGTCCCCGTAATTTTTGGCACATTCAATAGTTCCCCATCAGAACTCTTTACTTTCGACATAGTATTATTATTTTTACGCTATCGATTTTCTCCTGATGAGATGATAGCTGAAAGAGCTCTCGAGAGACTTCCGCCCATTATATTTAAAACATACATATATATATATACATACATACATATATATACATATATATATATATATAATATATATATATATAATATAATATAAATATATATCTTTAATGATTTATAATTATTTAATAATTATTGTAGTAAACAATTATATAGATACTCACCTTTCTCACAGTTCTTCCCGTCGATAAAAAAAGGACACTCACAAGAGTAGCCATGTTTTTTTCTTTTACATCTTCCTCCATTTCGACACGGATTCGACTCACATTGATCTAAATATAAACAAATTAATTTCAGTGAAAACTTCAAGAAGACAATAGAAAATTAATTCCGAACTTACATTACGACTCGAATATCCACCCGCCCTCCATCTCTGAGGAATATAACCTCCTTCAAACTTCAAACATATTTATCACATTTTAATTAAATTTAAATCATATTTCTAAGACATTCATTCCGTGAGGTTTCCAACAGTTTCAGCTTCATCACGTAATGTTTGGGCGCAGAACAGTGGTTTATGTAAACAAAAAAGTAATAGGGTCTAATAAGTAGGGTTATAACGATAAAATATTCTTATCAATCTGTTGACTCTCGGGTATATATCCGACACAGTTAGACACAGTTAATCAACCGAGAACCACATCACTCTATATAAAAGCATATAAGATATCAACGGATACACACTCAAGAGTCAAAACAATGAAAAGAATATGCTGTTGTCCTAGCCCTAGTAATGATCAAAGCGGCAAAGTACATAATAGGGATCCTTATTCAATCCCGAGCAACGTCGGGTCTTCATTATACATAGCATAATATAAACGTGTAAATTTATATCTGTGTGCGTGTTCCCCATAGAAAGAAAGGATATAGAATCGATATGAAAAATGTATTTATATAAAACTAGTTGAAGAGGGGGGGGGCGTTGCCCGGTCGTAAAATACGCTTAAATATGATATTTTAATTTTTCCAGATTTCGTATGTATTATTATAGAGTCGTGGTTTTAAAAGTAAAAAACAAAAATGTATTTGAGTGCCATCAGCTAGAATCGAAACCGAAAGCAAAACTGTGGCATTCGAAGTTGGTGACGCATCACTGTACCAATGCGACACGTGTATGAACTGATTAAGAATAAACTAAGTTTAATGCATAGAATGTATAACGATTTTTTTTCAATTTTCGACCCCTTAAAATAATTTTAACAGGCTAAAGACCATTGAAAAAAATCCGCAAAAATCCAATCATTTAAGACCCCTAGCGCCGCTCTGTGATTTTTTATTTTTGGGGGAGATATAGTATGAAAATATGGAGGCAGACAGACAGACATATACACTTTTATATATTAGACTAGCGGCGGGGGCCTGCTTAGCCGGGCATAAAATACGCTTAAAAATGATATTTTATTTGGTCCAGATTTCGTATATATTATTATAGAGTCGTGATTTAAATAGAAAAAAACAAACAAAAAAAAACGAAGTATTCGGATACCATCAGCTACAATCGAAACTGTAGTATTCCAAGCTAGTGACGTTACCACTGTACTAACGTGACATGCATATGAACTGATTCAAAATTAAAAATAAAAATAAAGTCAACTGACTGTACGAAAATGTATAACAATTTTTAAAACTTTGACCCATTTTTGACCCTTCAAAAACAATTTTAACCGGCTAAAGATCCATAAAAGAACGGTCCGTAAAAAATCCATTCATTTTAGGCCCCTATCGCCGCTCTGCGAATTTTAGTTTCGGTGGAGATAAAATTTGAAAATATGACGACAGAGAAACAGACCGAGGACAGACCAACAGACAGACCGACCGACCGACCGACAGACAGATATATAGCCGTTTATATATTAGATTTTGGTACTTTGAAACAGACGTTACTAACTGTCTACTCGACTTCGCTCGCAACATGACGTCATACGCTCTGGTTTGACTGTAATCTGACGTAAGAGCCTGATCGGCCAATCAATACGCGGGAAAGGAACAAATGAACTTAAACGACCGTTTTTAATAACTTCATACAAAATGAATATATCCATCTTGGATCAACAGATCTACTTCATCCTAAAGATTTAATTTAATTTAATTTAAAAAAGAAAAGAAAAACTGGTGCCCAAGCCCACCCTATAAAAAAATACTGTTCATGAAAAGGAAAAAAAATACTTTACATTAATTACAAAGATAAAGAAAAAGATACAAAAATACATGAAAAACACACAAAAGATTTCATTGAATGTTCAAAGATGTTCAATGTGAGCACAATTGATCACGCAACGCACATCAAGCCGATTGTCCAAATGGTTACACCAGATTCTGTTATTCAGGCTTTCAGCTCAACCACGTCCATTGGAACCGAAGTCACATAGTCCTTCACAAATCCCAATAAAAACAATCGCAGGGTGTGAGATCTGGAGATCTAAGAGACCAGGGCATGAGGCACTATATATATATATATATATATATATATATATATATATATATATATATATATATAACTACTTCATTTACTCACATAAATTTAATATACGAAAGTATAGATTTATGCGTAAACTTTAAGTATTTACTTCAAAAGTGCTCAATACGTAGGTAGAGCTAGTTAGTAATTTATAAAATATATATGGCGATTAAGCTACACTGAATATTCAGGAGGGGGCGCGGTGGATACTAGAAAGCTGATTGGCTAACTAGAAATCCTCAACATATATAAAAACAAGAAGCAACCACAAAATTCGCGCATAAGCCTGACGAATCCTATAGTGGATGAAACGCAGAATATTCAGTGTAGCTTAATCGTCATATATATTTTATAAATTACTATATATATATATATATATATATATATATATATATATATATATATATATATATATATAAATTAGCCGGGCAGGGAGGGATTGAAAAAATAATATTTGTGTTTTTTATTTATTATTCATAATTTTTTGAATTTTCGGGCGTTAAGTTGAAAGAAAGAAGGGGAAAATAGGGGGTAAATAGATGAATTATACGTTATAGGTTTATTTTGATAAAGTAATTAAATAATAAATAAAAATTAATATAATTATTAATTAAATGTTAATAATAAGTAGATAACAAAAACACAAATACATACACATGAGTAACCATGTATAAAATATGTACACACATCAATGGGGGAGGAGCATGTGCTTGAGTATATGTACATACACAAATACGTAAATATATGTAAATAAGCTTCGTGTTAAAAATATAATAATTATTATAGAGAGAATTAGTAAGAGGTAAATATAAAAGAAAAATATATAATATATATTATATGTAGATGGTAAATTAAATAATTAATTAAAGTAGAATGTAAGTAAATGGTTAGTTGTTAACGGAGAAGGTAGAAGCAAATATAGTTGTTAACGGAGAAGGTAGAAGCAAATATAGAATATCGGAGAAGGTAGAAGCAAAATCCAAGACAGTGTCAAAAAGGCGTTTAGAAATAGAAGGGTAGTAATTAACTATGTCAAATTGGATAAATGCAGCCTTGTTCTTGTTAGGTATCCTTTTGAACCAATTAATAGTGTCTTCGGTGTTAATCCACTGGGTTAGGTTGAATTTATTTTTGATTTGTTTATTGATTCTTTCAAGAATTATTTTGCTGATTCTGCCATTTGAAACTGACATCATTCTGAAATGCCGTAAAACTGTCCTACTAAGCCAGGACTCTCAATAGATTAAAAAAGACCAACCTACCTCCTTCGACCTTGCGATGGGTGCTTTTGATGCAGCTGAGGCCACTGACTTAGTAGGCCTTTTCATCCTATACAATCTCACAAAGTTTATCCCCAACAACAACGTGGGACTTTACAGAGATGATGGCCTTATCATTGTTGAAAACGCAAGCGGCCCAAAGTGCGAAGGCATTAAAAAGAACATCATCAGGGAACTGAAGAATATGGATCTAAAGATTGAAGTAACTTCCAACTTAAAAACAGTAAATTTTCTAGATGTTACCCTTAACCTCCCTAATAATACCCATGAACCATACACTAAAAATAATACATGCCCCTTATATATACACCCTATGTCCAACCACCCCAAACACATTATTAAACAAATCCCTAAATCAATAGAAAAAAGGCTTAGCACAAACTCATCTAACTTCAGCATTTTTAACCTACACATACCCTTTTTTGAAAATGCTTTAAAGGAATCTGGATATTCCAACCCTAATATTACATACTTGGACCCTAATAAACCTAACAATACAAATAGGAATAACAGATCTCGCAAAGTCCTCTGGTTTAACCCTCCCTATAATAATATGATAAAAACTAAATTAGGTAAAAAATTCTTCATGCTTCTTAATCACCACTTCCCCCCCCCCCAGTAATATTCTACATAAAATTTTTAATAAGAACACTATTAAGCTTAGCTACAGTTTCACAACTAATCTAGAAAATAAAATTTAAAAACACAACAATAAAATATTAAATAATAACAACTATAATAACAATAGTCAAAATAACTGTAACTGCCTTAACAAACCCCAATGCCCGCTCCAACAAAATTGTCTCTCGACAAATGTGGTTTACAAAGCAACTATTGCCCCTGCTGAAGACCTCCAAAACAAAAAAAATTATATTGGCCTCTCAAGCACCACGTTCAAAGACAGATTTAGAGTGCATAAATACTCCCTAAATAACCCCAACCACCCCAATAGTACTTCATTAACTAACCACTATCTACTACTTACCCGAAACTACCTCACCCC
This sequence comes from Euprymna scolopes, assembly GCF_053919585.1. Classification (NCBI taxonomy): domain Eukaryota; kingdom Metazoa; phylum Mollusca; class Cephalopoda; order Sepiida; family Sepiolidae; genus Euprymna; species Euprymna scolopes. The sequence continues at coordinate 117,737,619 of NC_136504.1, forward strand.
AATTATTAGCTGGGAAATTCTGAATAGAGCTAGTACCTGTAAATCACTAAACACCTCATGTTATTTATGCTTAACTGAAAAATTACTGATTGCTAATTTTAGAGATAGAGATAAACTTCTAAATAAAAAAACTGAAACCTCACTTAATTGTAAACATTATAAATCCCACCTCTTAAGCAACTTCTCACCCTTCTAGTAATAGCTATAACCCACCCCTAAAATCTAACACTAACGAATTACACACACCCTATTTACAACCGAAACTATATAGTCCCCCATTCATTCTAAAAGAACCCCTCCACAGAACCCCCACCTATTTACACCCACCATTTTTTAGCTGCATCTTTCTTTGCCTAACCCATTCTTATAAACCCCCCTCTTTGCCTTAATCACTCCTTATGTCATTATTTAAAGGTTCTCGCCTCATAGTTTCTTATTGGCTATTTCCATGGTTAAGTCTCGAGCTCTAATGTTTCAATTACGTACTTATCACAATTATTATCCTCTGACTTGCTTCTCAGTCTATTATCTACTTGTTAACAACTAACCATTTACTTACATTCTACTTTAATTAATTATTTAATTTACCATCTACATATAATATATATTATATATTTTTCTTTTATATTTACCTCTTACTAATTCTCTCTATAATAATTATTATATTTTTTAACACGAAGCTTATTTACATATATTTACGTATTTGTGTATGTACATATACTCAAGCACATGCTCCTCCCCCATTGATGTGTGTACATATTTTATACATGGTTACTCATGTGTATGTATTTGTGTTTTTTGCTATCTACTTATTATTAACATTTCATTAATAATTATATTATTTTTTTTATTATTTAATTACTTTATCAAAATAAACCTATAACGTATAATTCATCTATTTACCCCCTATTTTCCCCTTCTTTCTTTCAACTTAACGCCCGACAATTCAAAAAATTATAAATAAATAAAAACAAAAATATAATTTTTTCAATCTCTCCCTGCCCGGCTAATTTATATATATATATATATATATATATATATATATATATATATATATATATATATATGTATGTATATATATATTTGTATATATATGTATGTGTATTGTATGTGTATGTGTGTATGTGTGTATATGTATGTATATGTGTATGTATGTATTTGTATAGGTATATATATGTATATGTATGTGTATATATATATGTATTTGTATTTGTGTGCGTACCTTCTACTTGCGTGTATATGTATGTGTATATATATATATATGTATTTGTATTTGTGTGCGTATCTTCTACATGTGTCTTCATGTGTGTGTGTATACTTTT
>NC_136504.1:117741440-117951440 GCF_053919585.1 Euprymna scolopes
AAATGAATACTATCCCGCAGTCAAACTTGACCTCATTAACTCATTAAAACGGGCACCTGCTAAATCCAAGTAATTAAATAAATTCAAACGCGTTTCCGTTAGCATCTCGCGGTGGAGCAATGGTTAACGTCGCACATTTTCTTTCACACTTTAATTTACAACTTTACCTCAACGGTTCGGGTTCGATCCTCATACTTAATTTTTTTATCCCCCCACACACACCTCCAAACACCCGGGTACCCCTCGCTAGTATTATATAATATATATTACACTAACAAAATGGCATTTAATACGGTACTAATATGTCAAACTTATTTAACTATTAAAGCAATCAATAAAAATAAACAAAAAAAATAAATAAGCCACATAATATATACATATGTGTGCATATGTGTGGAGAGAGGGGAGGAACAGAGGAGGGTTTCGTTTGATATGTTGTAGCATAATAAAATTTAAAGAGATTATACGTTTTTCACAATGAATGCCGTAGTATCCACTTGCACACACGCAATAATAAAATCGTCCAAATCGCGTGCATTTTCCACCATGTTGACAAGGACTTTCAAGGCATGTATCTGAAAAAAGAAGAAAAGAAAATGTTCAATCTATCTGGATCAAATAGATTTAAAGCACCCCAGATTGAGTGACAACGGAATGGACATATTTTATCTTATCTTTTTTTTTTACTTTTGACTTAAATATTTTTATTGCCTAAAAGTTTAATATTTAAAACATTGTCCTAATATAACACAATACGCTTTTAAAATATGTTGTTAAAATTGAGTGCCATCATCTCGGCACAATATCATTTAATTTATTTTTGTTTTTCAATATTTATTTCATTTGATTATATATTTTATCAGATAAAGTTTTTTGCTCAAAACTCGGAACTGTTCACGTTTACAATAACACTTTTGAACTAGGATCGAACACATATCTGACGAAGGGAACATTTACAACACGGAACTTCAAAGTAAGTAAGAACACAGGGCAAGTAAAAAATATAAAGAAATTCATATACTTGGTGCCGTCATGAATAAGTTTCCAGAAACATTTTTGTACTACCTGGATCTAAAATTTGTAATATTTGCATCTCCGAAGCAGTTAAAATAATTACTTTCCCTGATATCTCCAGTACCAACTAATCCTTATACACTGAAATTTACTCCATGTATGAATACCAAATGGGGGGGGGGGAGATATAACATATGAGAAATATTTGAAATCAAGTCTCCCCTTGCTGTTATTTCAGATCATTTGAAACCATAGCAGTAAGTTTTAGTTTCCCCTCTATCAAAGCCAAGGTTTTTTGGGGAAATATCAGATATTTTGTAATTCATATGCAAAACTAGGAAAACAAATGACTATGGTTGAAAATGTATATATATATATATATATATATATATATATATATATATATATATATATTATATATATAAAATAAAATAAAGTGTTATTAAGTGTTTCCTTTTCAGATTAAATATGTTTTTAACTCTTTTTTAAAGTCTTTTTAACATGTTTTATTAACTATTTGCTCTTTCTCTCTCTGTCTGTCTCTCTGTCTGTCTCTCTGTCTGTCTCTGTCTGTCTGTCTGTCTGTCTGTCTCTCTCTCTCTCTCTCTCTCTAAAATAATATATATATATATATATATATATATATATATATATATATATATATACACTAGCAAGCCGGCCAGCGTTGACCGGTCGTAAAATACGCATAAACATTACATTTTAATTAATGCAGAATTCTTATTTATTATAAACAGACATATTATAGGTAACGTTAAACTCCTTAAAAAATAACGTTAACGTTAAATTCCTTAAAAAATATGAAGAAAAAACGGAAAGAATCTGAGGCATGTGTATGCGAGTTTTATGTTGTTTTTTTTTAACAATTCATTTATTGTAAGTAAAGAAATAAATAAATACTCGAGCTGAGATCGAAACTAAAATCTAAAGACCGTGCGTCAAGTACGATAACTATGAGGTAAGCTTGACATGATCTTTAAAAACTGGTTTTAAACTTACTTTTTTTTTAGATAAATAATCTGTTATGTTAGCCATTCATGCATGCGCATGTGTGATGCAATTGACAAACAAATAAAATCCTATGACCCCCCTCACGTACCAAATTTTCAGTTTTGACCCCTTAGCAGCCCTTTTTCCCCGGATAGAACTCGATTAATGTATTCTCCATGTCTGAATACCGTATATACCAAATTTCCAAATTTTAAGTCTGTAGATCAAAAATTGGTTGAGTATATAGGTTGAGAAGTGTCCTCACACATATTTTTATTTTTATAGATAGATAGATAGATAGATAGATAGATAGATGGATTAGACACTTTTTTTTCTTACAGAATAGGCAGCCTTGCTTTTTGGAATACTCACGGGGTTTTTGACAATATCTGCCGCCGAAATCGGGATGACAAATACATTTGAACTTGCCCCTCCTTAGCGGAACACACCTTCCGCCATGTTTGCAACTGTTACCTTTACACGGGTCTGAAAAATACAAAATACATTTTTCGGGATGTAAGACAACTCATGCGCAAAAAAAAAAAAAAAAATGGGCCAAGAGTGAAAGAAGGAAAAAAATCGATTTTTCAATATTTTTCCATATATTTTTGTTAATTTTAACTGAAAATTTCTATTTTGCAGATCATTATTATTATTATAGACTATAATAATACTTGGAAAAATTAATCCTAAAAATGGTAAGTCTGCATCTTAAAGGATATAAAAAATGGAATTGCAAGATTAAGGCACTCCAAAATGACTTACAAGCAGATTTCTGATATTTTAAGAAAAGAAAATGTGAAAACATCTTTTTCTGCTGTGAATCGAATTGATCAAAGGTTTGAAGTCGAACGCTTGGTAAAAGGGAAATCTGGATCTGGTCGTCCTAGAGCATCGACTTTGAAGGATGACCACAGGCTTAAATTATCTGTTTTGAAGGATCGAAAGAAAACTTATGTAAACCATAACAAAGAATTCAAAACAGGGGCTGGAAATTCTCTTTCTAGACATACAATATCTAGACAAATGAAAGAAATGGGATTTTCTTCTAAAAGGTGTGCAAAGAAGCCATTTTATCTAAGAAGAACATCAATGATAGAAAGAGATTCTTCTCATGGTATGACAAGAAAGATACAGACTAGTTCAGGAATGTTTTCTGGTTAGATAAATCAAGATTTTGGCTTGTTAGTGATGCTCCCGATGCTCCCGAACGATGCAATCAAAGAACTGGAGTTCGCCAAGTTGCATAAAAACGACAGTTAAACACGGGAGTGGAGGGATAATCGTATGGAGAACTTTTACTGCAGCAGGAGTTGGGGAACTTATTAGATGTGAGAAGTCAATCAATGCAAAGGAATACATTCCCATATTAGAAACAGGACTGCTATTAAGTATTCAGAAGCTGGGAATATCCCAGAACATTATTTTTCAACATGATAACACACTGCACACACTGCTAAAGTCACAGAAAAAATAGTTTTCTGATAACTAAATTGATGTGATATTTTGGCCAGGTCAAAGCCCTGATTTAAACCCAATCTGAATGCTTCATTCATAATGTCTCGTGCATTGGCCGGAAGAATTTTTTTGAACAATGACAAACCTTGGGAAGCTGTACAAAGCGAATGGAATGGCATCTCCTCTTCACAGTGTTTCACTTTGGTTGAGAGCATGTCTAAAAGGATTGATCTTTTAAAGAAATCAAAAGGAAATGCGATTCCATCCTAAGCATTTATTAAAGTAAATGTCTTGTTCTATGTTATTAGTCTCGTTTAAGTTTCCTTGTTCTTTGTTCAATATAGCTTTTAGTGCAATAAAATGTATAAAATTTGTTTGGCCCATTTTTTTGTCCCCCCCCCACGAGTGTACATGAAAATATCACTAACATATATCGAAGAGGTTTGGTCAAATCTTCGAAAACATTATTCCATAAAGTTAATTTGAAAATATTGGAAATGCAAGGCACCTTTTTTTTTTTTAAAGTAGAACCCAGTAGCTCAGCCATTTGTGATAATATATATATATATATATATATATATATATATATATATATATATATATATATATATATATATATATATATATATAACTCCTCAACCCCCAAACCTACCTAATTCGTCCCTAACTCATAAATAAATAAATAAATAAATAAAAATGTTAATAAATAAATAAATCTATACCCAACCAACCAACCAACCATCCATCCAACCAACCAACCAACCAACCAACCAACCAACCATTCAACCAACCAACCAACCATCCAACCAACCAACCAACCAACCAACCAACCAACCATCCAACCAACCAACCAACCAACCATCCAACCAACCATCCAACCAACCATTCAACCAACCAACCAACCAACCATCCAACCAACCAACCAACCAACCAACCAACCAACCATCCAACCAACCAACCAACCAACCATCCAACCAACCAACCAACCAACCAACCAACCAACCAACCATCCATCCAACCAACCAACCAACCAACCAACCATTCAACCAACCAACCAACCATCCAACCAACCATTCAACCAACCAACCAACCATCCAACCAACCAACCAACCAACCATCCAACCAAACAACCATCCAACCAACCAACCAACCAACCAACCATCCAACCAACCAACCAACCAACCATCCAACCAACCAACCATCCAACCAACCAACCAACCAACCATCCATCCAACCAACCAACCAACCAACCAACCAACCAACCAACCAACCAACCTTGTTCTCCACAGCTCAACTTCATCCTCTGACTCCCTTTTTTTTGTACTAAAAAAACTTCTTTTGCTGAAAGTTGATCTTCGTTTTTCATTAAGAATTCCGCTTTTAAATATAAGCGTTGTTGCCTAAAGAGGTCTCTAGTAACTAAATACTAGAAGACCGAAACATGCTCATGACCGTGTAGCAACACGTTACTGTTTTATGTAAAGAAAATTGAATGTGTAACTTGCTCTACCCCGCTATTGAACACTCTTGTATTAACCTCGTTACAGTTTGTATAATGCTGTAAATCTAAAGTGCATATGAATATTATCATCAATATTTATATATCAATTCCAACCAGATGAGGCAGCTAAATATACGAGATAGAGTAATACTATAAATGAAAATTTGGAATTAGATTTTGTAGATCAAAAATTTACAACAAATTCATGATTAAACAAAAAAAAATACAAATAATTAAAGTGCTTTCCTTATTCCATGGAGTTTCAATGAATGGCCCATATCCTCAGAGGATACATAGCAAAATAATATTTACAGGTGATCTATAAATTTTGCTAATCAGAACATACATTGAAAACTAAAGTTTGTATGCAATTTTATAAAAGGACAAAATTTAAGGATATTCCAAGATGAAAAAAATAGAAATAAATATATTCATATAATTCAAGGTAAAAAAAAAAAAATTGAAGTTCATATACATAGTGACCCCCCAAAAAACGGGCCCCAACTCTAATTAGGCCCCGTTTCTTAGTGTTTTGTCCGAATGAAATGAAAATTTGGTCATAACTAGTTTATTATATTCAAAACATCACATCAAAACAGTAGGGTCCTTGGCCCCTTTTTTTTCTCCGTTCTACAGCATATGTTCTAGATCGCCTCCATTTAGCTTTTGTTTTTTAGGGTCACCTTGTATATATATATATATATATATATATATATATATATATATATATATATATATATATATGCTTTTTTATTTGTTTTTGTTAGCGATACTTTCTTGAAGAATTCAAGTATTTATACGAAAGTGCATTTTTACCTAAATGCTTGTTGGGAATAATTTTCCCATTGACCAATCTGGTACCCCCTTTTAATGGGGAGCGGCATATATATTATTTTTAAAATATAATTATAAATTATATATATATATATATATATATACGAAAGTATAATTTTATGCGTAAACTATTAAGTATTTACTTCAAAAGTGCTGAATACATAGGTAGAGCTAGGTAGTAAGTTATAAAAATATATATGGCAATTAAGCTACACAGAATATTCCGCGTTTCATCCACGTTAGGATTCATTAGGCTTAAGTGGATGAAAATTACTATATATATATATATATATATATATATATATATATATAGAGAGAGAGAGAGAGAGAGAGAGAGAGAGAGAGAGAGAGAGATAGTTTTTGTTTAAATTTCATTCAGAAAAACATCGATTTTCAGAACAGAAATTTATTGTTTGAATAAAGAATACAGTTCATATTTTTCCCCTTAACCCATGGAATTTTTATGTAGGCTCATCTCCTCAGAGGAAAAGTCATTAGCAAATATTTGATCTAATTTGAAATAATATTGCACATACAAAGAAAATATATTTAAAAATTAATTACATATTTTTAGGGGCACAGATAAAGAAAAACAATGAAATACAAGTCAACACAATCAATGGATATGAATTAATGGCATCCGGGTGTCGTGGTAATCTTTGTATAAAGTGTTATATTGTGGTTGGAGTCCAAGTTTGTTGAATGAATTCACATTGTAGGTAGATTCAAATTTATTATAAGGTATTACTGGTCCTTAGTGATAATATTTTAAGTTCGGGGTATAATCCTCCTCATTCTTTTGTTGGTATACTTCCTGTATGAAGTGTTCATTGGAAGCTGTTTTTTTATAGATTAGAATTATATATTACAAACTTCCATAATGTTTTTTGATAAAAGCTCAGGATAGCTGGAGATTTTTCAAATTAGATATTTTAAGGGTGGACTTGAAATATTAAATATAGATCATTTCTCTTCTGAAAATTGATGTTTTCCTGAATAAAATTTAAACGAAAAACGATAAATTCCATTTTCTCTATCAAGTATATTGAACTATCCTATTTTTGGCTGGGATTGTCTTATATAATATTATCTCAAAAAATATTCCGTAAGACTTGATACCATACGATTAATTAATTTTTGTTCCTATTCACCTCAGGATCTGATATATATATATATATATATATATATATATATATATATATATATATATATATATATATATATATATATATATATATATATATATATATATATTATGACAGCCCCTTTAAGAAATACGTTTCTTATCGTTGAGCATTTTCTGTTGAATTAAAAGTCGGTCAATTTAGCTCTTATGCGTAGATCATCGTATAACGATTTGATCACTGTCTGTCTGACGTAATGAACATTTAAATTAAAATGTTTAAAATTCAACGCTATTTCACATGATTAATGGTAGCCGAATGGATACAGCCTCCGCTAATCGAGCCAGAGATGTCTCGTGTCGCGGGGTTCGAATCGTTCGACTGGTAGTAATCATGACACCCTGCACTGAAGAATCCCGAAAGGATGAAACACTAGTGTCTGTAGGTATTTAATTATTATAGTAAAAAAAAAATAATTATGACAGCCCCTTTAAGAAATACGTTTCTTATCGTTGAGCAGTTTCTGTTGAATTAAAAGTCGGTCAATTTAGCTCTTATGCATAGATCATCGTATAACGATTTGATCACTGTCTGTCTGACGTAATGAACATTTAAATTAAAATGTTTAAAATTCAACGCTATTTCACATGATTAATGGTAGCCGAATGGATACGGCCTCCGCTAATCGAGCCAGAGATGTCTCGTGTCGCGGGGTTCGAATCGTTCGACTGGTAGTAATCGTGACACCCTGCACTGAAGAATCCCGAAAGGATGAAACACTAGTGTCTGTAGGTATTTAATTATTATAGTAAAAAAATAATTATGACAGCCCCTTTAAGAAATACGTTTCTTATCGTTGAGCACTTTCTGTTGAATTAAAAAGTCGGTCAATTTAGCTCTTATGCGTAGATCATCGTATAACGATTTGATCACTGTCTGTCTGACGTAATGAACATTTAAATTAAAATGTTTAAAAATTCAACGCTATTTCACATGATTAATGGTAGCCGAATGGATACGGCCTCCGCTAATCGAGCCAGAGATGTCTCGTGTCGCGGGGTTCGAATCGTTCGACTGGTAGTAATCGTGACACCCTGCACTGAAGAATCCCGAAAGGATGAAACACTAGTGTCTGTAGGTATTTAATTATTATAGTAAAAAAATAAATAAATATATATATATATATATATATATATATATATGTTTTTATAAAATAAAGGTAAAACCTTTTTCTCTTCCACCTGACGAGAGTCGTTCGTTACTGTTTTAGCCAACTGGACTGAAACATGATTTAAATTCTATAGCGGCGTTAAAATAATGTTTATTTTAATATAAATAAATATACACCTTGCTCTTTATTGTTGAGAACTATAAAATAAACACGTTAAATCCATTGGGTTTTATCTTTCAATATTTTTACCTTGGAAGTATATATACATAGTAGCAGGCCGCCCGGCGTTACCCAGTCGTAAAATACGCATAAGTATTATATTTTAATTGATGCAGAAACCTTATTTATTACAAACAGAAATACCGTACGCATTAAACGAAACATTAAATTCCTTTAAAAATCAAGTAAAAAAAGAAAATCGAAAAGAAACTGAGACACGTGCATGCAAGTGTTTTTTTTTTTTTTTTTTTTCTAAACAGTTCATTTCTTGTAGGTAAAAAATACTCGAGCTGAGATTGGAACCAGAACCTTAAGACAGTGAGTCAAGTACGATAACCATTAGACAAGCTTGACAGGATCGTTAAAAAGTGTTTTCAAACTTACTTATTTTTAACACGATGAAGTAGTCATGTTTCAAGACGGCGCATGAATTAATGTTTTTGGCCAATTTTTCGATATTTGTCGTTCGAAGGGTTGAGCTTCAAAATGATACAAATCTCGTGAAAATCCGTCGCCTCTGTCGAATGTTTTAGGTAGACATACATACATACATACATACATACATACATACATTTAAACAGACAGGTGAGATTTATATTATAGATGAAGAAGACGTGGGCTCATTCTTTGCTTGTCAGGTTAAGATATGTAATCTTACGACTGATCAATGTATTTGTTATAAATACCAACCTTTTTTTTATTTATTATTTTCGCTAACAAATCATAATGAGGAGCAGTGAACAATATTTGAAGACTTCATGATTTCTCCGGCTTTGTCTGTGCAATGACATTTTCTGAAAGGATCATAATGAGCCTTTTCCCCCACGTAAAAATGTCACCGTGTGCTTGGAGTCATAAATAACCTACACATGAATGTCCACATTCAGGAAAACTAACTCAACAGCAGAACATTTTTAAATCTCAACATTATTTTTTTGTTCGTACAAGGGATGTTCGAAAAGTAATGACGCCTAGCTTTCCATTTCGCCCGAATGGATTAGAAGCGGTTGTCAATTGAATTGTTATGATGACTGAACTTATGCATTCATAACAGGACTTTTTTTTACAAAGGAGCCACCACTTATCAAGGCTCAGAGACCACTCGAGGATAAGGGTTAATAAGTGTTCAGTGGTCAATGGGACAATGTCGTAGTAATCGTTAGTAGTCGAAATTTGGTAAATTCGATTACTTAAGGGGAACGACTCACCAAGAACTTGTTTACATTAGACTTGAAGACGGCCATATTATAGTCAGCTAGAAAGCAGGCAAATGGAAGAGAATTCCACATGTGTGCAGTTCTAAGAAACAAACTTTGTTCATGAAATCTACGTTTAGGTTTAGGAACAGATAAAGAGTGGAAGGAATTATTGATAGTGTTTTCAGATTGAAGAGTGTTTTTCGTGAAAGTTTGGTGAGGGGGGGCATAGATTGGAGCTCAGATATTCACCGTAGCCTGTTGAACGTTTATCAAGCCGATGCAGTTGATGTCAGCACAGTTAAGAGATGGCGACAGAGGTGTGAGTGACAAAACGTGTTCCGGACTTTTACGACTGAAACATCAAAAGGGGGTCTGCAAGAGTGCATTCAGAATGCTGGTGACTATGCAGAAAAATTAAATATAGGTGTGCAAAAGGTTGTTCGTATTAACGGTACTCCTGTTTCCTTGTAGCTCTTTAATATTTTAGTTTTGGAGTAAAAAAATTAGAAGCCTTATTTTCGAAACACACACCCACACACAACACCCACACACACAAACACACACACACACACACACACACACAAACACACACACACACATACACACACATATATACATATGATTACTTCATTTAATCACATAAATTAATAAAAGAAAATATAATTTCATGCGTAAATTTTTCAGTATTAACTTCAACAGTGCTCAACACATAAGTAGATTTAGGTAGTAAGTTATGAAAATATATATGGCAATTAAGCTACACAGAATATTCCGCGTTCCTTTCCCGTGAGAATTCGTCAGGCTTATGCGCATAAGCCTGACGAATTCTCACGAATGAAACGCGGAATATTCTGTATATGCATTTATATATAAATATCATTCAACCACGGTAGTGGTTGAATATCTGCTTAAGTCCGAAATTGAATGAATCGAGATACATTAAAACCCCTACCACTAATTCCGTTCGCACCCAAATTTCAAACAGGTTATATAGTTGGATAGAACACCTCATTAGCTACATTTTGAAAAAAATAATTTCGAAAATTGGTTCAGTAGAAAAAAAGTTACAACAAAATATGTGGGTTCACAAACAGGAGAGTAAGTACATAAGTGACTAACGCTTTTTTTTATTTTGCATAACTTTTTTTGTATATAAATATTTTTTACTGTGATTTTGCCAATATGACATGTTAGCGTAAAGGTTAGAGTACCGGGGGTTGGTGGAAAGATTTTAGGTTCAATCCCGTGTATCGTTTTTTTTTTTATAATTAAAAAACCGAACTTTTTTTTAATAACTAATTTTTTTAACTCTCCTTATGATTTTATAGCAAAAAATGGTGAATTTATCGATTAAAAATATTAGTGAATTCTATGATATACATATTCTTGGAATGAACTCAAATTTTTCGTTATCACATTTGATGAAAAATGTAGTCCCATTTTGGCAATGTGTCTGAACAATGATGCTTTTGAACCCGCGACCAGCACTGCGATGTCATCAGCAGCAGCCTGGGCATAAATATTCCTATTTTTAAACTCCTTTAAAAGAGGATTCAGCATACAGTTCCATAGTAAAGGTGATAAAATCCCACTTTGGGGGTTTCATTTAACTACTTCCCTTTTAACAGTTGTCCTCAGTAGTTCTACTTGAACTGTTCTGTGCCTCACCATATACTCAATCCATCGGATGAGTACTGGTGGCACATTGAGTTCTCGTAGCGACTTGAACATCCTACTGAAGGGTATGTTGTCAAAAGCTCCAACGATATCTAAAAAGACACCGAGTGCCATCTTCTTTTTTGTTAGTTTACGCTCTATACAGATCACGAATTCATGAACCGCAGTCTCGGTAGAGACCCTGGCTCGGAACTACTGTGATTTAATGATAAATATTGCATAAATGTGTGTTTGAGAGCTAATTTTTTTTGACAATCATTAATAAATATTATAAATTTATATATTAATACAATAGCAATGCCTGGAAAAATCATGGATTATATGGAAAAATGCGCGCATGAAAAGTAATATTCTTAAGATTTTATTAAACCCGGAAAAGTAAAGGACAAGAAATTCAACCTGGAAAAGTAAAGAACAAGATATTCTAGTAAAGTAAAAATAAAGAATTTTTTAGACTTAAAATATTGCAGCTAAAAATAAAATTTGAATATTGATAAATATTTTATTTATTATTTGCATATGTTGTTGTTTATTGTTGAGTTAGAAAGAATTAAATGATCCTAATTATGATATAATAAAATTATTAATTTTTATGTAAATTATAAAATTATTAATTCCATCTACTAACTAACTAACTAATGAATTAATTTTATTCAAACAATTTTCACTACATAAATAATAGGGGGGAAATAAGTTCAATCCAGCGACTGACACCATTTCTAACTTCTTTAATTAGGTTTAATAATCAATCCAGCGACTGACACCATTTCTAACTTCTTTAATCAGGTTTAATAAAATCTTAAGAATAAGCAACGACAGAATTCGCGCATAAGCCTGACGAATCCTATAGTTTGATGAAACGCAGAATATTCAGTGTAGCTTAATCGCCATATATATTTTATAAATTACTAACTAGCTCTACCTACGTATTGAGCACTTTTGAAGTAAATACTTAAAGTTTACGCATAAATCTATACTTTCGTATATTAAATTTATGTGAATAAATGAAGTAGTTATATATATATATATATATATATATATATATATATATATATATATATATATATATATATATATATTTAAAGTGATGGTTGTGTAGTTCCAACGAGAGAAAAAAATGTATATTTAAAAGAGTGTAGCCATCAACAATTGTGGGGTTTTCAGTCTTTTATCATTTTTTTATTTTAAAATATTTTTATAACGCGTTTCAAGCCTTCAGATATTTTTATATAAAGTTTTTTTTTAAGTGAAAGTTTGAAATGTTATTTTGGAGACCATTTTACATCTGATAACACTGAATGTGTGTTTCAGAGAAATGTCTCAGACTTTCTGCCACCAATAGTCAGTGTGTTGTGGAGAATCTTTGTATGATGTGGATATATTGTGATTGCTTCTTTGTGTGTAGTTGTATCCGTTGTGTGCATGTGTCTGTGTATGGCGTATGTTTCGTTTCTTACCTTTGTTATGTGATTTCTGTGTTTGTGGATATCGTGTACGGATGTTCTGCTCCCGGTTGTCCTTGTTGTAGGCATTTGCCGATTGTTTACTTCTTTCTTTGTCCGTTAGGTCTTTTAGCCAGGTTATTTCCCGCCCAATGATTTCCCTGGATTTTCCTCCTCTTTTTTGCATTCAGATTTCTACAGTTCCAAGAGGGGCTGCTGTGTTTCCTTAGGGCAAAGTTCCTTGATGTTGTTTAATATTTTATTGTCGATTTCCGTGTCCTTCTCTGTAGAGTGTACTTTCTTGTCCTCCTGTGGGTCAATTTCGGCACACACACGCACACAGATATATATATATATATATATATATATATATATGTATATATATATATATATGTATGTATGTATATATATATATATAGCAATTAAGCTACACAAGATTTTTCCGCGTTACATACAGGTCATTGCATGGAGTCGATGTTACTACGTATTTTAATATATTTCCGTGGTATTTGGTTTGCTAGTCAGCTAATCAAATTCTGTGTTATTCACATACCTATTTATCATAGCCTATATATATATATATATATATATATATATATATATATATATATATATATATATATATAGGCTACGATAAATATATATATGTATATATGTATAATGAAAAGAACGTGGCAAAACGGGGAAAACGTGACGTCTTTGCTGTTACGACCACCGCCAAACCAGAAGTGACCTAGGTTTAAATTAAGGCTAGACAATCGAAAAGAGGGGTTGACCTTAAAAAATATCGGCGAAAAAAGCGAACCCCCCCTGTATAAAAGTGCCCAGTTGAAGTTGAAAACATTAATGTTTTAAGGCAATTTTTCGATATTTGTCGTCTGAAACTCTGAGCTTCAAAACGATACTGATCTTGTGAAAATCAAAAGATTTAGGTAGACATACATGTCTAAGGAACCTATATCTAAAATTTCAATTGTTTATACCCAAAATTGGTGGAGGAGTTTGGTAGGATTCTAAAAGGTCAAATCGTTGAACTTCGACCCCTTAACAGCCAAATTTCTGGACGAAACCCGATTACAAAGATTTTCCCAAATCATAATACCCTGTATATCAAATTTCGAGTATGTAGACTGAAAATTGACAGAGTTATTTGGTAGGGAAATGTACACAGACAGACACACATACACAGACAGACACTTTCATATATATATATATATATATATATATATATATATATATATATATATATATATATATATATATATATATGAAGGAAGTATATTAAACAAAGGCTCAAATGGGGAATACATTACTATTATCAGATCTCTCTCTCTCTCTCTTTCTCTCTCTCTCTCTCTCTCTCTCTCTCTATATATATATATATATATATATATATATATGTGTGTGTGTGTATATATATATCTATATATCTATAAAAGTGAACGTGTCTGTCTGTCTGTCTGTGTACATTTCCCTACGCAATAACTCTGTCAATTTTTAGTCTATAGACTCGAAATTTGAAATACCGGGTACTGAGATTTGGGAAAATCGATGTGACGGGTGTCAGCCAGAAATTTGGCTGTTAAGGGGTCAAATTTCAACGATTTGACCTTTAAGAACTCTACCAAACTCCTCCGACAATTTTGGGTCTAGACACTTGAAATTTTAGATATAGGTTCCTTGAACCTGGATCTAATTTAATAAAGTGATTTGAGCCCGAAACTATAAATTTTAAGGGGTCATAATAGGGGTCAAATTAAAAAAAAAATTACTCTTTTTTTATGCTCAGCATACATCTCCAAACACCCGGGCAACGCCGGGCTGAAATGCTAGTATGTATATATATATATATATATATATATATATATATATATATATATATATATATATATATATAATATAGTTAGTCACTCACAGGCAGACTGTTTCGACGCAGCACAGCTCTCTCAGTGCGGTCAGAAGCAAAGACTCGTAATTGAATTCCTTTATGCAGAAGAAAAATGCAACCGATCAACATTTGGTGCCTATTGAACGTTTAGGAAGTTGATATCAGCACAGTCAGGAGATGGGTTCATCGATTTTAGGGTGGCGTCAGAGATCCGAGTGACAAAGCGTGTTCTGGACTTTTACCACCGAGGCATCAAAAGAGGTCGTCAAAATACCATTGAGAATGGTGGTGATTATGTAGAAAAATAGATTCTGGAGCACAACTGGTGACTCATTTTAATGGTGCCGCTCCCGTCTTCGACGTTGTAGTTTTTTTTTACTTTAAAAAAATAGGAAGCTTTACGTTTGGAATGATCGTCGCATATATGTCGAACGAACTTGTACTAAACTGCATTTCAAGGAAGAGGTAATGCCTTGGAAATTAGTTTCCATAGCAACAGAAAAATATTACACCCTTCAAAGATAATATGATATACGGGAGAATAAACAGAACGGAAACTACACTATACTCATCAAATAGGAGAATATAATGCCTGGAAGGATGGCATCCTGAGGAACTAACATAAAATACATTGGCAACCAGAATGGTAAAGGGATTCTGCATGCTTACCCACAAAGAAAATCTTCAAATGCTAAACACGTCCTCGCCTGATTCTCTCATACGACATCATCAACAAGAATTTAAATCTACTTTTCGATAAACTGTTGCGGTGGTTGTGTATTATAATTAAATATTAAAAATTGCATAGGAGCTGCTAGAAAGGACTTGTCCTGCCTTGATAGAGTTCAAAATAGACTTCGTAGCCTCGTAGGGAATGTCCTTTTCTCTTCCCTGCAACCTCTTTCTCACAGAAGAGATGTTACGAGTTCGTCTCTGCTTTATCGTTATTCTCATGGCAAGTGCTCGACTGAGCTCCAATCTATGCCCCCCTCGCCAAACTTTCACAAGAAACACCCGTCTAGCTGAAAACATTATCAATAATTCCCTACACACTTTATATGTGACTAAACCTAAACGTAGATTCCATGAACAAAGCTTCTTTCTTAGAACTGCACGCCTGTAGAACTGTCTTCTGTTTTCCTGCTTTCCAGCTGACTACAATATGGTTGTCTTCAAGTCTAACGTAAACAAGTTTTTGATGAACCGTTCTATATAAGTTAACAAATTTATCCGAATCTCCATTACTGACGGTTACTTTATTGTCCAATTTCTACTGTACACTCTTTAACCCTTATCATCGAGTGGGCTCTTGACCTTGATAAGTGGTGATGCCTATGTAAAAAAAAAGTAAAATACACTATTACGCAATTATGTTTCATGTCAAATTAGTGACAATTAAAAAAAAAAACGAAAAATAAATGACAACGGAAAGAAACGCCGTTATGAAGTGTCGTCTCTTCTTTTACGCAACAAGGACGACTCGTTTCTCGACCGGTTATGAAAAGGGGGTTCTATCGTGACCATCGTTATAGATGGCCTGTCAGCTGAAAAATGACATCATCACCATAGGTCCTAGCAAACAAGATAAGTGGAACATAGACTGTCGATAATGAGCAGACATTTTTTACAGAAAGCGTTAGAAAACTTCCATATTTGATTAAAAAAGATAAACATGATACTTTGTATTGAAACTCATCCAATATTAATGATAAAAATATTAATAATAAAAATATTAATAATAAAAATATTAATAATAAAAATATTAATAATAAAAAAGAATCGAAAGGGAGAAAAGTAATTAAAAAGTTTAAAAAGAAAAGGAATACGATTTGATTTGTATGAAACTGAAGTTTATTCAATAGAAATAAATAAAAATGAACAATAAATATTTTTAAATAAAAAAAAAACAATATTTTAAAAATCAAAACTGAAAAACGAACAATAAATTAGTTTAACTGAAATACGAACAATAAATTGGTTTAACTAAAAAATGAATAATAAATTGGTTTAACTGAATAACGAACAATAAATTGGTTTAACTGAAAAACAAACAATAAATTAGTTTAACTGAAAAACAAACAATCAGTTAAAAATTAAATTCAAACAAACGTTAGTATAAACAAAGTTACTAAGGCAGAAATATTTCAAACATTGAATATCAAAACTTTTCAAAAATCTGTTGTAGAATTTAATTAAAAGTTTGAATTTTTCTTTTTCTGATATTTTTTTTTGTACTAATATTGTTATTTTCTTTGCGATAAAAATTGTTTATAAGGGAATTCGATGAACGCCATACCAGCATTTTTTCAATTTGCTGAATAGTGTGACCCTCATCACAAGAGTCAACATGAAATAATCGATTTTGATCAGCCAAAATATTCAAAGTTATGTACATGACTAATTTTCTCTGATGTATCGAGTGTAAAAAGAATCGCATTTTGTAAGTTTGTTTATAACTATATAATTATATAAGACAAAATTATTAGTTATATCATTTGCGCATAGCAGAGAATCTCTGTTAATACCCTTAAAGTAGCTGTTTAATTCAGCTATTTCTTCAACAGCCTCTCTCCCGGATATTAAATTGTTGCAGCTATTGCATTTCAGTTTTTTGAAAACTGCATGACAGCAATAACCTGCTAAGTATAATATAACAGGAAGTACTTCCTTGCGTTGATTAACATCATCTTCTGTTACATCTATGTTAAATTTATAAACATGTAACTCTAGCTCCCTTGTCATTTCATCCCAGTTAGTTTCTTTTAAATTTTTCAATTCAATAGTTCAATTATTAATTGGTAAGCTCAATTTTACAACTGACAACATTCTGAGTTTTTTTTTCACATTCATACACCTGACGTATCGATATATTATATTGATCTCCACTAAGTAAGGTGTCGATACTGGCCAAACCTTGCATCAAGGTTATCTGTCTGAAACTTTCCTGGTAACATATACACCATGTGCAGTACATTTATACAATATTTAGTCAATTATAAAATTGCGTAAGTAGTATGGTGCAAAGCAGTATGTGTTTCCTTTGTTAACTTACTAGTTCTTCCAGGAATGCTATTCTAAGTTTCTAACCAGTCACACAACACATTTAGGAAACTATAATTATCACTATTTAATGTAAGTGGATTAGCATATTTATTACGAAGTCGACAACCTTTATATGGTGTTTTCACATTCAGTATTGTCCATCAAATATAAAATATTTGAATGTATTCTGCGATTTCTGCATAATTTGTTTTCCTAAGGTTAGCAAACCTTGAATAGTATATTCGTTGAAACTTTGCAAAACCAAATTAACATTTTGCCTTTCAAAAGTAGCCGGAGAAAGAGCTTTTGAAGTCAACTTATATCAATATTTCCCAAGTGATTGAAATTCAAGGGCACAAAGTTTATGTAAGCTAGAAAATGGAGCACTTTGGATGTTATCTAATTCATGATTTCCATTATAACAAAACTTTGGGAACATCATGCATTTACGTTCATCTTTTTGGACAAGCCAATTGTTTCTAATGCATTTAAATATATGCACTGAGTCGAATAAGAAGAAAAGAGGGCTAGACGTACTAACTGGATGGGGATATACAATTGAAAGCTTTGATGGGCTACTTAAGAAAGACATAGCTTTTTTATTTATTGCCTTATTATCTGTTATAACAGATAATACCTTAAACCCTATATCTTTTAAGCCAATTATTACACGTTTAATTATGTCAAATAAGTTCTCAGCTAGAAGACATTTAGTTGGCATAACATGCACAACATCCTTATATTGTGAGAATACAGCGCCACTAGCAGTATCAGAATTTGGGGGGAATTTTTGACAACCCTAACACTAAAATGCGAATAACATACAAAACTCGTAATTTCTCAGTTTAAAGTGAGTTGTTTATTTTCTTTATGGAATATACTTCCAAAATAAACTATTAAAATTGTTTAAAAAATAATAGAAATATTATTTTTTTTATTGCCGGCATTTTGTAAACACTTTTTTTTAAATAAAAAAATAATATTTCTATTATTTTTTTAAACGATTTTAATAGTTTATTTTGGAAGTATATTCTCCAAAATTCTGACACCTACAGGGTCACGATATTTACCACAAATAATTATTCATAAGCGTTGGGGGGGTAACAAAAAAGTTTAATCTATTTCACACTGATATAAATATTGCACAGTAAAATAGTTGAACTAAAAAGATAAATGATTTTTCTTATATAGAATTATTTACACAAGGAATTCCGTTTTTACGATATCGCTTTTATTAAATCGTTAGGTGAAAGTACATAATATTTTTACCATACTCCCCATTTTAAATAAGTTTCTAAATAATAATTTATTATTTCACCACATAACTTAAATTACATGTAAAATTAATTTTTATATACATACTTTCATTTTTATTTTAAAATACGTTCTAAAAAATAAATAAATAAAAATAAAAAAAGGCGCGTTTTTTTTTTTTTATAAATATCTCAAACATTTTAACACTTACTCTGCTATATTTAGATGGAGTAAAATCCTTTCTTTTTATTGCATTAATCCACAGATAAATTATTTCCTTTTTTGGGGGGAAATGAAAAGACGGTAACTTTTGGTCCATTTTCGTAGTTACCTCGGCATTTTGGAACTATACAGCACGGCATGTTTAAATTTATTTAACCCTCCAAAACTTTAAACCAACTTCCGGTTTAGTCATGAGACACGTGATCAAATTTCAACAGACCGATGTTCATGACGTCACCAGACTAAATTATAGTCGTAGCTAGGCCATCATATTACGGTAGCCACGGTTCTATACGACTACTGGCGACGCTCAGCTTAGTGGTTAGATGCTGACGAAGCTCCACGACACTTCCCGAAGTCAGAATTGCACTAAAAGAAGATCACGCTGACTATGTGGTGGTCTGCGACCGGTCTCATCCATTACAGTTTTGTATAATACAGGCGAAACCATTACGGCAAAGAAATACTGTAAGAAATAAACGAAATGCATCAGAAACTTCGACAACAACACCCAACATTAGTCAGCAGAAAAAAACCCAATTCTCCTCCACGACAATGCCCGACCGCACGTTGCTAAACTGACCCTGACAGAAGTTGAACGGATTTGGCTACAAAACACTGCCTCATCCACTATATTCTCCAGACCTCTCACCTACTGACTATTACCTTTTTCAAATATCTCGACAACTTTCTGCGTGAAAAATGCTTCAAAAACCTTAGCGATATCAAAAACACCTTCGTAATAAGTAAAATATAACGAGGTAAATAAAGAGTGCTCAATACAGAAGTAGAGCAAGTTACATTTTAAATTTATCTTTACATAAGCAGTAGTTTGTTCCTACACAGCTATGGTCATGTTTCGGTCTACTAGTATTTATTAATTATTAGAATTCTGCTTTCAAAAACAAAGGTTATTGCTTGAAGAGGTCTCTAGTTTATAAATAATAGTAGACCGAAAGATGCTCATGACTGCGTAGCAACAAACTACTGCTTATGTAAAGACATATATATCAATGCATTGACTTACGGGCTTTAAAGGCGGACCATCAAAAAATATATCTGCCTTACTTAAAAAATGCTAGTTTTATTTTTGGTGTCTTTAACCCCCCACCCAACTATTTTTTGGGGTGATGAGACTTTGTTTTATAAAATCAAATGATAAAATAATAGTTCAAGACTTATTGTCTGTCACAATAAAAACATCGTTACCGAAACGATCGTACAATTTATTGATTTTGTTCGTTCTTCCTTGTGAAACCGATTTTTAATTTTTAATTTTAATTATAAATTATCAACCATCTTACTCAATATTAAAATAGCTCTAGAACATATATGCCTATCGAGCTTATTATATATCTACATTACAACGAGCACTGTTTTCTTTAAATTATATTAATGAATTTACTAATACATTAAATCGGTCCTGGATATGACCTTAAACTATATCCAGTGGTGAGGCCCCAGCTTGCGGGCTTTGGGGAGTGTGGAGCCACCCTTTAATTGCCATTGCTCCCAGGTCCACTCTGACCCGGGGTGGTAGTACCTGTTAGGGTCCCAACTATGGGTTAAATAGAAACGGACTTGAAAACAACAAATATATTCTATTAAAAAAAATTTTCTTCAAAATCTTTGGATTCGGCATTAAATAATCTGAAAAGGGTTGATATGCCGTAAAAGAAAAACAACCAACCAACCAAAAACACCTTCAGTGGTTTCATCACCACCAGAACGCAAGATTTTTACGTTACTGGCATAAATACTCTTGATTTGCCTTAGCAAAAGTGTATTTATTCTGATCGTGCTTATTTCGATCAACAAATTTTTGTTTGAGTAGAGATATGTTCATTTGAATTTAAAAGTTTAAAACCGGAAGAACGTTCTTGTCAATCTGATAAATAATTGTAAACAAAGAGTGATGTCTCATTTAAGATTTAGTATAGTATCAGAACAGATACTACCCTTTAATATTAATTCTATTCATTATCTTATCGCATGAATTGAAAGTTTTTATTGCTATCTTGCTAGTCAGAGCACTTTCTAGAAAAACATCGGATACTTACGGGAGGGACCACGTGAAGTTTGCCAACATTATAAGTGAAAGCGATTTTTTTGGAACGAACTGGATTCGAACTTGGAACAGCCAGGTCTTAAATTCGTGCCGTCAACAACTATACTACCGTCACCTCCCGTTAACGCTATTACGAAAAGTATAGATAAACCAAACATATAAAAGTATTGTACAGTCGGCCAATATCCTGAGGGGGGGGGAGTTATAGTAAAATATCATTACTGGGTTTCTTTGTAATGTTATTTATTGTAGATTGCTTCAAGTGTTTATTTTTATTTAATTGTTTTCCGAATATACTAGTTTCGTCTGGTAGACCAACACAAAATCTACCTTAAAAATCATGTTTTCTAGTGGTTTTCAGGTGTGCTGAAAACGAATATCGCATTTAAAATTGGGGTCGCAACTAGTTTTCATACTTTTCCGCATGTTTCATGTAGTAATGTAACGCGGCGGCCATATTTGTTCAAAGCAGAAACGACGTAATTAATTTTCAAGATAATGAAGAGTTTATTATTATTATTATTATTATTATTATTATTATTATTATTATTATTATTATTATTATTATTATTATTATTATTACTATTATTTTTATTATTATTTTTATTATTATTATTATTATTATTTTTATTATTATTATTTTTATTATTATTATTATTATTAATATTATTATTTTTATTATTATTTTTATTTTTATTATTATTATTATTATTAATATTATTATTATTATTATTATTATTTTTATTATTATTACTATTATTTTATTATTATTATTATTACTTTCCTTCTTCTTCTTCTTCTTCTTCTTATTATTATTATTATTATTATTATTATTAAAAATAACAAAAAAAAAACGAATAAATAAATAAAAAATATGGTAAATTTTTACTTTGTTTCCAGCTTAACATTTTCCTTTAACATGACGACTTTCAAAGTTTTCGGCTATGCTGAAAATGAATATCTCGTTGAAAATTTCCACAAATAAGTAGTTTTCCGGATATAAAGCAATATAATGCATTATGTTATAAGTGGTGGCCATTGTTGTACGCGCAGTAATTATGCTGGCAAATAGAGCTAGAATTCATAAGGTGCATGTTTAGTCGATGAGAAAGAGTAATGGTTGTATTGTTATACATATCCCATAATTCATAGTATGAGAGGCTTTCATGAAGTAATGCGTCCTGTCTATTCCAAAGATCAGAGGAAATTGCAAATTGCATTGTTATGATAACTGAATTTATACATTATTTTTATCGTGCTGTTCTTTTTTACATAGGAGTAACTACTTATCAAGACCCGGAGGCCACTCGAGGATAAGGGTTATTGAGTGCACGTAGTCAATTGGACAATTTCATAGTAATTGCTAGTAGTGGAAATTTGGTAAATTGGATTACTTAAGTGGACGGTTCATCAAGAATTTGTTTACGTTGGACTTGAAGACAACCAAATTGTAGTCAGCTGGAAAACAGACAAACGGAAGAGAGTTCCACAGGCGTGCAGTTCTAAGAAAGAAACTTTGTTCATGGAATCCACGTTTAGGTGTAGGCACAGATAAAGAGTGGGGAAAATTATTGATAGTGGTTTCAGCTAGCAGAGTGTTTTTGGTGAAAGTTTGGCGAGGAAGGCGGCTTAGAGTGGAGCTCAGACGAGCATTTTCCATGGAAATAACGATAAAGCAGAGAGAGGCTCGCAACTATGGGAAAGAGGTTGCAGGGAAGAGAAAAGGGCACCCCTTGCAGATGTACGTTGCAATGTACGTTACTGACGTGCGTCAGACTAATAGAAGCGTTATTGAATTCCTGTCAAAAATGCATTGAGAATGGTGGTGACTACGTAGAAAAATAAATTCTGGAGTGCAAAAGATCGCTCGTTTTAATGGAGCCACTTCCGTCTTACTAGCTCTTGGACTTTTTGTATTAAAAAAGAGAGTTCACTTTTGGAACGAGCCCCCCATATAATATATTGTATATTATATTAATAATGGTAATAATGGGAAACGTCAAAATGTATATAATTACTAATAGAAAATGCATATAATTACTAATACTACTTAGATATAATTATTAGTTATTACGGTGATAATAATAATTCAAGATAGAAGGTAATAGGGAATACATCGGGTTAAGTACTATTGATGATAACTGATAATAATAATTCTTTTTATTGATAATTATATTGATTATTCGTATTTAAATAAACTGTGATGGGAGATGTGGTTGAGTTTGGGTGAAGTGGATGGTGATGGGAGACATGAAACAAGTCGAAAGAAATGCTTTAAATAACCACCAACAAATTAAAGCTTTTCCCCCTTTTTCTTGTCTTTCTTTTTCCTCTCTCTCTCCTCTTTTTCTTTCCCCCTTTTCTTCTTTCCTTCCTTACGTCTCTTTTTTTTTACTTCCTTATCTCTTTACAGATCTATGTGGGGTCCATAGTAGTGGAGCGGAAATGGAAAAGAGGGAACGTAATGCTTTCTGGCCGCGGCAAGCACAGGTTAACTCTCTCACACCATAGAAAACACCTCCTATAATAATTGATACATTTAATCAGTTAATAAATTACGTAACAAAAATGCACTCATTTCATTTCAGTTACACATTCGTATTTGAATTATAACGGATATATTTGTTCCGAAAAGAATATGAATTACATCATATCTTTTTAAATATATTAACGGCTATATGACGTTATAAAGTTTTTTAAAAATATTACTCTTTTCCACAACGCCAGTTCTTTTTTCTGGAATTTCCAACGAATTCGTTTCATTACATCAAAATTATACCTTCAAATATTTGTCCTGGTACTTTGTTTTCTTAATTTCTTTCAGCCAGAGCAAGTCTCAAAATAAAGACGAAACGTTGATGAACACATATCTTGGTTTGTTCCTTTTTATTTTTCTGTTTCATCGAAATACTATTTCCGTAATTCTAATTACATAATGGTTGGCAACATAAATCTTGAAAAGTGTTGGCTGAAAGACGTCTCGATAGGGTTTATTCTGCCCCACGCCTTATTTATCCCTTTTATCTAATTTATGCTTAGGAGAAATATACTTTAGAAGTGTATTTTGGTCTTCTTTTCGAAAGTTTCTTTTTATTGGGGTTCGAAGAAATGCTCTCCTTCTCATCAGAGGGCAAGAATTAGCAAAATGCAGGATCGGATTTTGCATATAAAAGTAATTATGTCCAATCTATAGAAGAAAAATACATAAACCCTCAGCCATTAATTATGACACTACGTTCGGTGTCCTTCCAAAGTGTTATAAAATTATGTACCCATAAAAATCTTTATATATATATATATATATATATATATATATATATATATATATATATATATATATATAGATAGATAGATAGATAGATAGATAAGCATAATTATATATATAATTAAAAATAATTATTTAAATATTAATAATAAATAAATATTTTCATTTTCATTTTTATAATTAATCATTTTATAGATAAATGTTTTATTTCATTTTTAAATAATTATTTTTATTTTTATTTAAAAATGTATATGCATAAATATGTATACATATATATTTATAAATAGATAATACGTATTTAAATAAATATATATACATATATAAATATGGAAATATAAACATATATATAAAATATTTATATAATATATACATAATTATATATATACATTTAATTATATATGTATATATATATTAATAAATAAACATATACATAACTACATATATTCATATATATATATATATATATATATATATATATATATATATAAATATATATACTTATAAACATATATAAATGTATATGTATATATAGCCCCCTTCTTTAGGTTCAGCACTTTGTAAATATATTTTCACCCGACGTGTATTGAAGCTATTAAGCTAAGCTCACTATTATAAATATATACTGATGAGTTCACTATTAATTTGTTTGTAAAACAAGCTGATGGTTAGAACACCGTTGCAACAGGCGGGTGTGAATTTAATACACACTCGAGGCGAAATATTTACGGCACTGATTCGTGGTCCGATGGGATATATATATATATATATATATATATATATATATATATATATATATATATATATATGTGTGTGTGTGTGTGTGTGTGTGTGTGTGTGTGTGTGTGTGAATTTAATACACACACGAGGCGAAATATTTACGGCACTGATTCGTGGTCCTATTGGATATATATAGTCTTTGAAGTTTTTAACCTTTAAAACTATACAAAAAATTACTTTTTATCATTCGTTAAAAAAACATCTAGTCAGTAAGTCATTTAATCACCTGCAATCACTGCATCAACTCTCTCGAATTTACTATAATACCAATTTTTATTTTTTTATTTTTCAAGGGATCATCAGTTGTTTACCATGAAACACTGTTTCGGGGATTTAAAAACAAAACAGTATATTACATCATGGCTCCCCAGCAGTGTTGATCAAACACCACCACTATTAATCTTAGGAAGAAGACATGTTACAAACATTTGATCCAATTTCCTATTCTTAATTGCAATTACTAACCTTTTCATAGTATAAAAATGAATTTCTTACCTGTGCGATTCATCAATTTCCACATTTAAAATGGATTATATTTATTTGCTGTCCACTCAGTAAAATGTGGCACAAGGCCGGAAAGTGGTAACCCAGCAGGCTCCCCTAAAGGAGGGGCACTCCTGCAATTTTAAAAATTGCCTGAGTAACCCCGTCGGCATTCCCCGGTCGGGTCGCCTCAGGCAACAAGCAATAAACTTGCCCCACCGGAAAGCCCGGTGGCAAGGCCTGGGAGGGTGGACCTCCTAGGTATTACCCAGGCGGTGTACCTCAGTCAAACAGGTGCTGGGCCGGTCTCCGGCCCCTCACCTGTTGGGCTGAGTGTCAAGTGACGGATCCTTGACTGGTACTATCCATTTGCAATGGATTATATTTATTTGCTGTCCACTCAGCAAAATGTGGCACAAGGCCGGAAAGTGGTAACCTAGCAGGCTCCCCTAAAGGAGGGGCACTCCTGCAATTTTAAAAATTGCCTGAGTAACCCCGTCGGCATTCCCCGGTCGGGGCGCCTCAGGCAACAAGCAATAAACTTGTCCCACCGGAAAGCCCAGTGGCAAGGCCTGGGAGGGTGGACCTCCTAGGTATTACCCAGGCGGTGTACCTCAGTCCAACAGGTGCTGGGCCGTCTCCGGCCCCTCACCTGTTGGGCTGAGTGTCAAGTGACGGATCCTTGACTGGTACTATCCATTTAAAATGGATTATATTTATTTGCTGTCCACTCAGCAAAATGTGGCACAAGGCCGGAAAGTGGTAACCCAGCAGGCTCCCCTAAAGGAGGGGCACTCCTGCAATTTTAAAAATTGCCTGAGTAACCCCGTCGGCATTCCCCGGTCGGGGCGCCTCAGGCAGCAAGCAATAAACTTGCCCCACCGGAAAGCCCAGTGGCAAGGCCTGGGAGGGTGGACCTCCTAGGTATTACCCAGGCGGTGTACCTCAGTCCAACGGGTGCTGGGCCGGTCTCCGGCCCCTCACCTGTTGGGCTGAGTGTCAAGTGACGGATCCTTGACTGGTACTATCCATTTAAAATGGATTATATTTATTTGCTGTCCACTCAGCAAAATGTGGCACAAGGCCGGAAAGTGGTAACCCAGCAGGCTCCCCTAAAGGAGGGGCACTCCTGCAATTTTAAAAATTGCCTGAGTAACCCCGTCGGCATTCCCCGGTCGGGGCGCCTCAGGCAACAAGCAATAAACTTGCCCCACCGGAAAGCCCA
This sequence comes from Euprymna scolopes, assembly GCF_053919585.1. NCBI lineage: Eukaryota > Metazoa > Mollusca > Cephalopoda > Sepiida > Sepiolidae > Euprymna > Euprymna scolopes. The sequence goes on from NC_136504.1 coordinate 117,768,312, forward strand.
GTGGCAAGGCCTGGGAGGGTGGACCTCCTAGGTATTACCCAGGCGGTGTACCACAGTCCAACAGGTGCTGGGCCGGTCTCCGGCCCCTCACCTGTTGGGCTGAGTGTCAAGTGACGGATCCTTGACTGGTACTATCCATTTAAAATGGATTATATTTATTTGCTGTCCACTCAGCAAAATGTGGCACAAGGCCGGAAAGTGGTAACCCAGCAGGCTCCCCTAAAGGAGGGGCACTCCTGCAATTTTAAAAATTGCCTGAGTAACCCCGTCGGCATTCCCCGGTCGGGGCGCCTCAGGCAACAAGCAATAAACTTGCCCCACCGGAAAGCCCGGTGGCAAGGCCTGGGAGGGTGGACCTCCTAGGTATTACCCAGGCGGTGTACCTCAGTCCAACAGGTGCTGGGCCGGTCTCCGGCCCCTCACCTGCTGGGCTGAGTGTCAAGTGACGGATCCTTGACTGGTACTATCCATTTAAAATGGATTATATTTATTTGCTGTCCACTCAGCAAAATGTGGCACAAGGCCGGAAAGTGGTAACCTAGCAGGCTCCCCTAAAGGAGGGGCACTCCTGCAATTTTAAAAATTGCCTGAGTAACCCCGTCGGCATTCCCCGGTCGGGGCGCCTCAGGCAGCAAGCAATAAACTTGCCCCACCGGAAAGCCCGGTGGCAAGGCCTGGGAGGGTGGACCTCCTAGGTATTACCCAGGCGGTGTACCTCAGTCCAACAGGTGCTGGGCCGGTTCCCGGTCCCTCACCTGTTAGGCTGAGTGTCAAGTGACGGATCCTTGACTGGTACTATCCATTTGAAATGGATACATTTTATAATTTATCAGTCTTGTATTTATAAGATTTGGATTAATCCATTTAACTACTTATCACCCCCACTATAATTAGTAGTTTGTATATTTACATTCTTATTTATTTAAAATTGGATATATAAAGGTTAAAAATATTTTATTTTTACATATATACATTTTTTTTTTATATAAATTTATTATATGTAATTATAAATACATTTTATACATTGCTAATATAGTTTTTGATTTCCTTTATTAATATAGTCTGGTTTATCTTAAACGATTCAAAAGCATCAGGATAACGAACAAATGCTTTATTTAACTGTTTAAATATTTTATTTTTATCCCCACCTTGTTTTATCATCCTTATTACTAAGCTAGAAACTAGTGGTATAAAATCTGTTAATTTGAAAGTAACGCGAGCTATTCTCAAAATCTCTGACATAATGGTTCCATAAAACACAAAAACAGGGCAGGTACTATCCTTATGGGGCATACGCACTATTTTAAAGGGGAATGCGTTTCTTTTATCAAATATTTTATAAAGAAAAATCCCATCCTCAATTTTTATATCTAAATCCAGAAATGTAGCCTGTTGTCCTCTATGTTCACAATTCAATTTTAGTTCGTTTGGATATATAAGATGTTTATTTTTTTCGAATTCATCATATATATATATATATATATATATATATATATATATATATATATATATATATATATATATATATATATAGTCCTGGTCAAAATTATAAGACCACTTAAGAAAGTAAGCGTTTACGCATATTATCGAATTTTTAATCAAACAACTGGTTGAAACCATTGCCAAAAGGGAAAATATGATATGCATAAACGCTTACTTTCTTAAGTGGTCTTATCGTATTTTGACCAGGACTATATATATATATATATATATATATATATATATATATATATATATATATATATATATATATATAATTTGAGGTTGCTATTTTTCAAAAGTAGGGTAATAAGTAAAATATAACGAGGTAAATAAAGAGTGCTCAATACAGAAGTAGAGCAAGTTACATTTTAAATTTATCTTTACATAAGCAGTAGTTTGTTCCTACACAGCTATGGTCATGTTTCGGTCTACTAGTATTTATTAATTATTAGAATTCTGCTTTCAAAAACAAAGGTTATTGCTTGAAGAGGTCTCTAGTTTATAAATAATAGTAGACCGAAAGATGCTCATGACTGCGTAGCAACAAACTACTGCTTATGTAAAGACATATATATCAATGCATTGACTTATGGGCTTTAAAGGCGGACCATCAAAAAATATATCTGCCTTACTTAAAAAATGCTAGTTTTATTTTTGGTGTCTTTAACCCCCCACCCAACTATTTTTTGGGGTGATGAGACTTTGTTTTATAAAATCAAATGATAAAATAATAGTTCAAGACTTATTGTCTGTCACAATAAAAACATCGTTACCGAAACGATCGTACAATTTATTGATTTTGTTCGTTCTTCCTTGTGAAACCGGTTTTTAATTTTTAATTTTAATTATAAATTATCAACCATCTTACTCAATATTAAAATAGCTCTAGAACATATATGCCTATCGAGCTTATTATATATCTACATTACAACGAGCACTGTTTTCTTTAAATTATATTAATGAATTTACTAATACATTAAATCGGTCCTGGATATGACCTAAAACTATATCCAATGGTGAGGCCCCACCTTGCGGGCTGTGGGGAGTGTGGAGCCACCCTTTAATTTCCATTGCTCCCAGGTCCACTCTGACCCGGAGTGGTAGTGCTTGTTAGGCTCCCAACTATGGGTTAAATAGAATCTGATTTTAAAAAAATATACTCCATTAAAAATCGTTCCTCAAAATAACTAGATTCAGCATTAAATAACCTGAAAAAGGTTGATATGAAGTAAAACAAAAACAACCAACCAACCAACCAACTAATACATTAAAATAAACTCTGCTCTTTAGACTGTTGTTCTAATCCCCTTAAAATATATATATATATATATATATATATATATATATATATATATATAATTTTTTAAAGTATTTTAATGGTAGATGGTCCGACGAACTACAAGCCCTTGTACCCCCTCAACGTAAATACCCCCTCAACGTAAATACCCCCTCAACGTAAATACCCCTCAACGTAAATACCCCTGACAAACCCGACAAGCAGCAAAATCTTTGTAGAAATTTCCAGATGCCAGAAAGCTTTCTACTCTAATAGTTGAGTTGGAGAAGAAATATCAGTTATTTAAAGTACACATGTTGTTCCTCTGCGGTGGTTTTATTTATTTATTGTTTTTAAATGCCGGAAGAGCGTTGGCTACGCAATATTAAGTTAGGGTTATACGTTCCGTGATAGAAGCGTTCATTCAATTTTAAAATAAAATACGTACGTATGAGATAGATTATGAAGATAAACACTATTGTTTAAAATTGCACAGCCCAACATCACAAGTGCATTTGGGAAGTTTTATTACCATATAAGCCGAAAGATTCGACATATAAAATCAACAGTAGATTCCTTGATATGATAGGAGAGCGTTCAAAATAAATATTTTTGTTTAGAGCACAATTGAAGAACGATACTTGATTTTTGCTTTTTGAAATTTAATGCAAGCCATTATATATAAAAAATAATTTTATAAAATCAACCGTAGTTTCTCTACAGTGCAATGTAGATTGCAATGTACTTGCGGACTGAGTAACTGAGAGGAGACATGTGAAGCTTCCAATCCGGTGAACCACGATGGGTCCCAATTAGAGCAAGCAATTAATCGATTTGATTGAAAATGTGCGATTAATCGATTTGATTGAAAATGTGCGATTAATCGATTTGATTGAAAATGTGCGATTTCATCGATTTTGATGACAAAAAGTATGTGAGTGTGAAACATTTATTAATCATCATTCAATCGCAGGTAATGTCGGGTCTCCCTGGTAGTCTCGATCATGATGAAGTGGATATTTTCTATTTTTATCATTTATAAAAGGACGGTTTCGAATTAGTTTTTGTAAATAATTGTTTGTTAGTTCACAATACAATTATATTTGGTCAATAAATCAATAATGCAGCTATTTTCCAAATACTTAAAAATAACAAAGCATTTAAATTATAAAAAAGATTGATTTTATGTTTTGTAAAAATATATTTGGAAAATTGAAAAAAATGTATAAATTTTTATCAATTGTAAAAGACAGTTTGATGTTATTATTATCGAAGACAAGTTATTTATAAAAGAAAAGACCGGCCTAAAATATTATTGGGGATGTTGGGGATTAACACCGTTTCATAATTTCCAGATACAGATTTTATGATAAAGTCGATATATTTTTTTTAAAATATTTCAAAAAGTTATTTTGAAACAATAAATTATTTTTTAAAAATTCAAAGTAGTTATTTTCGGCAATAAGTTATTTTTTAAAACATTCAAAGAAATCATTTTCGATAATACATTATTTTTACAACATTTTAAAGAAAGTATTTTTGGCAATAAGTTATTTTTTAAAACATTCAAAAATTATTTTCGACAATACATTATTTTTAAAACGTCCTGAGAAATCATTTTCACTAATAAATTATTTTATGATCCTTCCAAGATATTATCCTCGCCAATAAGTATTCCAATAAGTTATTTTCACCAATTAATTATTCTTAAAACATTCGATACATTATTTTCGTCAATAAATTATTTTAAAACAATTCCATGAAATCATTTTAACCCATAAGTTTTTTTAAAACACTTCTAAACAATAATTGTCACCAATGAATTAGTTTTAAAACATTCTAAAATATTATTCTTGCCAATAAATTATTTTTAAAAACATTCCGGGAAATTATTTTCGACAATAAATTATTTTTAAAATATTCCAAGAAATAAGTTTACAATCTAAGACATTTTTTTCACCGATAAGCTGTTTTTAAAACATTCAAAGACATTATTTTCATCAATAAATTATTTTTAAAACATTCCAAGAAATCTTTTGTACAAATACATTATTTTTAAAACATTCCAAGAAATAATTCTCGACAATAAATTATATTTAAAATATTCCTATGAATTATTTTCACCAATAAATATTTTTTTAAATATGGCATGAAATTATTTTCGCCAATAAATTATTTTTTAAAAATTCCAAGAAATTATTCTCACCAATAAATTATTTCTAAAACATTCAAAGAAATTATTTTCGACAATAAGTTATTTTGAAAAAATTCTACGATACTTTTCTCCAATAATTTTTTTTAAATATTCAACGGAATTATTTCCACCAATAAATAATCTTTTAAATATTCCACGAAATTATTCTCGCTAATAAGTTATTTTTAAACATTCCAAGAAATCATCCAATAAGTTTTTATTTAAACATTTCAATGAATTATTTTCGACAATAATTAATTTTACCGAATTTTAAAACATTCCAAGAATATTTTCCCAAGAAATGATTTTTAAAATGTTCTGATAATTTTTTCATCAATAGGTTATCTTTAAAATATTCCACGAAACTATTTTAACTCTATAAATTATTTTAAAACATTATAAGAAATTATTCTCATCAATAAATTATTTTAAAAACATTCCAAGAAATTTTTGTCCCTAATAAATTATTTTTGTAATATTCCAAAAACATTCCAAGAAATTATTTTCAACAATAAATTGTTTTTAAAACAAGAAAAGAAATTATTTACACCAATAAATTATTTTATAGCATTCTAAGAAATTATTCTCACCAATAATTTGTATATGTTTCAATAAATTATTTTTTTATTAAGTTACTCTTACTAATAAGTTATTTTGAAAACATTCGAATAAATTATTTACACCAATAATTTTTTCAATGGTTCAATAAATGATTTTCAACAATACTTTTAAAAGATTCAATAAATTATTTTTTCAACACGGCATGGAACAAAGAGATAAACATTTCTTTTCTAATATAACATATGGAAGTATCTATCTTTTTAACTGATCTACTACAAGAAAATCTATTTTTTTCCAAAATTTCCCCATCTTAAAAAAACAAACTTTAAGAGAAAAATCTGTATTCTGTACGTACCCATGATAAAATGAAAATATCATACTCCAAAATTCCCGTAAATTGATCAGGTAGTTTTATTAATATAAAAACGTTTGGGTTGTTTGATTGAAAAATTAGCTTCACAACAATAAAATGAAAATATCATATTCCAAAATTCATGTAAATTGAACAAGTAGTTAAAAACGTTTGGGTTGTTTATTAAAACAACTATTTTCAAAATTATATAATGAAAATATCATATTCCAAAATTCGCATAAATTGAAAAAGTAGTTTTATTAATATAAAAACGTTTGTTTTCTTTGTTAAAAAAAAACTATTTTTAAAATTATATTTTTAAAAATCCAATTATAAAAACTAATTTGTTTTATTATTTGTTAGCAATTAAACGAATTGTTGAAAACGAATGCTTATTCGCAAAAAAAAAACAACAGTTTATTTAATGGGGTATTTTGAGGGTTAACACTGGTTCGCAATTTCTGATTTAAGATACAGCGGTCATAAGGAAGTGGGTATTTTCTATTTTACCATTTATTTAGATGAAATAATCATGTATTTAGATGAAATAATCATTGCTAATAAAATGAAATTAATTTTACAATGTTTTGAAAATTTATTGGCTATTGGTTTACACTGGAATTTTTCTAACATTTGAATGTTTTCTTACCCTAACACCATCTTTTAACTTTAAGCATATCCAGAACATTCGGTAGATCGCATATTTGAAGATGGCAAAAAATCTTATAGTTACGTACTTTTTGCAGTAGTTGGTAAGGTGAACAAGAGACCGAAGACAAACAACGTAGAACCAAATGTCTTCATCCTCGCTGATGTCCGATTCCAGCGTTGTCTGCTTGAAATGATTAATAAATAATTTATTTTTTGTGATGATGCAACCTTTCAGCTTCAAATATTTTATTAAGAAACATATTCTGCTTGGCTACAAATTCTATGAATACCAGCTGCTTCCATTTTTATTGGACAGGTGTTTTTTTTTTTTTTTTTTTGTGTTCTTTGGCTTTTTTTTTTTTTTTTTTTTGCTTTTGACGGAATCAACTAAAAAGCATCCGAAACGCTATTAAAGGTCTCGAACAAGATTTGAATTTAAAATTTGTAAAAAAAAAAAAAAGATAGTTGAATTAAATTTTTTTTTCCGTTAAAAAATACATTGATAGAAATTGTAGGAAATTCGCTGTGAAATTTAAAATAATATGTTAGGATATGACAATAGCAAAAAAAATATTCAGCTATAGAAAGGGAGAGATAAGGAGAGGGCAAGAAAAATAGAAAGAGAGAGAGAGAGAAGAAGAGAGTGGAAGAGAAAGGGGAAAAAGGGAGTGAAAGAGGGGGGAGGGATACCAGGCCGTCACCAAAGTTTATTTACGCCATTAACTGACAAGTCAGTATCTGCACGAAACGTAAAAATATTAGTTAGTACTGATCCATAACCTGACTCGGAGTCGCGTCGTTATCTTCCGGTAATTTACATAAACTGACGGAAAAAGCTTACTCGATTAGGTAATCAGCTGTCAGCAGACGATGTTTTCGTTAACAGTACAATAATCACTTTTCTGAGAAAATTCTTGAAAAAATTGTTTTTATTATAGTTGTTTCCATAAAAAATTGTTTTCGTTGTCTAAAAAAATGCTTCTGATTATTGTCATTTTCATTGTAAAACTGTTTCTGATCATAATTGTTTCGATGAAAAAATTGATTTCGTTGTTAAAAATATGTTTCTGATCATAGACATTTGAATATATCTTGTTAATTTTTGGTTTGTATTGTCTCCTCTAACTATCAATTTGAATATTTTTATATTCTGTAATGATAAAATCATGAAAACAAGACAATTTTCGATTTGATTCGATTTGATTCGATTTTACTATTTCTTAATAAAAAATTATTTTTAATACATAGCGCGTTTCCAAGCACAGGAGAAAACACGGAGGGTTGGCCGTCCTGATCGTATAAATTAATTTTAAAACATTCAAATAAATTTTCTTTTAAAATCATTAAAGTAAATTAATTAAAAAAACATTTCGGTAAATAATTTTTTAAAATTACAATAATTAAAAAAACATTCCAATAAATCATTTTTTAAACATTAGATTAAATTATTTTTCACCAATAAATTATGTTTTAAACATTCCAATAAATTAATTTTAAAACATTCCAATAAATTACTTTTCGCGAATAAATTATGTTTTAAACATTCCAATAAATTATTTTTCGCCAATAAATTATGTTTAAAAACATTCCACTAAATTATTTTTCACCAATAAATTATATTTTAAACATTCCAATAAATTCCATTAAATTAATTTTAAAACATTCCAATAAATTATTTTTCGCCAATAAATTATGTTTTAAAACATTCCAATAAATTATTTTTCGCCAATAAATTATGTTTAAAACATTCCAATAAATTACTTTTCGCCAATAAATTATGTTTTAAACATTCCAATAAATTCCATTAAATTAATTTTAAAACATTCCAATAAATTATTTTTCACCAATAAATTATGTTTAAAACATTCCAATAAATTACTTTTCGCCAATAAATTATGTTTTAAACATTCCAATAAATTCCATTAAATTAATTTTAAAACATTCCAATAAATTATTTTTCACCAATAAATTATGTTTAAAAACATTCCAATAAATTACTTTTCGCCAATAAATTATGTTTTAAACATTCCAATAAATTCCATTAAATTAATTTTAAAACATTCCAATAAATTATTTTTCACCAATAAATTATGTTTAAAACATTCCAATAAATTCCATTAAATTAATTTTAAAACATTCCAATAAATTATTTTTCACCAATAAATTATGTTTTAAACATTCCAATAAATTCCATTAAATTAATTTTAAAACATTCCAATAAATTATTTTTCACCAATAAATTATGTTTAAAACATTCCAATAAATTATTTTTCACCAATAAATTATGTTTTAAACATTCCAATAAATTATTTTTAACCAATAAATTATGTTTAAAACATTCCAATAAATTATTTTTCGCCAATAAATTATGATTTAAACATTCCAATAAATTATTTTTCGCCAATAAATTATGTTTAAAACATTCCAATAAATTATTTTTCACCAATAAATTATGTTTTAAAACATTCCAATAAATTATTTTTCACCAATAAATTATGTTTTAAACATTCCAATAAATTATTTTTCACCAATAAATTATGATTTAAACATTCCAATAAATTATTTTTCGCCAATAAATTATGTTTAAAACATTCCAATAAATTATTTTTCACCAATAAATTATGTTTTTAACATTCCAATAAATTATTTTCATTCCAATAAATTATTTTCATTCCAATAAATTATTTTCATTCCAATAAATTATTTTTCGCCAATAAATTATGTTTAAAACATTCCAATAAATTACTTTTCGCCAATAAATTATGTTTTAAACATTCCAATAAATTCCATTAAATTAATTTTAAAACATTCCAATAAATTATTTTTCACCAATAAATGATGTTTAAAACATTCCAATAAATTATTTTTCACCAATAAATTATGCTTTAAACATTCCAATAAATTATTTTTCGCCAATAAATTATGTTTTAAAACATTCCAATAAATTATTTTTCACCAATAAATTATGTTTTAAACATTCCAATAAATTACTTTTCGCCAATAAATTATGTTTTACAACATTCCAATAAATTATTTTTCGCCAATAAATTATGTTTAAAACATTCCAATAAATTACTTTTCGCCAATAAATTATGTTTTAAAACATTCCAATAAATTACTTTTCGCCAATAAATTATGTTTTAAAACATTCCAATAAATTATTTTTCACCAATAAATTATGTTTTAAAACATTCCAATAAATTATTTTTCGCCAATAAATTATGTTTTAAAACATTCCAATAAATTACTTTTCGCCAATAAATTATGTTTTAAAACATTCTAATAAATTATTTTTCACCAATAAATTATGTTTTAAACATTCCAATAAATTATTTTCATTCCAATAAATTATTTTTCACCAATAAATTATGTTTTAAACATTCCAATAAATTATTTTTCACCAATAAATTATGTTTAAAACATTCCAATAAATTATTTTTCGCCAATAAAGTATGTTTTAAACATTCCAATAAATTATTTTTCACAAATAAATTATGTTTTAAAACATTCCAATAAATCATTTTTCGCGAATAAATTATGTTTTAAACATTGCAATAAATTACTTTTCACCAATAAATTATGTTTTTAACATTCCAATAAATTATTTTTCACCAATAAATTATGCTTAAAACATTCCAATAAATTACTTTTCGCCAATAAATTATGTTTAAAACATTCCAATAAATTTTTTTTCGCCAATAAATTATGTTTAAAACATTCTAATAAATTATTTTCCTCCGATGAAGTGTTTCTTAAAGTACCTAATCTAAACTACAATGAGGCAACCATTTTATGTTGAATTTATATCGAAAGTCTTTAAAAGGCTTCTTACCATTACGCTATTCGGCTATATATATATATATATATATATATATATATATATATATATATATATATATATATATATGATAAAATCAAATAAATATAGATATATATGAATTCTTATTTTTTAGTTCAATAAGGAAAAACATCAATAAAAAGTGGGGTTAAAAACGCTCTGTATACCTGGACATTTCAAAGGTTAGTGCTTCTCATCTCATCATCATGACGACAATATATGTATCTATCTATCTATCGATCTATCCATATATATATGTATATATATACATATATATATATATGTATATATACATACATATTGTGGGTAACTCCCACCAAATTAAATTAAATTAAACTAAATTAACGTTATCCATACCGTCCCCATAAACTTATCCATTACATAAACACATCCAACTTTTAACCCATTTAAGTAATCCCCCAAGCATTTCAAAATTCTAGATTATTACTTGTCTCCATTTCCACCCCACTCATTCACCCACCCCCATAGCGCATAAAAATAGCATATCCACCCCATCCCATCTCCACTCCCACCGAAAAATCAGAAGAATATATACTCCCCATTTGAACCTAAAATTAAGAGGTCAGCACAATGACCCTCGAAGAAAGTCTAATACGCACAATCTGCTCGCCCAGACCGAACCTCCTCCCTTCCCTCCTCATCCTAACTTACCCTCCTCCTCTTCGTTCTCTCCTCTAGATGGCTTCCATCACCTCTTCTCAAAAAGAAAACTGACCCGAAGAATACCAGAAACTCCACCCATATTAGAAGCTAAACTTCTAACACATCGGATCGAATATATATATATACATATATATATATATATACATATATATATATATATATATATATATATATATACATATATATATACATATCTATATATGTATATATATATATGTATGTATGTATATATATATATATATACATATATATATATATACATACATACATATATATACATATATATATACATATATATATATATATATACATATATATATATACATACATATATATATACATATATATACATATATATACATATATATATATATTGAGAGAGAGAGAGAGAGAGAGAGAGAGAGAGAGAGAGAGAGAGAGAGACTTGGTTTATTACATACGATTACCCATGGGGTTTGTGCATAGAAATAAACTATATGCTATCATAAAAAGCATGATCAGAATATTTTGAATGATGATATCTTCCGTTTCTGATTTTTTGAGATGAGGATTGGTTATTCGTATTATTTGTTCTCATCTTGAGTGTCATTTGCACAACGTTTCGGTCGATGTAAGAACACATGGCGCAGTATCAATTGTAAAAGTGATATTCTCCTGAAGGTTGACGGTTCAATTCTCAGTGTGGCCAACCAAAAAATACAATTGCGAATTACTTAAAACCTCTATCCAGTCATGGCTGACGGAATGAGGGCATGCTACACCTGTTGGTTGGTTGGTTGTTTTTGTTTTATGGCATATCAACCCTTTTCGAGTTATTTAATGCCGAATCCAAAGATTTTGAAGAAAACTTTTTAATGGAATATATTTGTTGTTTTAAAGTCGGTTTCTATTTAACCCATAGTTGGGACCCTAACAGGTACTACCACTCCGGGTCAGAGTGGACCTGGGAGCAATGGTAATTAAAGGGTGGCTCCACACTCCCCAAAGCCCACAAGCTGGGGCCTGACCACTGGATATAGTTTAAGGTCATATCCAGGACCCCCATTGAGGGACTTTTACCCTCTGTATGGGGGCAGTCGGCGTATTTAATGGCCCACCGACAGGGCCGCTACACCTGTGTTCAAGAAGATACACCTGAAGAAGGTCGGAGGTTACATCGACCGAAACGTTGTGAAAATAACACTCAAGATGAGAATAGTAGTCCGAAAATCGAAATAATACGAATAAACAATCCTCATCGCCAAAATTCAGAAACATAATTTTTAACGTCGATTCGTTGTGTCGATTTGTATGGTAAGATTGTGTGCTTCAATGGTAGGGACAGCGGCTGGTGCGCTAAATGTTTTGGTTTCGATCCTAACTAATGGAACTCAAACCATGTTTTGGAAATCAGTACTATATATTAGGTACAATATAATTATCAATAAAGAATTGGCTTTATAATAATACATTTCAATCAATGTAATCTCTGACTTTCTTTAGGCGTATCTTGTCGAACTCGGGAATTTGGATGGAATTTCGAACTGAACCCTTTATTTATTTCACAGGTGTAGCAAGCTCTAGTTCCGTCAGCCATGACTGAATAGAAGTCCTTTTTAAACATATCTATATAAAAACATATCTATATAAAAAACATATCTATAGAAAACATATCTATATAAAAACATATCCATATAAAACATATCTACATAAAAACATATCTATATAAAACATATCTATATAAAACATATCTATATAAAAACATATCTATATAAAAACATATCTATATAAAACATATCTATATAAAAACATATCTATATAAAACATATCTATATAAAAACATATCTATATAAAAACATATCTATATAAAACATATCTATATAAAAACATATCTATATAAAAAAATTTCTATATAAAACATATCTATATAAAAACATATCTATATAAAAACATATCTATATAAAACATATCTATATAAAACATATCTATATAAAAACATATCTATATAAAAACATATCTATATAAAAACATATCTATATAAAAACATATCTACATAAAAACATATCTATATAAAACATATCTATATAAAACATATCTATATAAAAACATATCTATATAAAACATATCTATATAAAAACATATCTATATAAAAACATATCTATATAAAAACATATCTATATAAAACATATCTATATAAAAACATATCTATATAAAACATATCTATATAAAAACATATCTACATAAAAACATATCTATATAAAAACATATCTATATAAAAACATATCCATATAAAACATATCTACATAAAAACATATCTATATAAAAACATATCTATATAAAAACATATCTATATAAACACATATCTATATAAAACATATCTATATAAAAACATATCTATATAAAAACATATCTATATAAAACATATCTATATAAAACATATCTATATAAAAACATATCTATATAAAAACATATCTATATAAAAACATATCTATATAAAACATATCTATATAAAACATATCTATATAAAAACATATCTATATAAAAACATATCTATATAAAAAACATATCTATAGAAAACATATCTATATAAAAACATATCCATATAAAACATATCTACATAAAAACATATCTATATAAAACATATCTATATAAAAACATATCTATATAAAAACATATCTCTATAAAAACATATCTATATAAAAACATATCTATATAAAACATATCTATATAAAAAAATATCTATATAAAAACATATCTATATAAAACATATCTATATAAAAACATATCTATATAAAAACATATCTATATAAAAACATATCTATATAAAACATATCTATATAAAAACATATCTATATAAAAACATATCTATATAAAACATATCTATATAAAAACATATCTATATAAAAACATATCTATATAAAACATATCTATATAAAACATATCTATATAAAAACATATCTATATAAAACATATCTATATAAAAACATATCTATATAAAAACATATCTATATAAAAACATATCTATATAAAACATATCTATATAAAAACATATCTATATAAAACATATCTATATAAAAACATATCTATATAAAAACATATCTATATAAAACATATCTATATAAAAACATATCTATATAAAACATATCTATATAAAAACATATCTATATAAAAACATATCTATATAAAAACATATCTATATAAAACATATCTATATAAAACATATCTATATAAAAACATATCTATATAAAAACATATCTATATAAAAACATATCTATATAAAACATATATATATAAAAACATATCTATATAAAAACATATCTATATAAAAACATATCTATATAAAACATATCTATATAAAAACATATCTATATAAAAACATATCTATATAAAACATATCTATATAAAAACATATCTATATAAAAACATATCTATATAAAAACATATCTATATAAAACATATCTATATAAAAACATATCTATATAAAAACATATCTATATAAAACATATCTATATAAAACATATCTACATAAAAACATATCTATATAAAAACATATCTATATAAAAACATATCTATATAAAAACATATCTATATAAAAACATATCTACATAAAAACATATCTACATAAAAACATATCTATATAAAAACATATCTATATAAAAACATATCTATATAAAACATATCTATATAAAAACATATCTATATAAAAACATATCTATATAAAAACATATCTATATAAAACATATCTATATAAAAACATATCTACATAAAACATATCTATATAAAAACATATCTATATAAAAACATATCTATATAAAAACATATCTACATAAAAACATATCTATATAAAAACATATCTATATAAAACATATCTACATAAAAACATATCTATATAAAAACATATCTATATAAAAACATATCTATATAAAAAGAAGGACAAGATCGTGTAAAGCTGGCCGTCGTACTCGACCTGTTATCTTTAGGTTTTGGTTTCGATCTCAGCTCGAGCATTTTTTTTTACTTACAAAAAATGAAATGTTTAGAAAAAACGTAATTAACACATGTTTCAGTTTTTCCCGTTTTTTTTTTTATTACTTCATTTTTTAAAAGGAATTTAACGTTACGTTTAATACCTACAATATTTCTATTCATAATGAATAAGAAATTTGCATTAATTAAAATATAATATTTATGCGTTTCTTTTTTTTTTTACGGCCGGGCAACGCCGGGCGGCTTGCTAATTATTATATAGATTAGCGTATTCACTCATAAAATTTTAAAAGTAATTAAATGCATTGTTTTGTTTTGGAATGATTGTGCATAAAAAGCAGAGTTTAACAAATTCAATAATTAATTTTTATTTTATTTCGGACTATTATCCTCATCTGTTTCTTAGTTGTTTCATGACGTTTCGGCCAACTATTCCTTTGGCCTTCTTCAGGTGGTAACCGCGACGGGGTAGGAACTTTGAATCTCCTGACTGCATCCACTGCAATTACTGCCTTCCGTAGTTGTTGTCATCTCACCACGTTTTGGTCAGGTGAGTCTCTGGCCGGCTTTGGGTAGGATTGAAACCGTTATCTTCAGACAATTTTCACCTGGAGTCTGGAACCTGGAATTCAATAATGTGTGCCCTTTGTCATTACTACACAAAAATATGGGATTTTTTTTTTTTGTAAACAAATTAAAATAAAACATTTATGACGCGTCTTGAAAACAATAGTACGGCAACCGATTGCTGTTTTTTGTGTTCTTTTCGATGTAACATGCAACTATATACATTTATTCATCCTCTCAATCGACATTTGTCTATCTTTAACTTTACTTTGTTGCCGAATATTGTAAACGCGTGGGCGGTATTATATATACACCATTGGGACGATATGTGCATTTTTTTTACACGGTGATCACCACTTATCAAGGCCCGGAAGCCACTCAGGGATAAGGGTTATTGCAAGTACAGTGTGGGCGCGCTTTTCCATATGAGGGTTGTTCCAAAGAAAATCCTCCTATTTTTTAACTCAAAAAATGTAAGCGCTACGAAAACGGAATGGTGCCATTAAAACGAGCAACCTTTTGTTCTCCTGGATTTATTTTTCTACATAGTCACCACCATTCTCGATGCATATTTGCCAATAATTTAATGGCGCATCTCTGCTTCTGATGCACGTCCATGACAGAGGTTGCTTTCTTAGAGTCTCACACGTCATTATCTGCAACAGAGAGATTATACATTCAGTTTATAAATGCATAAGTTCAGTCATCATAACAATGCAATTTTCAATCTCCTCTGATCTATTCGGGTGGAATAAGACATCCCTCGTACATGCGTTATTTATAGGTGTTGATTTTATTCACTTCATCATCGATTCCGTTCATCGTCACCATTTCATAACTAGCCGTGATTGTCTCGCCTACTGATCGGCTATCGTCTGCTATTAAACTAAGACGAACAAAACCTTATGCAGGAAAGACAAAAGGAAGACGTCCGCTGGGTTTCTTAAAGGTGTTATTGGAGAGAAACTAAAATTATTTTCACTCATCATAACAGAGTAATTTGTAATCTCCTCTGATCCATACGGAATAAAAATAGGAAGCATTGCTTTTGAAACTCCCCTGTAGATGTATCATAGTTTTATCTAATGACTGACGTAATATGGGACTTGTGAAGCGAGCTGTCCTTATTTATTCCGAACATCCTTTCGATCTTAGTGCGTCAGTTCTTTTATCTATATATCAATAGATATCACATGACCTAAATTTTCCGACACCAAAAATCTAGGACTGTTCAACTACATCAGTACCCACACTTTATTGTCTATATATTAATACGATAGCAGAATAATTGTGCGTGAGAGGAAAATGTTAATATATTCCTATTATATTACCCAGCATCTTCTCTCATCTTCTGATGAGAAGCATTAGGCTTCGAAATGTCATGGTATAAAGAATTTTACTTATCCTACACCCCTAATTGATGTATCATTCTTATTGAATAAACGAATAAATCGATATGCATTAGTATATATTTTTATATTTTTGTTTTCTTATTTTATTTATTCTTTCTCTTTCTCTTCCCTTCCCTCTCTCTCGCTCTCTCGCTCTCTCTCTCTCTCTTTCTCTCTCTCTCTCTCTCTCTCTCTCTCTCTCTCTCTCTCTCTAGGCTCGCTGTTTGTTTATAAATAAGCGGTTTGAGCATTATAGAAGTGGTGGAAAAATGTTTGTTTAAAAAGCAGACATCAGGCGAGGTTATTTGCGGACACCGTGCCCATGGGGCCATGGGTAGAACTGCTTGTCTTACTATTTTCATTCGACTACCGGCGAACATCCGCTTTCTTTGAGTTCCCAGTATTTGTTTGCTAGTGTTGTTTTCATTTGGTGTTTTTTTTTTTTAACGTACTTTTGTGGTCATAATATTGGGGTTTGAAAACTAAGGAAGATATATATGAACATATGAATAAAATATTCAAATGTTTAATAAGTAAATAAAATTATTAATAATAACAAAAATACGTTTCAAATAGAAGGGGTAACTCCTCCGAAAAGTTCAGACGAGCGTAACAATTAAATACCACAGAATCGCTAATAAATAAATAAACAATGAAAAAAAAATCGTGCATAAAATTTGACGAGGTTTGGTGGTAAAACATCAAACTGCTTATCGATCTGTTACGAGTTCGATCCTTGTCAAAAATTTAGCCATGTTGAAAGCGGATGATACCCAGAAACACGTGTCCATAGATTATTTTTTATGCACGTAAAAATATACAAAAAAAATTGTAATGAAATATTCAAATGTTTAATTTAAAATAGAAGTGGCGACGTAAACATAAACAAAGGTCAGGTAACTCGCTAAAAACACTCAGTAACAAGTAAATACCACAGAATCGCTGATAAAAAAAATAAATCAACAATAGATCCTATCTTAGGTTGAGCATTTGGGAAGTGATATACAAATTACCATTAGTGTATGAAGCGATGCTCTTTGTGTAAACAAATTGAGTTTAGGTACTTTGGACAATGTCAAAACATTCTTAATTCACTGCTCGCATAGCAGCAACCATATAGCACAACAGTTAGAAGCTCCTGCTATCGTTTGGGCGGTCGGGTTTCGATCCTGACTTGAGGTAGTCGCTTGTCTAGCCGTACTGATGAGCTGCGAAACAGTACTGTATGTGGAGTACTGTGTGTGGATATACATACATACATACATACATACATATATATATATATATATATATATATATATATATATATATATATATAACATTATGGACTTTTAACATTATATATAGTAAGTTATAATATATATATATATGGCAATTAAGCTACACAGAATATTCCGCGTTTCATCCACGCTAGGATTCACACACACACACACACACACGTATATATATATATATATATATATATATATATATATATATATATATATACTCAAAGAGTTGTTAATTTTTTTTAAACGATAATATGATTAACTTAGCGTGTTCACCCATATTATTTATTTGGACGTAAGCAAATAATTTATTTATTTATTATTTAAAACAGTAATCTACGGCCATGTGTCTTTCGAGGTCCTACCCCTTTTCAGCCTAGCTTGACTAAATGTAGTAATAATTTGCATCTAAATCCAAAATAGGTTTAAGGACCCTAAAGCACATACTTGACACGTACGTAACGGATAAAGTGCTAAGTTACAATGAGTTCTAATTGACAGTCTTCTGAAAGTTTAAGCTTAAATCTTCAGTGCGGGCGATACTAATAATACGACCATGAATTACGTAAGATTTCCATCCAACTATGGCTGATAGAACAAGATCAATCGAACTCAATGTATTAAATAAAATTTCAGTTTTAAATTTTATATAGCTTGACTAGTGGCAACTGCTGAAGATGATAATAATAGTCCGAATAATCCAAATAAAACGGGCTTACATACGAGGCACCTTCAATAAGTTTCCGGACTTTTTTGTAAAGGCATTTAAAAAGTTTCATAGACTCTCGCAAAATTCAGTATGTTATTGCTATACCTCTTATGAGATGACTGACCAATTCTTATGATTTCAGGTTCAAATGAACAGCAACAGTAGGAATTGGAATACACCCTACTAAAGCCTGATTATCACAGCTGGTGAATTTCAAAAATGCAATCTGGACGTGAGGATATTTAGAAGAACGATATGCAAAATGCTGTTTTAAACTTGGAAAAAATGCCACAAAAACGTGTGGAATACTTCCAACTGCTTTTGGACCACCTTGCATGAGTCAAGCATGAGTTTTGGAGTGACAAAAGAGATTCACAGAAGGTAGCTAGTCTGTGATGGATGATGAAAGGTGTGGGAAGAGTAAGGAAGTCAGAAAACCAGGGTCGATTGGCCAAATAAAGAATTTCATGGATAAAGGCCATAATGTGTCTATAGAGACTATAAGTACTCAGTTTGATCAGTGTAGGCACTATACACAGAATTATTCGCAAGGAACTGAAGATGCGGAAGATTTGCGAAAAGTTTGTCCCAAAGGTACTCAGAGAAGACAATCATTGTCATAGACTATTTGACCAAGATGGGCATCAAGACATTTCCTCACCCTCCCTATAGTCCAGACCTTGCTCCCTGTGACTTTTGGTTATTCCCTTAGTTCAAGGAAATTCTAAAGGCTGTTATTATGAGACAATTGAAGAGATGAAAAAGTCTGTGACGAGGGTTATTGGGGCATTCCAGTTGTTGGAATGGTAAAACAAGTGCATTGCATCCGGAGGAGATTACTTCGAAGGAGTCTAGAGTTTCATGTGTGTAACATCAATAAAGGTGGCCATACGAAAAGAGTCTGGAAACTTATTAAAGGCACCTCTTATGTCATTCAAATGAGTATGGATTCAAAACTCAACATTCATTTTGGGGGAGAGAGAAAAAAATTGTTATGCTATGCACGTTTTAAAGCCGACAAGCAATCTGTGGCCACGACTGTTGTTCGAACATTTGATTTGTTAACTTGTCGAGCTGATAATATATCAAGCTTATCAAGCGTTAACATCAATTTTCCACACAAAAAAGCCGGCGATGCTCTGTCCATTGTGTAAAGGTAAAACGCCAGACACGGCACGACACACTAAAAAGGTCGGATGCCAAGAAATAAATCTAATATAAACTTTCACTATATACGCTTTCAAAGTCTTTCATTTTTTTCCCTCATTTTATGAAGAGCATTATATTCGTTAAATGGTTTAAATATTTGTTGTATTCAATGTGAACTTATTTAAAGTTTGTCCACACAAACACACACGCACACAAACACACACACACACACACACACACATACACATGTATATACATAAAGTTGTCAATTTAAAGTTCGACGCCGCGAAACATCACGCACACGCATAGATATATGTGTGTGCGTGTATGTGTGATGTTCATGTGTGCACGTGGTGTTCTTTTGAGGCGTCGAACTTTAAATTGAAAACTATATATATATATATATATATATATATATATATATATATGTGTGTGTGTGTGTGTGTGTGTGTGTGTGTCTGTGGGGGTGTATAAACTTTAAATATGTTTGCCATATATATATATATATATATATATATACATACATATATATATATATGCGTGTGTGTGTGTGTCTGTGTTTGTGTGTGTGTGTGAGTGCTTGTGTGTGTCTGTGTGTGTGTTGTGTGGAGGTGTTCTTTCTAGGCGTCGAACTTTAAATTAACAAATCTATTTTCTTTAATCGTAGATATGGCAACTATCGGTTATTTTGAGTTCAGCTTGGTTTAGCAATTCATCATGTGGTTTCAGCGAGATGAAGCAACAATTTACTCAGAGAAACATTTGACGAAAGAAAAATTTCACGAAATGAATCTGACAACTGGCCACCTCGTTCGTACGATTTAACCCTATCAGATTATTTTCTTTAGAAATATGTAAAGTCATATGTCTATACGAATAAACAAGACACAACAGACAACTTTAATGCCTAGAGTTATGAAAATTTGACCTCTAGATTACGCTATATAGCGTGAACCGCGGGGGCTATATACCAATGCTGTATTTAAATTATGAATGCCAAAAGATAATTTTTGGAATAAACCATATATTTGACATTTCTGAATTTTTTAGATGAGTATTGGTTATTTGTATTATTAAACATCTGACTACTGTTCTCATCCTGTGTATGATTTTCGTAATGTTTCGGTCGATGTAACCTCCGCAAGGACCCGTGGCGCAATGATTAAAGTATGGGAAAAATCAATTGTAAAAGTGATATTCTCCTGAAGGTTGAAGGTTCAATCCTCAGTGTCGGCGACCGAAAAAATACATTTCCGAATTACTTAGGATCTCTATCCAGTCATGGCTGACGGAACAAGAGCACGCTACCCCCGTGAAGTAAATAAAGGTTTCCGCTCGAAATTTCGTCTAAATTTCCGAATTCGACAGAAACATTCCCGAGTTCGACAAGATACACCTGAAGAAGGTCGGAAGTTATATCGAGCGAAACGTTGTGAAATATGAGAACAGTAGTCCGATGAATAATAATACAAACCATATATTTGTATGTGAGGAGAGCATTTTACCAACTGAGCAAACACGGCGCACACACACACACACACACACACACACACACACACACACACACACACACACACACACACACGAGAAAGACTATCTTATTGTCGATTGCTCGCTAGGTTAGCCTGTTCTGATGGCATCATCTTTACGAGTATAAAATTCCTACTTGTGAAACGCCGGCTTAGGTCATAGGTGGTTGCAATGATCATGTCCCTTTTTCGGTACGAAGTAGGTTTAATCCACTGTCGGATTTCGCCGCGGTTAGCTTGACCTGTGTCGATTAATAGGTTTTCTTGTGAGTGTGGCATGTTTGCTCACTTGGTAGAGTGTTCTTATCGCATGCTAGAGGCTTGGATTTCAAATCCCGAGTTGGGATGTGTCTAACTGATGAGCCCAAAATGCGGGCGAAACTAGATTTTAGACTTCTGGTTTGTTGGCTGTCATGGCTCTTGTGAGCTGCGACGTTGTCTGGCTGTGGAAATAATTATATATTCTCTCACATTCTGAATATATATATATATATATATATATATAATTAATATTTAATAATTATTAAAGTAATTAATTATGTCAGCCCCTTTAAGAAACTCGTTTCTTATCGTTGAGCACTTTCAGTTGAATTAAAAAGTCGGCCAATTTAGCTCTTATGCACAGATCGTCATATAATGATTAGATCACCCTGACAGACGTTAAAAAGCATTAAAAAAATAAATGTGTTAAAAATTCAACAGCATTTCTCGCGGTAAACGGTATCCGAATGGATTAGGTCTTTGCTAATGAAGCCAGGAATAGCTTCTGTCGCCCTGTTCGAATCTATCGACTGGTGTTAATTGTCACACTCTACACTGATGATTCTCAAAAGGATGAAAAACTAGTGTCTGTAGGTATTTAATAATTATTATAGTAAATAATTATATATAAACTTATATATATATATATATATATATATATATATAATATATATATATATATATAATATAATATAAAAATATAACACGGAAATTACATAATTGTCGAATTTCCGTGTTATATTTTTATGTTATTGCTCTGTTTACCACATTGAGCTCTCATACCCGGATTTCCTCCTGGAATTATTCCATTATAACATTATATATATATATATATATATATATATATATATATATATATATATATATATATATATATATATATAAGTACATATGTTTAATAAAATATTTTGAGAAACGCTTAAGTAAGAATTAAAACCTTATTTATTATTCGGAAAGGAAACACAAATAGCGATGAAAGTCCTTAATCCGCGGAGTTTCGAAGAAATACTTCCCTTCTTGTCAGAGGAGAAAAGTGAGTAAAATTCATAAAGAAATTTTGCTTGTAAAGTATTTAACGAAACTAAGTAGGAAAAGTAGAACGTTGAAAATTGGTTAAAAAGAGAAGAATGGTTTAATGTGAGAGGGTATTCAAAATCCAGTGAATCCAAAAAGGCGGTGAAAGTAAAATATCCATGTTTGTGGTAGTCCGAATGCACGTTACTGGTGTTTTAAATGGTCCAAAAAATAAATTTCTGTGTGAATAGGCACAGATGAAAAAGTCCAGTCAATGAGTGTAACCAAAGAGAAAGCCATATATATATATTGAAACCAAATATATATATATATTGAAATCAAAAGTTAAAAAGAGTGAATCAAGTACGATAACATTTAGACCAGCTTGACACGTTCTTTAAAAAAGTGTTTTCAAACGTACTTATTCTTAAAATAATGACTCTGTCATGTGAACGATTTTCGTATGCGCATTGTTGCAACACATAGCAAACAGATAAAAATCCGACATTCTTCAATGTTGACTCCTTAGCAGCCATTTTTTCATGATGAAAACCGATTTAAAAGTTTTTCTGCACGTCTAAATATTCTATATACCAACTTTCAAGTCTGTAGATAAAAATTCGTTGAGTGTATAGGTTGAGAAGTGTTTTTATATATACTAGCAGATATACACGGCGTTGCCTGGTATTAAACGTTACGTAAATTCGTTTACAACAAAAATGAAGTAAAAAAAAGGGAAGAAACTAAGACATGTGCATGCGAGTAATATGTTTTTTTCTAAACAGTTCATTTCTTATTAGTAAAAAAGAAAAAAAAGCTGAGATCGAAACTAAAACCTAAAGACAATGAGTCAAGTACGATAACCATTAGGCTAACTTGCCATGACTTTAAAAACTGTTTCCAAACCTACTTATTCTTAACATAATGAAACAGTCGTGTGAACGATCCGCGCATGCACATTCGTGAAACAGATTGCAAGCAAACAAAAATCCGATGACCCAAGTATCAATTTTTTAATTTTGACCTCCTTTAGCAGCCCATTTTTTCCGGATGAAACCGATTTCAAAATTTTCCACATGTCTTAATATCCTGAATACCAAATTCTAAGTCTGTAAATCAAAATTATCCCTACACACACAAGCACACATTTTCACTTCAGTGATTATCGGTCTTACAAAATATTATTGGCTGTAATATTTTTTAAAGACAATCCCAGCTAAATAAAAATTGCTCAATATATCAGATAGAGCAAATAAATCATAATTTAGTAATTTAAATTTTATGATGTGAAATGGTTAAATTTCAAATCTAAAACTTTTATTATATGCAAGACAAATAATACATTTCAATAATTATATTTCCTTAACCTATAGGTTTTCGATGTTTACCCATCTCCTCAGAGGAAAAAATATTAGCAAAAATTATAATGGTTTATAACTAATTTGCTAAATACAATGAACATAGAAAATCATAATTAAAAGTTTTTAAATAATAGAATAAGGGAAATTATATATTGGTTCAAAATGAAAAGGATATTGAATTTCATATCCAAATTGTATGGCAATTTCCGAAGTGACAGTCTTTGGTAGCAGTGAGGTAAAGGGATCTTGTGTGTATTTTGATTCCTCCCTGGCAGAAGGTAACAATCCGAAGTAGGCATAATTCCTTGGCAGAAAGTAACAATCCAAAGTAGGCATAATTCCTTGGTTTCTCCTTTGGTTGGGTGATGAGTCCGGTAAATATTTATTATATAAGTCCGGTGATAATAAACATATACTTTTTTATATATTTATTTAATATTTTTTAAATCATAATATTTATAATATAATAAAAATTCTAGATTTTAAATTTAACCATTTTACACCATAAAATTTAAATTACTAAATTATGATATATACATATATGTGTGTGTGTTGTGCGTGCATATATATATATATATATATATATATATATATATATATATATATATATATATATATTGAAAACAAAATAAGACTTTATGAGAAAAGACAAAAACCTTTTTGTTGCCTGAGAGTCGGGTTTTTTACTGTTATAACAATGGACCGAAACATGATTTTAGTTGTGTAGTGACATTAAAATAATCTTTATTTTGAATATAAGTAAAGATATACCTTGCTTTTTTTATTATGTAGTACTATTCTATAAACCTCGTTAAATTTATTGGTTTTTATCTTTGGCTTTACCTGCAATTACTAGCTAGCAGTTCGGCGTTGCCTAGTAGTACAATACGCTTAAACATGATATTTTAATTTATGCAGATTGCATATATATTATTATAGAATCAATCCTCTATTGATTATTTTACATCACGAGGAATAATTTGCTCGATGGACTAATTCACAAAAAAAAAAATGTAGAAATAAAAAATAATAATGATAATGTTGTTCATCAAATTTCGCCTGTGTTTGTCAGCTAATATTTTAGTTTGACGATGAATGCCCAGGAAAAGTCACTTCTGATTAATGTTTACTTTAAAAATATGTAAACGAAGAAATGATTTGCGGCGATTTTAAATGGTGCATCTCCTTTTATCGTAAATAAGAAAAAAATGGTACATCTACTTTTATCATAAATAAGAAAACATAAAATAAAATTGTGAGGTATACCCGGGCTTGAACAGGGAATCATTCGATCTGGAGCCGAATACTAAGCTATATTTTCGGATCATAATAAATGTTTATTAGAAGAAATGATTTACTGAGATTTTATTATTTTCCTTGGCCAATATAACGTAAAATATTCCTCTGCAAAAATTATTCTTTTTTATCTGTAAGAGAGAAAAGCTATTTTTAAGATCGAATTTTTTTCGATTTTCGATAGTTATCGAATACATTTTTGTACAAAACATATCGAAGAATACTGCCAGACATATATTATCTTTGTGTGAAATTCGAGAAAGATCAGTTCAGCCGTTTCGCAATATTCAATGAGCGAGGTTGGAGATGCGCCGCTGTACAACTCCTTCTCTCTGCCAATCCAATTTATGCCAACAGTACCATTGTCAAAATGCATCGCTGGATTGACACAAATAACAGGATTGAGCCCAGTTTCTGACCACAGTTATGGTCTTTGGTGTGGTTTCAAGTGAGGGCCACATCATACCACCTCACATCTTAGAAGTCGGTTTGAAAATCAACATCAAATTGTACCTGGATATGCTGAAGAGTGTGGTGATCCCCCGGTGCAATTAGGTGGCAGCTGGCAGACCCTGGGTGTGACAGCAAGACTCGGTACCGGCCCACAAGTTCAAAGGCTTGGCTTCAGGAGTTTTACAAGTTTGTACTCTTCTCTTACTGCCCCCCTCCTCCCCCGACCTAACGTGTCCCCACTAAACTACTTCGTCTGGACATACATCGAAAACATCATCAACATGACCTCCCACAACTCCAAAGCCAGCCCGATCGCTGTCATCCTCCGAGTATTCACCGAGCTCCCGCTGGCGCTTGTGGGAAAGTCACGCTCCCAGTTCCAGACCCGTATTAAGACGGTGATTGAGGCTGAAGCCGACTACATTGAATAGATTTAACGTCCACTACATAATCAAGTTACCTGAATTGATTTTTTTCAATAAAAGTTTTAAAATAAAGCTGTAGTGTTGCTTTCTTTAGGGCGACAACTTTATTTTTCCACCCTGTATTTGTATATTTCGGTAAAAATCGAACCATGATTCGACATTCTTCGTTTCTATTCGGAACTGCTTACTTCACAGCAACGTTACGAGTGGGAATCTGTGGATATTTATTCTTAAAGAGAACTAATAATCCATTTTCCCGCACCCATCTGTTTAAATGTATGTATGTATGTATGTATGTATACCTAAAACTTTTCTTAGCGGCATTGGACCGTGTCGAAACAGGTGCCGTCTGAAACAATTTACGCTTTTCGTCTTGGTCGAATAATATGTGAAAATTAGAAAAAAAAACGGTCAATTATTTCCTATAGAAATACACGTTCGCAATGAGAGGATAGCAAAAAATTGTTCCTTCGTGAAAATTTAGTCAAACACGCATGCATGAAAAACGTTCTTTCTTGAATTAGTTTAAATAGAAAAAAAAACGACGTTACTTCGTTGACGTTGAGGTAGAGTACCCCTGCTAGTTTTCAATATTTATAAAAATAGAATGTCAAAAAGAATGTTATCATAGCGAAATAAATATTTACAGATAAAATTATTTATGTTAAGATGTTTTAATAGAAAAGAATGTTAGAACACAAACAATAATTTAAAGATAGTTTGACCGCTTGAGTCTGATGTAGAATGACGTAAAGGTCACTTAAGTAGAGTGCGTAAGAGAGAGGGGGAAGAGAGAGAGGGAAGAGCGAGAGGGGGAGAGAGGGGGGAGGAGAGGGGGGAGGAGAGGGAGAGAGAGAGGGGTAGAGAGAGAGGGGTAGAGATAGAGGGGGAAGAGAGAGAGAGAGAGAGCAGACCGAATCGGTAGCAAAAAAAAAGGGTTTTCAGATTTGGGTGGCTCCAAGTAGAGGGGATCAGCAAAAGCTATAGTCAAAATCAGCGTTGCAACTTTCCAATAAAGTTGCTGAAATGATAACCTGAAATTTATTGATTTTTGGGGATGAATCTTCTTTCCAGTTTTGCTTCAAACAAGATCAAAGACGAACCAGATTACGTTTCTTCGATTGGCCGATGTAAAATCCCAGATAACTATTATTTGCCTCTTTCTCTCGTAACTGTTATATGTCCGTTGTTAAACTGTATGTGTTAATCAATCAACACTGTCGTAAGTGTTATACACGCATCAATTCAACGAACAATAGATTAAACGAACACACGTATATACACACGTCATATAGATGACCGTGACATGTAGGTACGAACGTATATGCATTCTGTATAAACACTCTGCATACACAAATTCATTAGAAGAACATTTAACACCACTAGACGATACACGGATTTAGATACGTATATATATATATATATATATATATATATATATATATATATATATATATATACTAGCATGGGTACCCGGCGTTGCCCGTGTCGACATAAAGTTCTATTTTGAACACACCTACAATACTGAGGATATTAATCATTTTCATCGTGGGTAACGTCGATACCCCCCACCCACACATACATAACAATTTAAAAAATAAAAGATCAGATAAAAACATGTAAATGTAATCGCCCCAAAAAAGAAGTACGCGATATCTTCTCCACCAGGTGAGATTCTAACAATAGTAAAAATCATTTATTTATGGGCGTCCGAAATTGCTACATCGGAGCACATTTGCACATTTCCTTTGCCCTATCTCCACCCTCTTTGCCGTCGATGGCCGTTCAACAGTCGATCGAAGTAAAAGATTCCTACAGAAATATCCTTATCTCGAGAAAGTTCTTTCACCGGAAATGAACAGCCGTAATAAAAAAAATAAATAAAATAAGTTTTCTTGAAAAAAAAACAACTAAATTTCTTCTTGTACTTTCATCTAACAATTTACGCTTTTCGTAAACATATTTTTACGTATTTTCTTTAATATATATATATATATATATATATATATATATATATATATATATATGGATGTATGTATGTGTGTGTGTGTGTAAAATTTCTGTGCCCCCCCCCCCAAAAAAAAATCTTGACTGAACAAAAAGTCTTAAAAAAACTTGTACTTACGACTAAGAATTTATGGTGAAAAAAGTCAAACTTTTATCTTTTCTTGAAGGATAAAAAAATTTTGTTGATAAATATTTTGCAAATATATATATATATATATATATATATATATATATATATATATATATATATATATATATATATATATAAAAATAAAATATATAAAAATATTTCCAGTCCTTTAAAGGTAGGTTTTTGTTATTTTTTATTATTTACATTTGTATTTTTCCGGTTTGTTTGTTTTTAAAGTATCTGTTACAACACTCGGCTTAAACCGATGATTGCCGGTCTCGGCCGATCCATGCGTGACGGGAATTCCCGAGAATCCGGGTCAAATTATGCAAGAGTATCGAATATTTAAAAATAAAGCAAAACATCTTTCTGTCTACACGAAATTATTTTTTCATGCTAGAAATGTCTTTAGATTACCAAATTATTTTATTTGGGAAGAGTTTTTTCTTGTTTTATCTTTCGAACTTCAAATACTAATCAGAGGAATACCTCTACTCGTTTCATAAAAAAATGTCGGAAGTAATAATTCTAAATAAATTTAATTAAATATATTATCAATATAATTGTTATTTAGAGTTGATACTTGGCGTTCACCGCATTTGCATTTGTGTGCGTGCATGCATATTGCATGCATGCGCGTATATGTGCGTGCGGGTGTGTTACTATAGAAAACAGATGTGAGATTTGGATGTAAATGGCAATTTTCGTATATGCAATGTCTTATGGGGGTAGGTTAGTATAATTTTATTTTTGTAAATGTTCACTTAGAAAAAAATTAACATCCCCCAAGATTAACAATAAATTATTGTCTTTCATTTGATGCTGAAATTAAGATTAATTAGATTCATCGTTTATGAGGAGTTTTTATTATTAGATTAGCCAATCAAAACTATACCTGGTGTCCACAAACATTTTTGCTTATATATATATATATATATATATATATATATATATATATATATATATATATATATATATATATATATATATATATATATATAAGAACTTTAATTTTGTTTCACGCCAATATTAACATTTTTTCTCTCCTCAAACTTTGAAAAGGTCTGGAAACTTTTTAATTTTTGTGTTTTATTTATTTATTTTTTTTATTTATTTTTTTGCCTAATAAGATCAAATATGATTGAAACGGTCTGCACATCGTAGCAAGATATGACTGTATTTACATAAATAATAATAAAACATAATCTGCTCTCTTTGATTGAGTACTATCAACGACCCTTGTTGAAATTCAATAATTCTTAATTTTTGGATATATTTCTACCTGGAATATATATATATATATATATATATATATATATATATATATATATATATATATATATATATATATATACTAGCATTTCAGCCCGGCATTAGCCGGGTGTTTGGAGGTGTATGTTGAGCAAAAAAAAAAGGGATAATTTTTTTTTTAATTTTACCCCTATTATGACCGCTAAACATTTATTGTCTTAGGTTCAAATCAAGTTATTAAGCTAAATCCATGTCAACGAAACCTATATTTAAAATTGCAATTGTTTATACCCAAAATTGGCGGAGGGGTTTGGTAGAGTTTTCAAAGGTCAAATCGTTGAACTTTGACTCCTTAACGGCGAAATCTCTGACCGAAAACGGATTACAAAGATTTTCCCGAAACTTAGTATCCTGTATATCAAATTTCGAATTTGTAGACTGAAAATCGACAGAGATATTGTGTAGGGAAATGTATACAAACAGGCACACAGACACACACAGACTCTTTCACTTTATATATATATATATATATATATATATATATATATATATATATATATGTATGTATAGTGAATAAATGAGAAAAAACTATATTCCAAAATTCATGATGTTGACCATGTTATAATTTATTCCTTTAATTCAGTTGACATTTACAATTCTTGACAATATCTGTTTCGTAGCGATAAAACCAATCACTTAATTATTATATCAATCAGTGAATCTATTATGCTCTATTATACTGTCAAGAATTGTAAATGTCAACTGAATTAAAGAGAATAAATTGTAAGATGGTCAACATCATGAATCTTGGAATATAGTTTTTTTTTAATTTATTCACTATATTGCTCCTTAAATAAGGATTGGTGTATATTATAAGAAAATATATTTCTACAGATATATATATATATATATATAATATATATATATATATATATATATATATATATATATATATATATATATATATATATATATACACCCTCAACAATACAAGATATTTACATCTTGTCTGGAACAATATCCATAACAAAATATCAACTTCTATTTTCGCCGTTAAAATTTTATATGAGCAAAATTAAAGTAGGCTCTAAAATAGCTTATGAAAGAAACAAATTATTTTGTGTTGGAGAAATAGTTTCTCAGAAAGGACAAAGGTTAGAATTCGATATAAAGTATAGGGTGGAACGATAAAATTGTCGCCCTAAAGAAAACAACATTACAGCTTTATTTTAAAACTTTTATTGAAAACAAATCAATTCAGATAATTTGATTATGTAGAGCTGACATCTAATCACTGTAGCCGCCTTCAGCCTCAATCATTGCATCGATACGGGAGCATGCCTTTTCCACAAGTGCCAGCGGGAGCTCGGCGAATACTCAGCGAATGCAGTGATCAGGCTGGTTTTGGTGTTGTGGGAGGTCATGTTGGTGATGTTCCCGACGTATGACCAAACGAAGTCGTCCAGCGGGTTTAGGTCGGAGGAGGAAGGGTACAAAATCATAGCATTCCTTCTGAAGCCAAGCCTGGGTCTCTGGACTTGTGAGCCGGCGCCGAGTCCTGCTGCCACACCCAGGGTCTGCCAGCAGTCACCTGATTGCACCAGGGGATCACCACACCCTTCATCACATCCGACTACACTGTGGTGTTGACTTTCGAGCCGACTTCGAAGATATGAGATGGCATGATGTGGCTCTCACTTGAAACCACACCAAATACCATAATCGTGGCCGGAAGCTTCGTTAAACTGTGCCTTTATTGAAGGCATTGAACTGTTCGGTTTTGCATTTTGGGTGTGTTGGCAATGGTCCTGTTATCATAACTTGATTCGGTAGAGAGCATGAGTTGTACAGCGGCACATCACTGATTTTCGCCCGTTTAATATTGTGTCATTTTCAGACATGATAGAAGGCTGCTATCGCTCTTGGAATTTGTACACAACTGGTCAACTATTAGATGGTTTGCAACAAAAAAGAGAACCAGTTTTCATCAAACGGAAATGGAATCATGTCGTTTTTTCTAGGGCGACAATTTTATCGTCCCCCCTGTACGCGACGCTCTACAACTTCAACACGGTCATACCTGCAGAAGGTTTGGGGTATTTTTATTTACTTATATATACTATCATTGGCACCTACTTCACTAGCAATTCTTCTTCTATGTTAACTATTTCATTTTTTATTCGGTCTATTGTTATATTTTATGATTTCAACCTAAATACAAAGCGTTCCCTTCAGCTAAAGATGCGTTTTTATTCAGACATTGCATAAAGCTATTCCAAATACTTTTTTCTCATACCCGATTGACAGAATAAACGAATAGAAACTTTACATGCTAAAAACACGGTACCTACTTCGAACAACAATAATTACTTTATATTATTCATACTTTAACTATTCTTTTATTTTTACTTAATTTTCTTATACGTTTTTTTTACTCGCGTTCATATACCACTTGGACGTAAGGGGCCACTATTTGGGACCATGCCTAGGAAAAATAAACAAGATGTTAGTTTCCGTTACATTTAAACTTCTGCATATCAGTAAAGCCAGGAAAGCAGGCAGCAGGAAATAAATTCCAAAGTGTAGATGTTCGAGGGAAGAAACTATTAGAGTAAAAACCTGCTTGGAATTTAGAGATCTCAACACTAAAGGAGTGTGATTTTATTGCTAAGCAGGCTTGTTGAGGATATGTACGCCAAGGGGGAACAAGTGTAACGAGTTCATCAGAGTACATTTCACTAAAATACTTGTAAAACATGCAGAGATGCAACCTTGCAGCGATGGGACAGGGGTTGAAGCTTAATTGACAAAGTGGGACCTATTAGATCGAAGGCTCTTTTTATGGACTCTATCCAAGAGGGAAAGGCTAGTGGTAGATGCATCAGCCCAGATGTGTCAGCAATACTCTATGCATGGGCGAATGGTGGCCTTCTAGAGGTACAAGATACTCTCAGGTGTGAGTAGCTTTCGAAATTATACGATTCCTGTATAAAAATATCAATTGATTTTGGAAAATTATATTCTAAAAAGGTTGGAATTTGATATAAGGTATGTTATATCTAGGGCTGTGACAACAGCATATTCTTCTAATTGTTTTGACTCTTGAGTATATATTCATTAATATCTTATATGTTTTTATATAGACTAATGTGGTTCTCGATTGATTGACTGTGTCTTACTGTGTCGGATATATATTTCAGAGTTAAAAGAATTTAAAAAAAAATTCTGTTGTCACAGATTGGAATTTGATATAAGGTACGTGATGACTTATACGAAAATGGTCCAATTTCAAACGTAAAGTTGGCTAAAATGTTTTATGACAACATAACATTTACATTTTTAAACCAATTCTCTTTAAAATGTCGCAAAGAGCTTGGAAAACATCTAATCGAAAAACAATACATCTAACCTACATACTAAAGGTTACTTTAAATATATTTTAACGGAGTTAATTACCGTGTGTTTTATTTTTACTGAATCAACGTGTTCTCGTGTATAAATTAAACTTTTCCCCTATCCCATTAGTCATTATAGCTTCCCTGCATATGCGAATTTGATTCAGCAGCTATTTAGTTCAATTCTTGGTACATGTTTATGGAAAATACTAACACCACTTCATAGTCATTATAACAGTTGCTTCACCAGACTATTGAGGGGTGACGAGACTGCACCAGAATGGCTTTTAAAAGGTGATACAATTCTCATACCCAAAACAAGTAAAACACAACACATCTGCTGTTTCACTATGACTTACAAGCACTTCATCGCAAACAGTTGTAATGTTTAGTTTCAGAAAAGTTTCCGATGGGTGATTATTCTATGCAAGTCTTGGAGATGACGATTTCTCAGGATATATCAACCTCTCTCACCTGGAAAATACCTGGAAAAGAATAAACAGACTGCAGGGGGGAAGTATTTAAGCACTAAAGACCAGTTGTTGATTAATAAGACAATCTTTGAGAACTGTAGCAAGAGGCAAATAAACCTCAACATAGCTTGGCGATTATGGCTGTACGTATAAAAATGTGGCAAACAACTACGGTATTAAGACACAATAAAAGAACTGTAAACATCCTTAACTCTACTAGACCGAGTTACCGATATACCGATAGTTTCCAGAAATGCTATATACCAAGTTACTGCTAAACCGGTATTTTTCCGACCACGTGTTTTTGTGTTTTCAAGAAGACCATATATTTATTTTAAAAAATACTTTAGTTTTAACACTTTTAGTGCTATTACGAAAAAAAAAAAAGAATGAAAACACGTATGCATTATCAAAAAAAGCAACTACTTTATTTAGACGAATTAGTTTAGTTTGAACAATTCTTATGTCATTACGAAACAAAAAACACTTCTTGTGTTATGAAATATTAAATATTATATAAAATAATTTATTAAATTATTTACTAAATAAAGTCTTTTAAATAAAATATTTGTTTTATTATTTGATAATATAAGTATTTGTTGTTGTTGTTGTTGTTGTTGTTGTTGTTTATAAGTCATTTGGGGGGCACTTCTGCAGTATGAACACGGCGGCTATTGTTAGGGGGCGATAACTCCAATTTCTTCTTGGTCAAATACGCGGCAAATAAGTAACAAACAAGATTTGTTTCTGAACTGAAAAATATTTGAAAACCAAAACATTTATTGCATAAAAATGTATCAATATATAATTGTAAAAACATTTATTTAAAAGTCTGCGCAAGAAAATATAATTTTAATAAAACAATTATGTAATGAAAACAACATTGGATTTTTATAAGGTAATAGCTCTTTTTTTCGGACAAATGATCTAAATCAAACATTTTTTTTTAAATTAAAGTAACTTTCAGGGGTCAACAGCAAATTAATAATTTAAATGTCTTTTGGGCGAGAAGCGCCACCTGGCGACAGTTTAGTGGAATGCACCAAGAAAAGATGGCCGCCGTCCGCATACTGCAGAAGTGCTTTTTGTTGTTTCGTGGACACAAAATGTGTTAAAACTAAATTATTTTTTTAAATAAAATATTTATTTTGCCATTTGATAATACAAGAACTATTTTCTTTTTTTGTTGTTGTTTCGTAATAACACAAGAAATGTTAAAAACTAAAGTAATTTTTTAAATAAATGTATGGTTTCGTTTTTCGTACCTCCCGTTTGATTTCGTTACATAATCAACCAAGCTAGGCAGAAAATGAACAGATAGAAAAATCAATTTTATTCTTTTAAAACGACAGTAAACAAGTAAAAATATTTTTTTTAATATTATGGGATGTGTGTTCTCTTTTAAATACAGTATCTCCTTCAAGAACGGACATAAAATGTGTTTTCAATCGATATTAATTCAATAATGAACCAGTTTTCCTACCTAGCAAAAAAGTTTTTCAGGGACGACTTTTCCGGGGACGAGTTTTCTGGGGACGACTTTTCTGCAATTCTGTTTGGCCACAAAAGAACATAAATAGACTACACACTAAAACTAAGAAAATGTTGACATGTGCAGAATAGCATACACAAATCAGTATCTCCTTAGGCTGTATCTGCCCAGAGGAGTAGGAGGAATGGGTCCCTCAGAAATTGACCATCAACATCGTGCAACTATTGTGAGCGCCGGCAATATCTGATGAGCTTCTGAAATTCAACCTCAAAACGGTACATCAACTTCACGAAACAAGAGCGAGCAAAACAAATTCCATCACGAAATCAGCCGAACATTTTGGACAAAATTATCTTAAATGAGACAAAGTTAGTCTACTACGAAAATAGCCCAAAATAATCGCCAAAACTACACCAAGAACTTCTATTGCGAAAACTGGAAGAATTGGCAAACCAACATCTTGTCAAGTATTTTCAGAGGGGTGGGGGCTCATCCAGGACTGTATAGATAAGAAGATATCAGACTCGCTCTAATATAATCAGGAGAAGATTATAATGGCTGGCAAAGATCAAGGTTTTTAAAAATATGATTGGCCTCAGCAATAGCAGCAAGTACGTGTTCTGCAATACAGAAATAGAAAGTGTAAACTATCTGACATCTAACTGTAAGGTTCTACTGGGGGGGGGGCTACTATGCGACGACATATAATGTCTCTGCTATACGATTTGTAAAAAGTTGAATATCGAATGCAACAGTAAATCAGGGAAGCATATACCAGAAAAAAAAAGCAGTTGGAAATAAGTTGTGCAATCTCTACAGCAAAGTGCCTAGAAAATGAGGCTATAAAACATAGGACAAAAAGGAGGAAGTAGCAACCTTAGTATCAGTGTTCCCAACGATACTGGCTTAAACAGAGCTGAGAGGAAAATGGTAATGAAATACCAACGTCTTATGTGCAACATGAAAAGAAACTGGAATTTTGGGAAGATTTCTAGCATATCAGTAATTTAGTTATCACATCATGTGTGTGTGTGTGTTTGTATGTGTGTGTATGTGTGCGTGTGTGTGTGCATGTGTGTGTGCGTGTGTATGTTTGTGTGCGTGTGTGTGTATGTGTGCGTGTATGTATGTGTGTGCGCGTCTGTGTGTGTGCGTGTGTGTGTGCGTGTGTATGTGTGTGTTCGTGTGTGTGTGCGTGTGTATGTGTGTGTGTATGTGTATGTATGTGTGTGTGCGCGTCTGTGTGTGTGTGTGCGCGTGTGCGTTGTAGTCTTGCTCCCCCTTTGCATTGATCTCGCATATGATGAGTTTTATTGTTCTTTTATTAACATTTATTGTTATATATCAATTTTTGTGTCATTACTTTTATATTTATCTTTCTTTAGGGGTTGTTGAGCACCATTTGAGCTTGTTTTAATTCTGTTTCTTTCAATTCCAATGGAAATAATTGTTCTTAGTTGATTACATTTTTATTCTTTATTTCCTTATTCATTCTTTTCTGTTACATTAAGACTTAAATATTAAGCATTTAGTAAGCTCATCTAACGTTTTTAATTGTGTCTAATATTGCCCATTTTTAGTTACCATATCGTGTGAATGTGTGTTCCTCGCATCCTTATTCTCTCTCTCTCTCTCTCTCTCTCTCCTCCTCCTCCTCCTCTTCCTCCTTACATGCATCTCGTACCCTAGCACTCGCCTAGGCGATGAGCACAACTGTATTTTTTATTGTTTTTATTAACATGTATTATTATATGTCAATTTCCCTGCCATTACTGTTGTATTTATCTTTCTTTAGGGATTGTTGAGTGTAAGTTGAGCATAATTTGAGCTTGTTTGGAGTAAATTTCTTAGCCTTGGAACGGATTAAGTATGCCCATTTTAATTTAAATAAGAATGATCATTTTTGAGATACGATTTTTTTTAGGTACGTTGGTGTTAATGAAACTAATTAAATTCGTATATCAAGTTATTACGGTAGTAGTCAGAATTATCCAAATAAGAAAAACTGTGAATTTACAGTTAAAAGAAAACAGCGACTGTTTCCTGTGTTCTTTGATTTTACCGGATAACATCCGTGCACGTTTTAATATTTTTTTTAAAACTACGTGTTATTTACATACATGTTGTTCCAAAAGTAAGGCTTCCTATTTTTTAACTATAAAATAAAACGTTCAAGGGCTACGAAGACGGAAGTAGTGCCGTTAAAACGAGCGACCTTTTGTGCTCCAGAATTTCCTACATAGCCAACAGCATTCACAGTGCACATTTACCAGCCTCGTTTGATGCCTGGTTTATAAAGTTCTTTGCGAATTTTATCACTCACATCTCTGTCGCAACTCTCAAATCGACGAACCCATCTCCTAACTGTGCTGATATCAACTGCATCGGCTTCATAAACGTTAATCCAGCACTGGTGAATGTTAATCGGTTCAATTTTGTCTGCTTGCAGGAATTCAATGACGAATCTCTGCTTCTGACGTACATCCATGACAGTAGTTGATTTCTTAGCGTCTCACACCGTCAATATCTATAACAGAGAAATGAAACTTTCAGGTCATGAATACGTGAGTTCAGTCATCATAACAATGCAATTTTCAGTCCGCTCTGATCCATTCGGACGGAATAAAATAGGGGGTATTACTTTTGCCACACCCCTCGTAAGTGAATTTTGTATATTTGAATATATATAAAAAATATTAGGTTGGTGCAAAAATAATATCGTTTTCTCACATATGTTACTTTATATATGATTTCTGAATTAATTCATTGATATGTATATAACCATGTAATATATCATATATATATATATATATATATATATATATATATATTATTTTAAAGCGCGTTTTACAATCTATCGAATCGTGTTATTCGTTACTGCTCTGAATCTCTTAATTCATTTTGTGCACTATTCGACAGCATGGATAAAATTCAAATCCGCACGATTTTCTTGTTCCAGTTCAAACTAGGCCGAAAAGCCACAGAGACAGCTTGTGATATCAATGATGCATTTGGCCCAAGAACTACTAACGAACGTGTGGCACAACGGTGGTTCAAGAAATTTTGCCATGGCGATGAGAGCCTCGAAGATGAAGATGGTCGCGACGGGTGGCTACGGTTGATAAAGAACATTTGAAAGCCTTAATTAAAGCCGATCCTCGCAAAACTACACGAGAAGTTGCTGTTGAACTCGAGGTCTACAACTCAACAGTCGTTCGCCATTTAAAGAAAATGGGGAAGTCAAAAAAGTTGGATAAATGAGTGCCGCATGAATTGAACGATAATCAAAAAAATCGTCGTTTTGAGGTGTCTTCTACGCTCCTTCTGCGCAACAAAAAGACTCATTTCACGAGCGGATTGTGACACGTGATGAGAAGTGAATCCTCTACGATAACCGGTGACTTTTGCGCGAGCCTTTTCTAGTCTCACACAAAAACACGCGTCCACATTTCAAGCTATATTACTTATCATATACATACGCGCACACAAACATACGTGCCCACGTCCACACACGTACATATATTCACGTTCTCGTACATACACTCACATTCACGTGTATACACACACACTAACGTACGCACATGTACACACACATGGATAACGTCACTTCTCCTTTCAAAAGAAATCCACACATGCGCAAAAGACCACTGGAAACAACTATAAAAGCAAGAGACAAGCTGTTTCCAACCTTTTTCAGACCAGATTCCTAGATGGGCGGTCTACGGACCGACAGCGTGCCTTTTCGGCATGCGCGTGCACGCGCGTGCCTTATGCCACTAGCTACTATGTGGGACAAAGAGCTAACAGACAGTACGTACACTTTATATGCTTTCTCTCTCCATGAACTGGATTGACATTCTCACTCTCTCTCTTTCTCTTTCTACGTGCCGGACGGCCATTTCTCGTTCCACTACATTACTCACTTCTCTTCCCACGCGCGAACAAACGATAGTGACCCGAACGTGAGATGAACACACATTTCCTTTTTCCTTCTATAATACCAATCCCGCAACAAACGATGGTTACACTCACGCGGACATGAACACGTATTATACCTAAAACATTCATTCTTTCAACAGTAAATAAACGACACGTTTATCTATTCCAGCAATTGAGTCTTTGTTTCCTTCATTCCATTCATTTCATTATTTTCTTTTGTAACGGGATTAGGATTTATATATCCTAGTCCTCTACACTTTCGGCACAGTGGTTGGATGCATATTTACCGTACCTCTCGCCCACTGATTATCACTTTTTCAAGCGTCTCGACGGTTTTTTTACATAGGCATCATCACCACTTATCAAGGCCAAGAGGCCACTCGAGGATAAGGGTTAAAAAGTGTACAGTAGAAATTGGA
This sequence comes from Euprymna scolopes, assembly GCF_053919585.1. Classification (NCBI taxonomy): domain Eukaryota; kingdom Metazoa; phylum Mollusca; class Cephalopoda; order Sepiida; family Sepiolidae; genus Euprymna; species Euprymna scolopes. The sequence goes on from NC_136504.1 coordinate 117,807,845, forward strand.
CAATATAGTAATCGTTAGTAATGGAAATTCGATAAATTTGTTAACTTATATGGAACGGCTCATCAAGAACTTGTTTACGTTAGACTTGAAGACAACCATATTGTAGTCAGCTGGAAAGCAGGAAAACGAAAGACAATTCCACAGGCATGCAGTTCTAAGAAAGAAGCTTTGTTCATGGAATCTTCGTTTAGGTTTAGGCACAGATAAAAAGTGGGGGGAATTAGTGATAGTCTTTTCTGCTAGACGGGTGTTTCTTATGAAAATTTGGCGAGGGAGAACCACAGATTGGAGCTCAGCCGAGTACTTGCCATGAAAATAACGATAAAGCAGAGACAAACTTGCAACATCTCTTCTGTGAGAAAGAGGTTGCAGGGAAAAGAAAAAGACATCCTCTACGAGGCTACGAAGTCTATTTTGAAATCTATCAAGGCAGGATGTCCTTTCTAGCAGCCCCTGCCCAAATGTGGCAACAGTACTCCATCCTAGGACGTACCTGGCTCTTATATAGATAGAGAATTGAATCAGCAGTGAGATATCTATTGGATCGATAGAAGGATCCCACCATTTTTCCAGCGGCCTTGGCAAGGGATTTAATGTATGTGTTCCATTTAAGATCAGGAGTAAAGGTCAAGCCCAGAAGCTTGTCAAAACATAAGGCCTCCCCAAGAAGAGAGCCATTCATTTCAATTGATGCCAGATGGGGATCAGAGTGTTGATGATGTAAAGATAAAAGCTGTGTTTTAGATGTATTAAAAGTAACGAGCCACCTCTTTCCCCATTGTACCACGTGCTCAAGATCAGAGGAGAGAGAACCAGAGAGAACTTGGTCGTTTACGGTCTTAGCTGTGCTACCATAAATAGTAGTGTCATCAGCATAAATGTCTACGAATGATGTAAGGATGTGATTTCCGAGATTTTTCTACGTAAAAACTGCTTGAAAAGCCGAGATGATGCCGAATCGGCTTTCAATGACTTCATCGTTTCCAGAACTCCGGATTTCTATGCTAATGGGATCAATAAACTTGTTTCTCGTAGGCAAAAATGTGCCGATTCTAATGGTTCTTATTTCGATTAATAAAGATTCGTATGAAAAGTTTTATGTTTCGAAGTTGAATGTCAAGAAACGACATTATTTTTTCATCAAACTTATAAAAACTTCAATGTTTTTAGTTAAAAAAAATAGGAGCCATTACTTTTGGAACGTCCCTCGTATTTAACTTTTGTTGAAAGTAAGAATCTATGTTATTTGGATAGAGTTGGGGAATTAGAACAATAAACGGATAAATCTTCACTTAGCTTTCGGTTTCAAATATACAAGCAAAAAACGGCTCGTATATCACTTCACTAGCGTGTCGTTCCCTGATATACGAGGTGTCTGTGGGGAGAGGACAACCCTCAACCTATATACTCAGCGAATCGTTATTTAATGTTCTTGGTCGATAATAAAGTAGTGACTTGTCTCTTTAGTGGTACAGAAGATTTGTTGATTCATATTAAATCCCGGATAACGGCAGGCCTTCTTACTTTAATAATTATAACCAGACACTTGTGTTTCAACCTTTTGAGAATCATCAGTGCGGTGTGTCACGATTAACACCGGTCAATAGATTCGAACCCGGCAACAAAGCCATCTCTAATTCCCTTAGCAAGGACCAAATCCATTCGGCCACCGTTAACCACGAGAAATACTGCTGAAATGTAAATATTAAAAAAAAAATGTTTTTGACGGCTGTCAGAGTGATATAATCATTATATGCTGATCTGCGCATATATATATATATATATATATATATATATATATATATATGCACATATATATAAATTGTTTAATATATAGCACACACACACACACACACACACACACACACACACATATATATATATATATATATATATATATCAGAATCCTGAGGTGAATAGGAACACAGATTAATTAATCGTGTGATATCAAGTTTTACAAAATATATTTTGGAGATAATATTATATAAGACCATCCCTGAGAAAAAGAGAATAGCTCAATATACTTGATAGAGCAAATGGAATTTATAGTTTCTTTGTTTAAATTTTATTCAGAAAAACATAATTTTTCAGAACAGAAATTTATTGTTTGAATACAGAATACAGTTCACATTGTTCCCTTAATCCATGGATTTTCAATGTAGGAGATGAGCCGACATCGAAAATCCATGGATTAAGGAAAAAACTGAACTGTATTCTTTGTTCAAACAATAAATTCCTGTTCTGAAATGTTTTTCTGAATGAAATTTAAACAAACAATTATATATATATATATAGTAATTCATAAAATATATATGGCGATTAAGCTACACTGAATATTCTGCGTTTCATCCACTATAGGGTTCGTCAGGCTTATGCGCGAATTCTGTGGTTGTTTCTCGTTTTTATATATGTTGAGGATTTTAGTTAGCCAATCAGCTTTCTAGTATCCACCGCGCCCCTTCCTATCAGCCAATGGGCATGTATTTTATCGAACAAAGGATCTGTTTTAGAACTAGGTTAGTGGTTTAAGGCAGACGATTTTCCTCCTTTCTTTCTTTTTTATATATATAAATATACCTATGTGTACACACACATGCACACATGCATACATATATATATATATATATACATATATGTGTGATCGTTTATGTATATTCATGTTTATTTAATTTATTTATTTGTTTTTTTCTATTGTTTTTGTTAGTTTTAAAGCTATTTTGTATCGCTATCCTAGAGTAAGTTTTATTTTGTGAACACAGTTGTTTGCTATTTCTCGTCTACAGTTTAATAGATTTTGGGGTTCTTTAAAGTACAGGATAGCAAATTTTTCATGGAGGCATAATTTACATGGGTCGCCTAAATGTCTGCACGTGGTAGCTTGTCTTGTGTTATTTTCCATTCGACTACCGGCGAATGTCCGCTTTCTTTGAGTTCCCAGTATTTATTCGCTAGTGTTGTTTTTATGCGGTGTTATATATATATATATATATATATATATATATATATATATATATATATATATATATATATTAATTATAAAAGTTTAATACTTACAGGCACTAGTGTTTCATCCTTTCGGGAATCTTCAGTACAGGGTGTCACGATTAACATCGGTCGGCTGAATTGAACCCGGAAACGAAGCCATTCCTTACTCCATTAGCAAGGACCAAATCCACTTGGCTACCGTAAACACGTTGAAATTTAAATATTTACTTTTAAATGCTTTTTAACATCTGTCTAAGTGATCCAATCATTAGATAATGATTTGCACATAAGATCTAAATTGATCGGCTTTATTTCAACTCAAAGTGCTCGATAAGAAACGAGTTTCTTAAAGGGGATGACATAATTATTTACTACCCTTCACCAAACCATCAATTCACGTGAAATCACCTTTTCCTTCCCCCTATTCCCTCCGCTTCAATTGTTTGTTTTTCTTATCAAATAAGATCTATGACTTGTAGTTTCATTAAATACTTTTGCAAGCAAACTCCGATCCCGCATTTTGCTAATTCCTACCCTCTGACGAGAAGGAAAGTTTTCTTCGAAAAAAAAAATCATTGAAAATTTTATATCTATATCATTAGTTGCTAGATGAAAGATAATGTTTTTAAAGTGCACCAAAATGTACATTACATAAAATAAAGCCACGGTAATTTTTGATTCAACTTAAATTAAATTTTTATACCTTACTTTGTAAAATTTATATAAGTGCACTTTAAAGATGAATAAATTTCAAATTGAATCTTGTACCTTTATTTTTAAAGCCTATAGTAAAAACATGTTGTTTAATAATTTTCGTGCCGTAGATGAAACGCTTTTCTAACTTGTATCTTATCTTTTTAAGATTATTTTTAAAAACTCTCCTTCTCTCTATTTCAGTTTGTATTTCTCCTCACACCACAACTCATTTTTGCAACCCCCTCTTTGTATTATTACAGCTCTGAATATTCTCTCTGTTTCAGTTTGTATCTCTCCTCACGCCACAATTCATTTTTTGCAACCCACTCTTTGTAATACAGGTCTGAATAATGAGAAAATATGAATTATTTTTAACAAAAACTTTAAAATATCTTTTTTAGATTAAATTTTTTAAAACTTCTTTCAGAATAGAAAATCTTTAAAATTTAATAAGGAACATATTTCATATAGGTTTCATTAACAAATATTCAGTACATAACGAGAAAAATAGAGATGAAAATTTCAAAAGGATTGAATAACTGGTTACGGTCAATAGTAGTCCTCGGCAGCGAAAGTCTTTATTATTATTATTATTATTATTATTATTATTATTATTATTATTATTTAAAACATTTTGTGTCCGCTCTTTCGCGCGAGGACAAATATATATATACATATATATATATATATATATATATATATATATATATATGTACATATATATATATATATATATATATTTGCTTGTATTGAAAATGCTTGCTTCCTTGCTAGCCAATCAAACCATCTAATATAGTTAGTTTTACTTTTAATTATATTTGAAACTAAAATACACAGTGACATTAGCTACGAATAGATAAACAATGCTTTGAGCTTGACCATCTGGATGCATTTCATTATTAATCCCGACGCGCTATGTACTAATAGTTTTTTCTCCTTACGGTACAAGCACACTTGCTGGATTGCTACGTATATCCAATATGTACTTTGCCTCCAAGACGACCGCCTATGTCTGATTTGCATGTTTAGTTAAAAAAAAATTTTCTTCTCTTCTCAAACTAAACGTGGCTTGGCACTCAAAACTCAAATAATTAATCCTAACTGTATTCTGTAAGTTTAATCCTCTCCTGAAAACTAACAATCTGCTCTACTCCCCAAGCTGCCACTAACAATCATACAATACACCCGACTTAGATGGGGGTCTTTAGATTTCAGCCTTTGTATGCTGACCGATTGGAAGTCATGATCACTAAACATCTGTACATTTCTACCCCTTAGGCATGCATTAGTTTATTCTTATCCAGGTGGATACTCAGTAAGAACAATCTGTACTTAGATATACAACTATCTATATTACATAGCAATAGCTGTCCCTTTCTTAGCTTAGCAATGTTAAACACAAAAACCGAACCGATACTCTATAATGCAAAATACAACTTTCTGATTTTTAAACGAAAGTTGAAGATATCTTCATTAGAAATTGTAACCTACTTAATACCTAAAATCTCCATATATTCGCATCTACTGGAAATATGTCCATATAACTATTGTACTATACATACTGTATACGACATAGCATATAATTTACTCCCAATTATACCTGTACTGTAATGTACTTCATATCAAAAATGACGTTACTTGTAGCTATTGAATATACAACTTAACCCTCCTGCTATCTAAAATATCCAGAGCTTGTACAATTTTCTAGCTAATTCGAAATACCATACCATTCTGCAACGCATTATCCTATTCCTAAGCCACCATAAAAATAAAAAAAGGAAAAGTTTTCTTTTTTTTAAACCTAAAGGAAAAAACGAACCATGTTAACTCCTTCCAACAAACCTGTTTGCAAATATAGCTGCTTCCACTGCATGAACTCTTACTCAGCCCCTCCTCCAGTAACAAACAATGAAATAGCAATGCCCTGTAATCACTTTGAGGAGTATAATTTTTCGGTTGATATATAACCCCTATAAACTAACCTGTTAACATTAACCACCAACGCGGGGGCGCAGAAACACATGGATTAGGACCCAGGCGTGGGGAAAACCCTCTTGGTGCTAATGTAGATCTTCCCAGGTCATCCGTCTAGGAGAAGGAAAACTCTGAAGCTAAACCTAAGGGGATGAAGGCCTCTCCAGTCTTGGATGGCAACCTTCCTAGAGCTGATGACTCAAACAAATTACCGATCTGCAAACTTAAACTGCTTAAGGAGTATATAGGCTCTGTTTATCGCCCGGATTCCATACTCCTTCTTTGCCTATTAGCTAGGCGTAGAGGTCGAATCACATGGAGTCGACAGACCTTTAGCAGTCGATCTTGTTTCCTGACTATAAACGGCAATAAACGCCGTTTTCCCCACTCCCGGCACATCCCATCCCTTAAACTGGGCACCTGGGAGTGCTTGAATGTCATAATGCCAGTACAAATAGATTGGGTTGACCAGTGTCCCTATTTACAATGTCTCCCCCACGGGACAGAGTTAGACATCAGGGTCGTTTTTTAATGTGTAGAAAAGGAACAAAAATAAAAATTGTCTCAGTCGTGAAGGATTGCTCCTCCACTAACAGAGAACAAGAAATTGAAGTGCTGTATCTGAAGAACAAATACTACACTTTGTTCTTGACCCGGACATTGTCTGATGGGTTGAAGGTACCAGATAGACAGTTCTTGACTGCTGTTCCCGACTGTTAGTACAGGTGCCCTAACTCTTTGGTAGCGCTTAGAGCGGCTTCTCCATCAAGTTGTATAATATCGGGTTGTTTGTAGTGCCATGTCGCGCATGGAAAGGGACCCTGCACTCATCCCCAGTGGGCTATCCCGAGGCCACAATCCTAGTTGAAGAAAGGTAAGCTGATGGTCTACTTGTGTTGCATATCTGGTATTCTGCATAACCATACCATTTATTCAGCATCCCTTACCTAAACTGAAACTCTTAAAAAAAATGACAGTACAATAAAAAAAAAATTACGCTAAAACCAGACCCAAACTAAAACAAAACCAACCTGCCTTCTCCATTGAGACTTGCATTTACGAACATGCGTGCGCTTAGAACTAATTTAAATGAGGTCGAAGCATTTCTCCTAACAAACACCCCGGATATCTTAGCACTAAGTGAGATTAACCTACACTCCTCCATCCCCTTTTAACTACTTTACATGCCTGGATATCTTCCACTCTGCCGTAAGACTCTGACAGACATATGCACGGGCTTGGAGTATATATTCGGAACACCCTCCCCTTGACTAGAGAAACTAAACTAGAATCGGACGATCAAGCTTTTATTTGCTTTAAACTTAACATGCAACATAACATTAGCTACTTTTATTTTCTCTACCGCTCTCCCTCGACCCAGGACTTTACCCTAATAAACAAAGTCTCTGACAGCATAGATACAGCATAAATAGCGCTTTTACGTTGCAACATTAAAAAAAAAATATATTAAAAAACACAATCTTCTTCCACAAACGGCTAAAATAATTCACATTAACATTTTCGAACATGATTGTTAGGAATGAACGCTATCCACGCTACAAATCTCCAGTTCTTTCAACGGTTTTCTTTTTCTTTTTCATTTCGATACTTTTTTGACCAAGAGCGGAGGTCCGCTTGAAATATAAAAAATAACAATAAAAATATTAAATACAAAAAGTAACAGCGTTTTTCATGCTTCAAAAACCCTCATAACCTTTAAATTACTATCCTAGAAGCATACGTGGTCTTTTAACATTATATATATATATATATATATATATATATATATATATATATATATATATATATATATATATATATATATATACACGGCCATAATCACGGTGATACACTGCTAGTTCTCGCCAGATCGCCGAAGTTAAACAATGTTGATCCTGGCAAGATGGGTAATTTTTGGAAAGGCTAGGCGCTATATGTACTGCGTCTACTTGTAGAAATGTCAAGGGTGGTATCTGGGGGCGAATTAATTCACTGGGAGACAATGCACCCCTAGTCTTCGTTAAGTCATGCATAGTGGAGAAGAAAATTCTGATGTAAAAACCTGCAGTCTACTGTATACTCTGCCCTGTGGTAGTCATCTGCACCGACAAAGGTTAGCACTAATACTAAAAAGTGTGGGTGGTTCTACACAAAGCCTTCACCACTACAAAGAAATCATCTGTGTGGATTTCCGAGCAAATTAGTTGTTGTGGCGAAAACTCATTCGTCGAAATCGATAAGTGAGTTCATCTTTCACACGCGCGCGCACACACACACACACATACACACACACACACACACACACACATATATATATATATATATATATATATATATATATATATATATATAGCACAGTAGTTAGAGTACTTGAAAGAATCAATTGTAAAAATAATATTCTCCTGAAGGTTCAATTCTCAGAAAAATACAATTACGAATTACTTGGGACCTCTATCCAGTCATGGCTGACAGGACGAGAGCATACTACCCCTGTGAAATAAATAAATGATTCTGTTTGAAATTTCGTCCAAATTCTGGGGATCCGACAGAAACATTCACAAGTTAGACAAGATACACCTGCGGAAGGTCGGAGGTTACATCGACCGAAACGGTGTGAAAATGATACTCAAGATAAGAACAATATTCCGATGAATCCAAATAATATGAATAGTCAATCCTTATCTCCAAAAATCAGAATCGTTTTAAATATTTATTCTTGAAATTAAATTTCACGTAAACAAAACCGCATTTGAAACAGAAATTCGCATTAATATTGTTTTGTGAATAATTGTTGTCTTCGCCAAACTTTCAACCGACAAGCAATCTGTGACCACGATTGTCTTCAGAAAGGTCGCCACGAAAGTCGTCAAATGAGAAAATATCAACTTGATCGAATTTCAACAACGATTTTCATAGAAAGCCGTGAAATGCAGCCCTTGTAAAAGATGAAACGTGGAAAGAATGCATCCTTAATGTGGAGCATAATCACGTTGACTCATCAGATCCCGTTCGATTACCAAAGTTAAGCAACGTTGAGCCTGATCGATACTAAATGGGTGACCATTTGGGGATATCAATTGCTGTATGTTGGAAAGGCTCTATCTTGACATTGTTTTCGGTCGTGTCGGACTGCCGGACTTATTCTTGCCACTGTGTAATGTCGCAAGGAAAAAAAAAGAAAGAAAAATAGATAAATAAATAAATATAAAATATATAATATTTAAAATATAAAAAAATCAGTAACGTAGCTGTTACACTTTACTTTAGCGATACATGAAAATAAAACTGGAAAGAAAGAAAAATCCGGATCGGCATTAAGATAGTGTCTATACAGTCTAGTAAAGATAATAAATATCTTTATTAGCCTGTATCGACACTATCTTAAAAAGTCTCTAGCTTCTTCGACCACATGCCGGCCACAGTCCTCGACTTAACACGTCCATTTTCTTCGACGTCGACTTTCTTTCTCTCCTTTTTCTTCTTTTTCTCATTGCGCACTCTTCCTAATTTGCATATGCACGTTTTTCGGCTGCTGCTGCTGCTTCTAATATCTTTGTAAGCCAGCCATCATTCGCTGCTGCTGCGGCTATTTTTCTACACCCTCATATGCACCATATTACAACTAAACTCAAGTAATGTGGCTTTAAGATAATTGAGGTAAGAGATTGTGCAACCTTTGCGTCCTTATGGGAGTTCCATCGTCTCTCGGGAAAAGGCAAAGGCTTAAGATTATGTAAAGCGTTGCCTTAATGAAAAGGAAGGGGGGGGAACTGATAAATAAATAGATTGACCGTAGTCGAAGGTGACCCAAAGGCTCTCTTTTCTTTGGCTACTTTTTAATATAAATTGCTCCAGGCAAAGCATGAAACCATTTAATGTAAGGAGCTAAAAAAGTACTACTTCAAAATCAAAAGCAGTCAACATTAAATGTTAGATGGATAGATTCCGGCAGAGAAAACAGCAATTCTTTTCCCTTTGTCAGGAACATCGTTCATGAAATGTGAAAATTAAAGGGTAAAATAATGTTAGTCTTACAAGACTGTCAAAAGTAAACACAAGGTCTACTTTCTACAACATGACGATGTAGGGGAGGGTCTCACTCTTTTATCTGTATTGCTCTATTTACTCTTGAGTCTCATCTTAAGATGTTTGAAAATTGATAAGAAAATTCTTGCGGTTTTTTTTTTACTTTTAAATTCAGATGAACATATCAGCTGATAGAAATAAGCACCATCAGAATCAACACAATTTTACCAACGCAAAACAAATGTGTTTATGCCAGGAACATAAAAATCTTGCGTTCTGGTGGCGATGAAGTCGTTGAAGATGTTTTTGACATCGCTTAGGTTTTTGAAGCATTTCTCACACAGAAAGTTGTTGAGAAGCTTGAAAGAATGATAATCAGTAAGAGTGAACTCTAGAGAGTATGGCGGGTGAGGCAGAGTTTCCTTGCCTAATTCGTAGCATTCAGTAGTGGTTACTCGTCAAAACGCTCCGTTGATATTACGAGCTGTTTCAGCAACTTTTCGGCCCAGCTTAAATTAAAATAAGAAAATTGTGCGAATTTGTTTCTTTTTCCATCTTGCATTCAACGTTCTGAATTGTTTTAAACCGATTATAATTTAAACGATTAGATAGAGCGAAAAACGCTCTTTAAACTGATTTATAAAGTAAAGGTATCTCATCCCTACACAGTGGAGATCCCTCGATGCATGAAATCTTTCTATTCCAGTAGTTTCTTCCCCAGAACCGCTACACTTTGGAATTCCATTCCAGCTCCCTGCTTCCCCAGCTGTACTGACATGCAGAAGTTCAAGTGTAACGTGAACCGACATCTTACTGGCAAACTCCCTACATAGTACCATCGTAGCTTATGTCCCTGATAGTAGCCCCCCCCTACACCAAAGTGGCAATGTGTCTTGTTTGGTTGAAAATGTAATAAAAACGGGTATTATAACAAAAACTTATTTGAAAATAAAGCGTTTGAAATAAAAAGTCCTCAAAAATCCTGTCAACCTACTATTTTGTCCGAGATTGACGTACAAATGTTGGACGTTCTTCTTTATGAAACAGTTCATGCAATAGTTATTGTTTTGATAAAAAAAAATGATGAGTAAAAGGCATAAAATCTTGACCAATAGGAAGTAGCCTAATATTGTATGTCTGTTTGTCTCTCTCTCTCTCTCTCTCTCTCTCTCTCTCGCTCTCTCTCTCTCTCTCTTATTTTTGTGGGGGGTACACAATTTCAGTGTGCAATTACGAAGGGAAGACTTATTTTTTTATAATCATAATTAAAAGAGAAGAAAGAAAGAAAAAAGCAGCCAGCCGACCGGTTTCGCCCCCACTTTTCTCGAGCTGATTAATGTTATTTATAATTAAAAAGGCAAGAGATACGATTGAAACTAAAATAATTCTAATCTACTGACGGAGTGGAAGAAAAACGAGGGAGAAATTATAAATTTAGAATAAAGAAGGGTTATGATCTCTATACAATGCTAGAATATCCTAGAAGCTAATCACGTTCACACCTAAGTATACATTCCTTCTGTTTACAAAGAGAAGGTCTCTTTAAACGAACGTGAATGGTCTCCAGGATCTTCAGATAAAAATTTTAAATGAGCATGCACACACGCACGCGTGCATATATATATATATATATATATATATATATATATATATATATGTTGACCATCTTGTGATTTATTCCTTTAATTCAGTTGACTTATAAAATTCTTGACAGTATCTGTTTTGTAGCGCAAAATCAATCACTTAATTATTATATCAATCAGTGAATCTATTATGCCCTTAACTCATCAGAAGAAATAACAAAAATCAATCCGTCAAAAGGAACTGAAATATGATTTGACATGATTAAAATCCGAAAATTGGAAGAGAAGCTGCAAATACCTTTATATTTTTCTATTACGCCATATTGAATTTTTATCAAACAAAGTCATTGAACCCAACTATTCGTACTGACAATTTTAATTAATTTATAAATCTTCTACGAAAATTTTCTATTTAATAATTAGTAAATTTATTAATTCTTAGTTGTGTATACATACTTATGAAAATAATATCCACAAATTATAAACTATTATACATGTTTGTATCTACGAAACTAAACTAAGCTAAAAAACAAAAAAAAACAAAAAACAAAAAAACGATTGATCATTACGGTCGGTTATCATAACTAATCAATTGATTTGAATTGAAAACCATACATAATTCAATTCTATTAGCTATTATAATCAAGCTTATTAAACATTACAATTATAATTTTTAAAATCATCCTATTCAAAAACTGTACTTATGTTTTGTTAAGTTTAAATATAATCTGAAAACTCCTTTATATCGTAATTATAAATAATTAAATTTACTTAATAAAGTGAGGCAGAGTTACCTCCCTTGGAACAAATCTACGAAATATTAACTTATTTATTTAACCATATTCAACTAATAAGTAATTTTAATATAGTTTTAATGTCTTTCATTTAATGTTATTTAAAAAATAAAAAAAGATTTATATTATATTATATTGTATTATATTTAATTTATATTATAAATTAATTCACTAATTTTTACAATATAAACTGTTAGTATTAAAAATAATTTCAATCTATCGTCATAAGTTATTAAGTTATACTTCATATCTTCTAATGTTGATTTGTAAATTAATTAGTTACTTAGATTTACTTTAATTTTTTATTTATTTATATATTTATTCATATTATTATTTATATCGAAATTAATATTTTTAGTTTTACATTTCACAAATTTTACTCGATTCTACATACGATAATCTAGTATTAATAAATATTCTTCGAACTTGTTCCTTATTAAGTATAATTATTGTTTATCATTGTATATATCCTAATTCTCTAAGTATGTTTCAGAGTTTCTTACTTTGATAACATGTTATTTTAATTGTAATTATAATTAAATAAATGTATATGTAAGTTAAAACTAATTCTAATTTTTAGTTCTAGTTATCAAGATTTATAAATATTGTTCAGACCTAAAAATTCGCGACTGTAGCCAACTCAGGTTTTCCTTATACATTAAACCCCCTCTCTTATGTACTTTAATTAATTTTTTTAACTTTTTTTTAATTTATTTATTATGATTTAACTAATAAATTCCGAAATGAATTTATAGACGTTAATTTAATGAGTATATATATTAAAAATATATAGTTTATCTATAATATATATATATATATATATATATATATATATATATATATATATATATATATATTATAGATCATAATATGATAATAATAATATAGATAATACAGATTATAGATTTCCAATAGATATATCTTATTATAACTATAACATTGACTTTTACATTCATTCTAACAATTAAACCATTTGGCTTATAAATTTGGAACCACTTATCAATCAATTAATAATCACTTGTTGCATCATATAGATTTTATTTTTAGATTAATATTTGGAGTCTGATTACTATAAATACATACTTTGTTTGATAAAAATTCAATGTGGCGTAATGGAAACATATTAAAGGTATTTGCAGCTTCTCTTCCAATTTTCGGATTTTAATCATGTCAAATCACACTTCATTTCCTTTTGACGGATTGATTTTTTTCTATTTCTTCTGATGAGTTAAAGGCATAATAGATTCACTGATTGATATAATAATTAAGTGATTGATTTTGCGCTACGAAACAGATACTGTCCAAAATTTTATAAGTCAACTGAATTAAAAGAATAAATTATAAGATGGTCAACATCATGAATTTTGGAATATAACTTTTTGTTAATTATTCTCTATATTGCTCTGTAATTACATTGAGCTTTTTAAATAAGGATTATTATAAGAAAATATATTTATATATATATATATATATATATATATATATATATATATATATATATATATATATATATATATATATATATATATATTAAAGAAGCCTTGGGTAAAAAAAAATCTAAATTAACCTATCGCAGACTTAGCATCTACATAATAAGACTTCTGGAAAGTTTATAATTACAAAAGAAAATTCAACTATATAAGGATGACAAAAAAAAAAAGAAAACCTTATTATAAAATCGAAAACAGGAATTCCCAGCTGCCTACCATGTAGCTGTTTCGGAGATTTAAAAGGGGAAAGCTGTAAAATACATGGCTCTCCAGTGGAAAATACTATTTCCCCATAGCAAAATGTAGAACAGTTACTATTTATACTAGTATATATATATATATATATATTTATATATATATATATATTTATATATATATATATATATATATATATATATATATATATATATATATATACACCTTACAGAAATGATTATTATTATTTGGAAGAAGAATTTTAGAGAAAATACGAGAAAAAAGCGGGGTAAGAGATAATAAGGCGGAGGGAGACGGGTATCGACAATAGTTAAGTTTTGAAGGTGAAAATACATTAGATTGTAGTGTGTGTGAGAGTAGTGGATTCAGGTATGCGTGGGTGGAGATATATGGATATAGGGAGGGGAGAGAAAGAGAGGGAGCTAAAAAGGGGGTAAGGGGAGGAATTTCGATTTTAGGTATTAAGATTTGGCTGCTTTTGGTTGTTTATGCTGGCACTGCAGTATATGAAATAGATGAGAGAGATATATAGAGAAAAAGGAGGGAGAGAAAGGACTTGTGTACGTGTCATATGTGCTTGACAAGTAAAGGATTTTATTTCGAATGTTCGTAGTAGCCACGATTCTTTTATTTGTTGACAATAAGTTGTTTGTAGGTAGTTAAGAGTTAATACATATACCAACACGCGCGCACTTACGCATGCATACACACACATACATATGTACATGTCTACGCATCCACACACAGATACATACGCACATACACATATATGCATACAATGTACATGCAAATATACATGCATCTAAATGCAGACATACACACACATACACACACACATATATATATATATATATATATATATATATATATATATATATATATATATATGGGGAGACATAGATTTCCGGTAAGATACTAATGTACATATACATACATACATACATACATACACACACACATGTACCCATATATACGCATTCACAATTATATAAATATACATATTTGATAAAAATATAAATATAGACACATATACAGACATATATATATATATATATGTATATATATATATATACATATATAGACATGTGCATATTTATATTAAGTAAGTAAAGTAAAGTTAGGATAAATAAATAAATATAGGGATATTGTTAATAATGCGAGGTTAGGTAGATACATTGTAAGATATGTTCAAAAACATGCTGTTGGTTTAATATTTAGGGGTCTGCATGGATTTGCTTTGCTCAATCGGTAGGGATTAAGTTATAAAAAAAAGATTTAATTAGAAATAAAGAAGTGAAAGTGATAGAGATAGTAGGAGGAAGGGGAGGAAAAATAATAATTGCAAATTAAATGTGTTTAAGGATTAATTTTCATTTTCTTAAGTAGTTGTTTTGTGTATATATTGGTTAAATTTATATGTATCGCCGACATAAATGTATGTAATAAGGATAGGGTATTCAGAATTAGGTTGTGTTATATTTATAGTTATATGGTTAATAGGATGTCTAGGAGTTTAAGCGTGGTTTGACAAATATAGGGGGCCTGAAGATTTAAAAGTTAAAGATTATGAGGGTGGTGCTTAAGTTCTAATGACTCAGGGGTTCTTGTAGTTCCGTTAAGTTCATATATATATATGGGGTGTAGAATGTTTTTGACTTCTAATGGGGGTATATATTTAATTGCCGCCCACATCGGCAATATTTGGCACAAGGCCTGGAAAGTGGGATACCCGCAGGCTCCCCTAAAGGAGGGGCACTCCTGCAATTTTAAAAATTGCCTGAGTAACCCCGTCGGCATTCCCCGGTCGGGGCGCCTCAGGCAGCAAGCAATAAACTTGCCCCACCGGAAAGCCCGGTGGCAAGGCCTGGGAGGGTGGACCTCCTAGGTATTACCCAGGCGGTGTACCTCAGTCCAACAGGTGCTGGTCCGGTTCCCGGCCCCTCACCTGTTGGGCTGAGTGTCAAGTGACGAATCCTTGACTGGTACTACCCTGTCTCCATGCAGCCGAAGCCGCTAGGAGACATCCCATCAAAATGGACTTTTAATGGGGGTATGAGACGAATGGATTCACCAATCATTTTTATAACCAACAGCTGTGCTAAACAACCAATGAAAACGTCCCAAAATTATTATAAAAATTGTCGAATTTTAGATTCAATCAGTTCGCCGTTTACTACGTCACGGACCGTATTTAATTCTTGGCCGCCATCTTGGTTACTGATCTGAACTACGCTGCCATCTTGGTTACTGATCTGAACTACGCCGCCATCTTTGTTCAACACAACATCTCAGAACTTAAGAGGTTAACTACGCCATGGACCGCATTTGATTCTTGGCCGCTATCTTGGTTACTGATCTGAACTACGCCGCCATCTTTGTTCAACACAATGTCTCAAAACTTAACATAGTAAGAGTTATTAGTAAGGCTAGGGTATTCAGAATTAGGTAGTGTTATATCTATAGTTATATGGTTAGTAGGATGTCTAGGAGTTTAAACGTGGATTGACCAATATAGGGGGCCTGAAGGTTTAAAAGTTAAAGATTATGAGGGTGGTGGTCAAGTTCTAATGACTCAGAGGTTCCTGTAGTTCCGTTAAGTTCATATATATATATGGGGTGGTGTCCTAACATGATGTTTTGGGCAGTGGTTATGTTTAACCTTATTTTCAGTGTAAATTGTATTGCGGATATAGGTATATATATATATATATATATATATACAAACACATACACTCGTATAAATCCAGGCATAGCTATACCTGTGTACAGACGTTCACCCATGTATATACATAGATATACATATACATATACACATTACCACTCACATAAATGTATTCATGTATATACATACGACCCATGAGCATATAGAAACACATGTTAAATAGCATACAAATGCTATGAGAATAAAATGCATAAAAGCTTAAGTACATTTGGTATCAGACAGGCAAAAACATAAGAGGAAGGAAACAATTATTAGGAATAGGATTTCAATATATATATATCTTTATATATATATATATATATATATATATATATATATATATATATATATACATATACATATATATATATATATATGTAAATTTTTGGTACAGCAGAATGGAAGGAGAAATTTCAGAGGAAACATAATTTAATTTAAATACCAAAAAAAAAACAAGAAATGGGCAGGTGAAATTAAAATATTTTTTTTTCCCTAAGGCCTTATCGTCTGACCCTCTAAGAGGAAACGTCAGAATGATAGATTAAAAACTAAGAAAACGAATGAGGGAAGAGGGGAATTTTGGTTTCAGTTGGAAGAACAGTGGAGAAAAAAAAAAAAAAAAAAAAAAAAATTCTCACTGTTCAGGTGGTTTTAAATCAATGAATATCTCCAACTGATGTCTCAGAATCTTTTGTCTACACAGGCTAGGTCGAGAGTTGTTAATAACTAACGCCTCAATGATATTGAGATGATAGTTCGACCTAGCACTGTATAAAACAGAAAACCACCCATCGGAATATTGATCGGCACACCTATTTATACTCAACAGGTGATCGCCAATGGCAGACTCATGAGCCTGGGAGTGCCCGGATGCTCTCGAAACCTGGTGTAGTCGAATATCCCGAGGGATATGTTGGGATATTCTCATTTCTAATCTTTGGGATGTTTTGCCAACGTAGTCAGCTCCACACTGACAAACGAATTTATAAACAACAGAGTTCTTTTGAATGGTTGGCAAAACATCTTTACGAAAAGAAGAGAAAAAGGTTCGAGTTGTGTAAACTACTCTAAGCATAGTAGCTGGAAAACAACGTTGAGTAGCAGAAGAAATCCTTTTAACAATATGAAGGCCATCAGGACCCAACACATACATATATCAGTGGTGAAAAAACTGGACTAGAGTGCTCAATGTGTAACTGTGTAACTAGAGAAGTATATAGGAGATTTATTACTGTGAGTCCAGAACGAGTTTACATATTGTTGATATTTCCTCTTCTTTTGAGGATTTCCCCCTAGCTGAAACAATATGTAAACGCATTATGGACTCACAGTAATAAATCTCATATATATATATATATATATATATATATATATATATATATATATATATGTATGTATGTATGTATGTGTGTGTATATATATATATATGTCAGGTCATGTCATATGCTACTGGTACCATGTAACCCAGTACTACCTGCCTTATGGTCGGGTCACCGGCGACTAAAATGGTTCCCCCACCAGACTTGTTTGGTGAGGAGGGCGGCTAGTCTCCCTGAAGGATTAAAAACAAGACCTTCCAAAGGGCGAATGAACTCTTTTTCTGGGTCAACGGCCAACTAGCACCGTGTATATTTGTGTGTGTGTGTGTATGTGTATTGGGGTAGAGAGGGCTCCCGTAAGTCGTGGTGAAGGCAACCTTTCTAGGAGAAGCAAATCTCTAATTTAAAAAACCATAAAGCGGAAGACCAGTACCCGCATTAAGCTGGTCTGCAGTTTAATTTGTTGCTGGCTATCTTGCTCTTGCTTGTTGCTGGATCTCAACATTTTGAACCAAGAGAGAGACTTAGCTGTTGTACAAAGCTAAGACTCTGTAACATCATATTTGTATAGATACTCCCTCAGACATTTGTAATCATGGATTTTAAATGTCTGAGGGAGTGGCACTCGTCTGACAAGACGTTGCAATCATCATATATATATAATATAAAGCTGAATGTGTGTGTGTGTGTGTGTGTGTGTCTGGTCACGAATACGCTCCTATATGGTTGACTATTTTAAGAAACTGATTACATATAATGATAGAAGATGTATCGAGACACTGGAATGGGTGTGTTTGATCTAGCAGAACGGTGGTTCATTAAAACTGTGGGGTCTGCGTTCGTGCCTGGTCCACAAAGTATGGAAATAAAAGTTTAAAAATTAAAAAAAAAACGTTTACAAGTGTTTTTGATATAGATGTACATAAGAATACTTTGATAAGTACGTTTAAACTTAAATAGGGATGGTATAATAAAATTTTTGGGTCTGCGCTCGCGCCTGGCCTCCATAGAATGGAAATAGGCACAAACTTTAATAAAGACTTTTCATATCTATCTGCGTAAGTATACTTTGATAATTATGTTTCAGTTTGAAGAAATATGGTATAATAAAATTATGGAGTGTTCGTTCGCACCTGATCTCCATAGAATAGAAATATGTCACAAAGTTTAACAAGGTTTTTTTTTTTATATAGATCCACAGAATATTGTGATAAGTGTTTCAGTATGAACAGGTATGGTATAATAAATTATGGGGTTTATCTATTTTATTTTTACTTTCATCATATTTTGCTTTGGTTTTGATACCCTCAAATTCGAAGCTATCTCTTTACAACCCTTCCTTTTCATAACCTATCATACTTTCATAAATCAGAGTCCATTTTCTGTAGGCTGTTTTTGAACCCAGTCAACGACGGGTACTTTTGCTAGTATATATATATATATATATATATAATGTTGAGACGATTAATCAGAATCGGGAATTGAAAAAATCTAAATTTCGGGGGTATCGGAGTCAGAATCTAAAAAAGATTCCACAGACTTATCTCTTTTTATTTGAATTTGTTTAAAACAAAATCTTCCAGTAAATACTTAAAACTAGAAAATATATGCATATTTAACATTTAACTCCACACTGAACTCGGTACACCACTCACTCCCTGATTTTCCTCTGCGAACAGACGCCACACAAGACGATTTGAAAATCACCCCTTCTCAGGTACATGCTATTATAAAAAACCTAGACACCTCAAAAGCATGTGGACCAGATCTCATGCCGGCTGTGCTTTTAAAAAAATGCTCTGCCGAGGTTGCTCCAGTTCTCTCCAAACTTTACAATAAATGCCTTTTTTTTTTTTTTTTTTTTTTTTACACAGTGATCACCACTTATCAAGGCCCGGAAGCCACTCAGGGATAAGGGTTATTGTAAGTACATCACGTTAGTGAGGAGATTTTATGAAGTGTTTAATTAGGGGGCGGTTCATTAGGAATTTGTTAACATTAGACTTGAAGACATCCAAGTTGTAGTCCGGAGGGAAGCAGGCAGACGGAACAGAGTTCCACAGGCGTGCAGTTCTAAGAAAGAAGCTTTGCTCATGAAATCCGCGTTTTGATTTAGGCACAGATATAGAGTGGGGGAAATTTTTCACAGTGGATTCAGCTAGACGGGTGTTTTTCGTGAAAGATTGGCGAGGGGGGACCAGGGATTGGAGTTCAGACGAGCACCTGCCATGAAAATGACGATAAAACAAGGATAGGCTCGCAACGTCTCTTCTGTGGGAGAGGGGTTGCAGGGTAGAGAAAAGGGCATCCCCCACTAAACCACGAAGTCTATTTTGTACTCTGTCAAGGCATGATAGGCTGTTTTTGGCAGCTCCTGCCCAGATATGGCAACAGTATTCCATCCTTGGCCGTACTTGGCTTTTATATAGATAGAGAATTGCATCAGTAGTGAGATATCTTCTGGAGCGGTAGAAGGATCCCACCATCTTTCCTGCGACCTTGGCAACAGACTTGATGTACCTGTTCCATTTCAGATCAGGAGTAAAGGTCAAACCCAGAAGCTTGTCAAAACACGGGGCCTCACCCAGACGAGAGCCATCCATCACAATTGATGCCAGCTGGGGATCAGAGCGTTGATGATGTAAGGATAGGAGTTTGGTTTTGGATGCATTAAAGGTAACTAGCCACATCTTCCCCCACTGAACCACGCGCTCGAGATCAGAGGAGAGAGAATCCGAGAGAACTTCGTCATTTACAGCCTTTGATGTGTTGCCGTAGATGGTCGTGTCATCAGCATAGATGTCAACGAATGATTTAAGTATGTGTTTAGGGAGGTCATTGATGTAGATCAGGAAGAGAGTTGGGCCCAGGATTGACCCCTGAGGGACTCCAGCATTTATATTGCAGGCCTCCGATTTTTGTCCATCTACCACTACTCTTATGAGCCTATCAGAGAGAAATGATTTAATGATTGAGAAAACATTTCCAGTTATACCGTAGCTGGAAATCTTGTGAAGTAGACCCTTATGCCATACTTTGTCAAAGGCCTTTGATATGTCGAGAGCAATTGCCCTAGAAAGGAAACCTTTGTCAAGAGATTCACTAATCCTGTGAGATATAACCGTCAGCACATCTGCGGTAGATCTTGCAGAGCGGAAACCATATTGTGTGTCACTAAGAAGGTTATTCCTGCTGAGGTGGTTGACTATTTTTCTATTTAATATTGATTCCAGTAACTTACTCATAACACAGAGAAGACTTATTGGTCTGTATTGAGAGGGAGATGACTTATCACCTGAATTCTTAAATACAGGGCAAACTGAGGAGGTCTTCCAGGGGGTCGGAAAGCACTTCTCTTTAAAGCAGCGCTTAAATAGTTTCGTAAGTATGGGAGCAAGTTCTGGTTGAAGCTTTTTTAACACTATAATTGGGATGCCATCAGGGCCAGTTGCTTTACTGGAATCTAGGTTTTTTATTAGCTTGGCGACCTCATGCACGGATATTTGTATGTTACCTAGCTTGTTCTGTGTTATAGGAGGAAATATGGGGAGTTGATGGCCTTCGTCGCATAGGGTAGAATTAGCTGCAAAGTTCTTTGCAAATAGTTTGGCCTTGTCTGACACTGACGAGATAACCTCTGGTCCATTGATAATGGTTGGGATAGAACGCACACTTCTGTTCAAGATCCTATTTGTTATTTGCCAAAACTGGTGGGAACCAAGCCGCTGATCAGCTACCTTGGATTTAACAGACTGGGCATATAGCTCTCTTGCATTTTTTATTACTCTTTTACAGTGGTTGCTGGCAGTCCTGAAAGCAGCTTTAGTCTCAGTGCATCTATTACGTTGGTAGTTATGGAAAAAGTGATTTCTGTGCGTGATAGCAGCAGCACATTCTGGGGAGAACCATGGCTGGCTGTTAGGTTTTTGTTGGAATTTTTTAGATGGTATGAATTGGTCTATGCCTACAATTAACCATTCGGTCAGATCTGATACTATAGAGGACACTTCCTTTTTAAACATGGAGTGCAGAGGTAAATCAGATATGAATGTAAATATGAGGTAAATCAGATATGCCTTAACGAATCTTTTTTTCCCGACTGCTGGAAAACCGCCTCTGTGGTACCAGTCTTCAAGAATTCTGGTGAAAGAACTGACCCACTAAATTATCGCCCCATTAGCCTCCTCCCGCTTTTCGCCAAAATATTTGAGTCCTTAGTTAATCAAGCCCTAGTCCAGCACCTAACAGCTGCTAAACTCCTGACTGACAAACAATATGGATTCAGGCAAGCCCGTTCAACAGCAGATATCTTAACTGTAGTTTCTGAACGTATATACCATTCATTGGATAAAACAGGGGAGGGTAGAGCGGTGGCCCTCGATATATCTAAGGCTTTTGACAGGGTATGGCACGATGGTCTTCTAAGGAAAATTAGATCATATGGAATCACTGGAAGAATTCATAATGTAATTAAATCCTTCTTAAGTAATAGAAAAATCAAAGTTGTCCTCGACGGTCGTACATCCAAACAATATGACATAAATGCGGGAGTACCTCAGGGGTCTATCCTTGGACCTCTATTATTCCTGATATTCATAAACAACCTCCCTAATAAAATTGTTTCGGAGATGGGTATATTTGCCGATGACACCACTCTCTATAACAGATATGAGGGGAAAACAAATGAACACATATCCAAGGAAATGACAGAAACACTAGAGGATGACCTCCGTTTACAGGGAATATGAACTGGAATAGATACATTGAGAGCATTGCCAAGGCTGCTGCAAGGAAGGTTGGCTCCCTCTACCGTGCTAGAAAACTACTTACGCCTGACAGTATCTTATACCTCTATAAGGCAACCATTCGCCCATGTATGGAGTACTGCTGTCACATCTGGGCTGGTGCATCTGCTGCTTGTCTCTCGCTCCTGGACAGGGTTCAAAAGAGAGTCGCCAACCTGATAGGTCCTGAACTGTCATCTAGGCTTCAGCCTCTATCCAATCGACGAAATTTAGCATCCCTCTGCCTGTTCTACAAATACTTTAATGGTGAATGATCTGACGAACTGCAAACACTTGTACGTCCCCGACGTAACTACCCCCGACAAACCCGACAAGCTACTAAGTCTCATCCCTTTACAGTAGAGATCCCTAGGTGCAAGAAAGCCTTTTACTCCAATAGTTTCTTCCCCAGAACTGCGGGTCTTTGGAACTCCCTTCCAGGATTCTGCTTTCCCAACTGCAATTATATGCAGAAGCTCAAGTGTAATGTTAACAAACATCTTTCTACTCATCTCCCTTCATAACGACCCCGCTAATTAAGTCCCTGATAGTAGCCCCCTGCTTCAATGTGGCACTGTGCCTTGTTTGGGGTGAAAATTGAATTAAAAAAAAGTGTATTTTTACGGTAATCGGCAAAAATAATAATTTTATAATTAAATACAGCTGTACCCGGCCACGCGTTGCTGTGGCTCAGTTTGTTAAAATGGAACAAATTCCTCATAAAAAATTGCATTTTGTATTGTTTATTTATTTTATTATTTTTGCAATTTTTTTTATCAATAAAAGTTGGGGGGGGTCCAAGAAAAGGTGAATTTTTACCATAAATTGATAGGTGAAAGTTTTGTTTTTTTTTCAGGAAAACTTGCACTTTTTAAAAAGAAAGTTGGCTGTAAACATTTCTTTTTGAAAACAGAATTTTTATTATAAAAAAGATGAATCTTTTATATGAACACTGTAAATAGTTAGGTGAACGTAGAGAAAAGTTAGATTTTTTTTTCAAGAGAATGTACAAATTTTTTTTGTCAATAGAAAATAAACGGTAAAAATACTCCCATCATTAATTAATTCTGCAAAAAAATAAATAAAATGTTGGTTTAGTGTTTAAACATTTGGACAACGCTCGGCTGAATTCGGTCACCACGATGGCCGTTCGAACCCTAAACTAATTGGAATACGGTGTCTGTGTGTGTGTGTGTGGGGGGGGGGTAAATTTTGTATGAGTACCATTCTTTTTAATTTTATCTTTTGTTCAATTTTTGTGTGGGCTTTTAACGACTGCAAACTAACAAATTTAACCAAAATTCAAAAATTCAACAATTAAATATTTACTCAGCTTCTAATACAGCTCCTAGTAAATCAATCCCTCTTATTAGAACACCCAAGGGAAGGACGGAACAAAATTATTGCCAATATGTTAGGGAGAGGTTCTTTTTTTTACAATATTTTAAGCAGATTTTACACTCAGTTACCAGATTTTTATGAATTGCTCGTTAACTTATGATAAAACTTGCGAAGTA
The DNA here is from genome assembly GCF_053919585.1 of Euprymna scolopes. Taxonomy (NCBI): domain Eukaryota; kingdom Metazoa; phylum Mollusca; class Cephalopoda; order Sepiida; family Sepiolidae; genus Euprymna; species Euprymna scolopes. The sequence continues at coordinate 117,831,930 of NC_136504.1, forward strand.
CGCGCTGGATTGTTGTAAAAATGGAATGGGAATTTAAATTTCGTTCCGTTTTAATCTTTTTTTTTAATTGTGCTTCTCCCAAACAAATATAATCAAGAGAATAACATTCAACAATTGTACTTTATATATATAAAACACGAAATATTAAAAAAATATATTAACGAAAGAGAAATAATTCCATTTTTAAACGGAAAAAGTCAATTTGGTATATAAAAGTTCCGTTTAGTGATGTCACGTGATGACACGCGGTATGAAATAATTGTCCCCAAATAAAAAAAATGGCCCATCCGTACAAAGAAAAACCACCTATTTATTATAGAAAAATTAAGTATAATGTTATAATTAAAAAGAGATATATAGAAACACGCATGGTTACAGTAAACATATACCAAAATGTGGAAGCCATCCGTCCAGTGGTTATTTAGACTATTAATTACGAACGAACCAAAAGTTACATTTTTATATATATATATAGATTTAGAGATTTATAAAGAATCAGAATTTGTAATTGTATCTGAATCGGGAATTTAGTATGGAATCAGTGATTGTTTCGGAATCAGGAAAAATATTGAAATCGTCCAATCAGTAATATATATCTATATCTATCTCTCTATCTATCTATCTATCTATCTATCTATCTATCTATCTATATATATATATATATATATATGGCTCAGTTTTTCGTCACACTTACATTGATATGAAAATCCTACATTTTCTATTTAAAAATTATTAAAACAGTCTTCTTAATTCATTATAAAGTAGAAGTGTTTATCGCGTGTACGTACAAACCTGGCTGCAGTGATCTCTGAAAGTACTAGTCTCCGCAAAATTCGAATGGGATTTTCTTAATTAACATAGTCGAAAACCTGGAACAGTTAACAATCTACAGGAAATTTTGGAGGTGGACCTAATGTAAAAATTACCCCCACCTCTATAAAAAAATGTCCTTGTCCTAATCTAGTGTGCTCCCCCCCCCGTGGGAGAACTGTATGTTCTCCACATCTAAAACGGACTTGTGTCCATGTCTTTCCTCTGCTATTAAGTAATTGTTCTTTTTATTATTTTTATTATTGATTTTTGGCTACAAATAACTATTTAAATTATACAAAATCGAGTTTCATTTTGGCAAAACCTCCAAAATAGACTCTCGAGTTATATAAACTTAAAGGCAAAAGAATTGCACACACAGACGCGCGCACACACACACACACACACACACACACACACACACACACACACCACACATACACAAACCCCCACACACACAGCCGTGCACACGCTCGCGCGCACACACAAAAACCCACACACACACAAACGCATACCCACACACACACACACTGAGCCGCGCACATGCTCGCACGCACACACACACAAACCCACACCTACCCACTCAACACACCTACACACAAACCCACCCACCAACACACACACACTAATACACAGTCGCGCACACACTCATGCGCGCACATGCAAACATACACGCACAAACAAAGAAGCTCACACACAGCAACAAAGAAACACACATACAGAAGTATAAAAAACGCTGTCGTATTAAAAAAACACGCACACACACTCGCGTGCACGCACACTCTCGTGCGCGCACACACGTGCTCACACTCGCGTGTGCACATGCAAACGCACGCACACTCGCGTGTGCACACACAAACACACACACTAGCACGCGCACACACAAACATACACACACGCAAACAAAGAAACATACACAAAGAAACACACACAGACGGGTATAAAAAACTATGTCGTCTCATTTAAAACACACATACACAAACACACAAAAAACAAATAAATAAAACCAAAATTCCCCTAATTTAAAATGATACTAAAATTAGTGCCCCCGAAAATTTAAAAAAAAAACAATTATAAAGGAAAAAAATAAATTGTTTGAATTCGATAATAAAAATAAACTGAGAAAAAAAAATATCGCAAGGCATTTGATGACGTTGTACCGGGATGGAGGGAGAGTGTGGGTATATAAGCTGTGACGGGCTTAATTCGTTGTGTTTTCAATAACGAAAATAAGGAAATACGTTGTCGGACGTTTATAAATATGAAATCCCCCTCCATTTAAAGAAAAACGATGAATAAAAGACATGTTGATCAAATTTAGATTACGTAATTTTTAATCCTTTTTAGTTGATTAAAAAAGAATAAGTTATCACGAACGGTTCGCAGAAACATTTTTATGTTTTCCTTTAGCAGTAATCGAGGACAATAATCTTAGATTTACGAAGTTTTCGCTTAATACCGGGATTAGTTTCATTCTGGAATAGAAGAATGTCACGTATCGCCCAATCAGAAAAGCAAGAACATGTTTGGGGGGGCCTTATTTTATTTTTATTTCGAGGAATGGAAGGTGAATGCTATGTCTATGAGTTTACGGATCAGTTACGAGGGGTGAGATCTCAATATAAGTCAATTGTGTGTAAATTTACGCAGTGTAGAATGGGGACAGTAAGAGGACTTAATAATTAGGAGGAACATTGGGAACTACTTAATCTGTAGGTTATTAGTATGGTGATGATGTTACTTCTAGGATTGAATCTAGGGTTTTATTATAACGAATGAATGTGTCAGAAATTTCGTTCTATAGTTACATAAGATAGTGGCTAATAGTGTAGACATAATGGATTTGTATGTGACATTTGTTATTCTAAACCTACGGTATTTTGGTCCAGGGGGGGGGAACTGCGATGTTTTATTATATAGAGAACAAATATGGTAAATCTCAAAAAAGTGTTCGATTTGCCAAGGAATAAAACTTTCTCAATATTGCTTAATTAGAAACTTTTCGTATTGCTTACAAATACGCACACATATTTATGCACACGTATATACATATATATCTATAATTCGTATTCCTGTCTGTCTGTTTTTTTTTGTTCGCAATTTTATTAATATATAATAGATCCATTACTTTTCTATTTCATTTATTTTTATATATAGTGGGATTCTTGCAAAATATACGAGTAAGAGGTAACCCCATTTGCATATTACATTAAGGAAAATCGATTTTGCTAAATAGCGGTATGTTAGTTACTGTTTGTAGTGAGAGAATTGTTTTAAGTGTTCTATTTAAGACTGTTATTTAAAGTTTATTTATATTGATAATATATTTAATTTAATTTATTTTTATCGACATCGGCTTTATAGAACCGGTTTCACTTATTTCCCCTGGGTGCCAACTTTGTTTTGTTTTTGTTTTTGCTTTTTTTTGCATTTAAACAGAGGTGTTTTGTTATTTCGGCGGATATTAAAACTAAGGACAATTTACTTATTTCGATTATTTTCATCAGAGGTTACATTTTTATTTTAAAGAAACAAATAATCCAATTCAACAACGATTCTTTATTTAAAACAAAAAAGAGGAAATAAAACTTTCATTTACATTTTTTTACCAGTTTTTTTTCTTCACATTTTTTGACATCGTAACTGCGAATTTTTTTTAATAACACACTAAGTCATAACTTATCATTTTTATAACATAAAAACGTGTCGATTAACACAAATTCTACTTTGGTATTTTTGAAGCTAAATTATCTACAGTTTGTTTTCGTTGCAACAGGCCGTAATTACAAATCTAGACTGAGGCAAAATTCAAGAAATTCGCTTAAATTGGTATATAGTCATATCAAGGTGCTCAATATCCGGAGAATAGCTTTTCGTATTCCTTCTGTCGAAATATCTGATGGAGAGTTTGTCACGTACTTCTTCTTTTTTGGGGGGAGGGCGATTACATTTTCGTGTTTTCATTCGTTCTTTTATTTTTGAAATTTTTATTGGAGTAACGATGGAGTAGACATATAATATTGAAAAACCGCTCAATATTCTTGGTATAACAGGTGTGGCCAAACCGAACTTCATGTCAACCCTGGCAAAGCTAGGTATCCATGCTAGTATATATATATATATATATATATATATATATATATATATATATATATATATATATATATATTGACTGATTCAACCGAAAATACGACTTTACGATAAATATCCGCTCATCGGTAGTGTAACGACTCATGATGACCTTGGAAGGGTTACTCTAGATGATCTGAAAAAAATAAAAGAAAAAAATAAAACTGTAAATTGGACTTTAAAATCAAAGTCCTTATTCCGCGGAGTTTCAAAGAATGCTATTCTTGTTATTCTTCTCATCAGAGGACAGAAAGAAATCAGCAAATTATATTTGTAGCAATATTTGAATTTGCTAGTTATGGCATTAAGTGAAACCGCAATTTATTATAGTCATAAATTGCCAAGAAAAACGAGTGAGAAAATCTAGGATATGTAAAATATATATATATATATATATATATATATATATATATATATGTACATATATATATATATATATATATATATATATATATGTATGTATATATATATATATATATATATATATATATATATATATATATATATAAACAAACTGCACATAATATTTCAGCTTGCATGGAAATTCTCTCAAAGTAACCCGAAAGGCGTAAATAGATCTTTAGAGGGAATGGAGTCCAAAATTAAGTCCAGTGTAATGATGCATAAGTCCGGTTGGAAAGTTTTCAAAGCAGCTGAAATAATGGAACTTTTTTTTTTCGGACAGTGCAGTAGCCCAAAGAGAAATTGATCTCATGTCAAATGGGATCGAAATATGAAGAGGTAACTGAAAAATCTTCTATAAAGATTAGTAATTGTCCTTGGCACAAAGAACTGCTCTTTTTAATACAACGATCAATTAGTAATTCGGATGCATCCAATGAGGTTGTAATTAACCAAAATCAACAATCTTTCTTGAGTGAAAAGACGATGTTACATCAAGAAAGAAAGAAATAACTTATGAGGTTTAATTGTCTCAAAGATACCATGGCAATTTGTTCGTTAAAGGCCATTAAATTAATTAAGAAAAATAACATTCATCTTCAACATTTTTCCAGAACTGATTTTCAATTGAAAGGGCCCGCTACTCGCCCGTGTTAATATTTGAATTCAACTAATAAGAATCGTTGTTTTAAAACAATGTATTGAACTAATCAACCAAATGAGAAAACACAATTCTGTTTGTGTAATTTCTCTCAATCTCGTTCACATATTCCTATTTCAAATTCGTAGCAGTGTGCCGATATCAGTGACATTTTTCTACCAAAACGGTCATTAACAATGTTTTTCTTGATGTTTAGCATATATAAAACTGATATTAGTCCTTGCACGAAAGAGCAGGACACAAAATGTTTTAAATAATAGAATAACAATAACAAAGACTTTCGCTGGCGAGGACTACTATTGACCGTAACCACTTATACAATCCTTTTGAAATTTTCATCTCTATTTTTCTCGTTATGTACTGAATATTTGTTAATGAAACCTTTATGAAATGTGTTCCTTATAAAATTTTAAAGACTTTCTATTATGAAAGAAGTTTAAAAAATGTAATCTAAAAAAGTTATTTTAAAGTTTTTGTTAAAAAAATTCAGATTTTTTCATTATTCAGACCTGTATTACAAAGAGGGGATTGCAAAAAATGAGTTGTAGTGTAAGGAGAAATACAAACTGAAATAGAGAGAAGGAGAGTTTTAAAATATAATATTAAAAAGATAAGATACAAGTTAGAAAAGCATTTCATCCAAGGCATGAAAATTGTTAAACAAAATGTTTTTACTATAGGCTTTAAAAATAAAGGTACAAGATTCAATTTCAAATTTATTTATCATAAAAGTGCACTTTTCTAAATTTTACAAAGTAAGGTATAAAAATTTAATTGAAATTGAATCAAAAAATTAACTTGGATTTATTTTATGTAATGTATATTCTGTTACACTTTAAAAAATCATTGAAAATTTTCTATCTATATCATTAATTGCTAGATGAAATATAATGTTTTTAAGCCTATAGTAAAAACATTTTAACAATTTTCATGCCTTGGATGAAATGCTTTTCTAACTTGTAAATTATTGCACATTAAAAATAATTACAATAAAAAGTTATTCTAGGAAATTACCCAACAAATTAAGAAAAAAAATGTTTTGAACTTGAAAATACTATGTTTTTTTTTTAAATTTAATAATCAATAATTAATAATTAATGCCCGAAAGTATCCTGTACCTCTATAAGGCCACCACTCGCCCATGTATGGAGTATTGTTGTCATATTTGGGCTGGTGCATCTGCTACTAGTCTCTTGCTCTTAGACAAGGTTCAAAAGAGATTCGCCAACCTGATAGGTCCTGAACTGTACTCTAAGCTTCAACATCTGTCCCATCGACGAAATGTAGCATCCCTCTGCCTGTTCTACAAGTACTTTAACGGTGAATGCTCCGACGAACTGCAAGCCCCCTCGACGTAAATACCCCCGACAAACCCGATAAGCAGCTAAATCCCACCCCTTCACAGTAGAGATCCCTAAATGTAAGAGAGCCTTCTACTCCAGTAGTTTCTTCCCCAGACCCGCTAGACTTTGGAATTACCTTCTGGGTTCCTGCTTCTCCAACTGTACTGACATGCAGAAGTTCAAGTGTAACATGGACCGACATCTTGCAGCCCAACTCCCCACATATTACCCCTGTAGATTATGCCATTTATAGTATCCCCCTACATCAAAGTGGCAATGTGCCTTGTTTGGGGTGAAAATGTAATTAAAAAAATCAAGTAGAATATGGACTTTTTATTTGATTAAATAATTCGAAATACGAAAAAATATTTTTATTTTAGTTTTATTATTTTTAACGTGCAATAATTGATATTAGGTACGGGTAATAATGACACAAAAAAACGATAGGGACCATAGTTTTGAAGGCCGATTATCATGTTTTTTTGTAGGTTTCATTGTAAAAATCCCTTAAAAGATAAATATTGGTGTTCTATGTCCGTTTCAAAGATAATTGGTAAAGTAAAGTCCTAAGATATTGAATTAAATATTAAAAAAAAAAAATCTTGTTTGTACAAAAAATAGCTGAAAGTGAGAGATTTTGGTTTTGCGCAAACAAAACGAAACTTATCTCTGAAGAGAGCTTAATATGGGTATCTAAAACGGTTTCCTATTATCACATTTGAAACCAACGGTACCGATGACATGTCTCGTCTAAACTTTCTGTAAATAAAAAATAAAAATAATACGGTCTTATTTTCGGAAATTTTCCTTATAATAGAGCACTCTGCTGGAATCCTTTTTTCCAAAAAAAATATTCTATATATATATATATATATATATATATATATATATATATATATATATATATATATGTGTGTGTGTGTGTGTGTGTGTGTGTGTGTGTGTGTGTGTATATATATATGTGTGTGTGTGTATGTATATATGCATATATATATATGTATGTATATACATGTATATATATACATATATATACACACACACATATATATTTATATATATACATATATATACACACACACACATACACACACACACACACACACACACACATATATATATATATATATATATATATATATATATATATATATATATATATATATATATATAAAACATTTTACATATATATATTTATAAAACATTTTTACGTGGTATTTTCATCCACTCGGTAAAAAAAAATCACGGATATATGGTTGGCAGCTTTATAGAGCGAAAGATGAATAGATATTTATCTTTGAATGATGTATTTTTCCAATGGTGTTCGGTGGAGACTTTCAAATCGTTAGGTTCACTGACGAACCAGTTGGTTTGGATGTCGGCATGATTAACTGTCGACCCCATAAAACAGTAAATATCACTCGTACGTAGTCAACGCCGAAATTGTGTAACAGTGACAACAGCTGGTTTGTTCGCCATTCATTTCGACTTTTCGGACAGGACCTGCCTTTACAAAAGTATAATAATTGTTAGGAAAGAAATATTGGAAGATGTATTATTATATGCTAGGCGTACCCGTGACCCGTTGGGTCACAACCACTACTGCTATTTATTCAACTTTCATCCGAAAATGCATAAATTATGGAATATCTGTTATGGGAGATACTTCGAGTATTTTTACTGTTGACAGAATAAAAAAGAAGAAAAAAAAATAAATGCAACAATAATTACCAAAGGCAAGATAAGTTACGCTTCGACATAACTGGATAAGATTTTTGTGTATATGTTGTGTAGTACGGGTTCCATATTTTTTTTTTTTTTTTTTTTTTTTTTTACACAGTGATCACCACTTATCAAGGCCCGGAAGCCACTCAGGGATAAGGGTTATTGCAAGTACATTACGTTAGTGTGGAGATTTGATGAAGTGCTTACTTAAGGGGGCGGTTCATTAGGAATTTGTTAGCATTGGACTTGAAGACATCCAAGTTGTAGTCCGGTGGGAAGCAGGCAGACGGAACAGAGTTCCACAGGCGTGCAGTTCTAAGAAAGAAGCTTTGTTCATGGAATCCGCGTTTTGATTTAGGCACAGATATAGAGTGGGGGAAATTTTTCACAGTGGATTCAGCTCGACGGGTGTTTTTCGTGAAAGATTGGTGAGGGGGGGCAGAGATTGGAGTTCAGACGAGCATCTGCCATGGAAATTGAGGATGATGTGGAGTTCATATTGGGGGGGGGGCTCCTATATAACGGGACTCATGTACTACAGACATAACGATAGTGATGATGAGGGAGAGAAGATATTTATATATCAGTTCTTATATCACATAAAGGGAGACAATTCTTGTGATAGAGAAGATGGAACACATAACTTGGAAGGGTTACACAACGTTCATTATAATTGATAAGCACCTTTCTTGTCCGTGGAGGATGTGACACAAGACAACAGTTACAAAACACAATGATGACTTCTGTATTCATTTGATCTTAATGTGTGTGCGTGTGTGTGTGTGTGTGTGTGTGTGTGTGTGTGTGTGTGTGTGTATGTGTGTGTGTGTGTGTGTGTGTTTTGCGGCTTATCGACATTCTTTTTCGTGTGAGAGTGTATGTTTTACTTTTTTCATTGTGTAATTGTGTATTTCGTCTAGCTTATTTGTTTCCGTGATATACGCGAGATTCAATTTTTCTCCACACCCTTGTATGGGTGCACTGGAAACGAGCACCAAATCGCAATATATGTTGTGTAGCAGGGGATCGTATTAAAAGATGACGATGAGTTCATATTGAGGCACGGAGACATTTATATGTATTACAGTTCCAAGTTGCCAAGGCCGCTGGAAAAATGGTGGGATCTTTCTATCGATCCAGTAGATATCTCACTGCTGATGCAATTCTCTATCTATATAAGAGCCAGGTACGTCCAAGGATGAAGTACTGTTGCCACAGTAGCTGCTAGAAGGGACTTGTCCTGCCTTGATAGAGTTCAAAATAGACTTTGTAGCCTCGTAGGAGATGTCCTTTTCTCTTCCCTACAACCTCTATCTCACAGAAGAGATGTTGCGAGTTTGTCTCTGATGTATCGTTATTTTCATGGAAAGTGTTCGACTGAGCTTCATTCTATGCCCCCCCCCTCGCCAAACTTTCACAAGAAACACTCGTCTAGCTGAAAACTCGTGTAATGAGTTAAATCTCAGCTGCAGCCACATGCTACGTTACGTTTCTGTTTTCAACGAAAATCGCTTTAAAATAAGTTGGAACACAAATAAACTTATCAAAGCAGGTATAAGCGTAACTAATCTTGGCTTTGGTAGCAGTTATTTGTTGCGCGTTTGTTTTTGTGTTTGTATTAATTTCTATTTTGTTAATTACAATAAAAGTGTTCCATTCTTACAAGCATAACTAAAACTAAGTCCAAATCATTACACTTTCGTTTATTCTCGTTCCACTTTTAGTTTATGCTCATACCATTTCTAATTATTGTCGTTCAACTTTTAGTCCATGCTCATAAAATTTCTAGTTAATACCCATACCATTCCTCGTTTATTCTCATTCCACTTTCAGTTTATACTCATACCATTTCTAGTTGATTCTTGTTTCACTTTTAGTTTATGCTCATATCATTTTTAGTTTATGCTGATACCATTTCTAGCTCATTCTCGTTCCAATTATATGGTCATACCATTTCTAGTATATTTTCGTTCCACTTTTAATTCATGGTCATACCATTTCTAGTTTATTGTCGTTCAAGTTTTAGTTGATTCTCTTATATTCTCGTTCCACTTTTTTATGCTCATACCATTTCTTGTTTATTGCCGTTTCACTTTCAGTTTATGCTCATACCATTTCTAGTTGATTCTTGTTTCACTTTTAGTTTATGCTCATATCATTTTTAGTTTATGCTGATACCATTTCTAGCTCATTCTCGTTCCAATTATATGGTCATACCATTTCTAGTATATTTTCGTTCCACTTTTAATTCATGGTCATACCATTTCTAGTTTATTGTCGTTCAAGTTTTAGTTGATTCTCTTATATTCTCGTTCCACTTTTTTATGCTCATACCATTTCTTGTTTATTGCCGTTTCACTTTCAGTTTATGCTCATACCATTTCTAGTTTATGCTCACACCAGTTAACTATATTCTCGTTCAGTTATGTAGCTTTGTTGCAAGAAGTGGAAAATGTGGATGAAGCGTTGGAAGGTTTTTGAACCAGTATCCATGGACTTCATCAGGTCCAGGCATTTTCCGATCTGAAAGCTTTTTCCCCTTCACCTTCAGCATCTCGACGGTGATTATGTTCAGTTATCACTCTATCCCTTTCAATATCTTTGATCCAATCTGCATCACGTGATATTTTAATTCCTTTTCCCTGATGCCGTTGCAGAATACACGATATGTATTAGCATCAGGTATAACATCTTTCCCTCTTTTAATTCTTTCTCATTGACAAAAAAGAAATTTCTGGTTATCCTCGAACAGTCTGTTCTGCCGATACTGCTCAACTCTGTCGCTGTAACGTTTAATTGTGTAACATTCAATTGTCTAGCATTTAATTTTATAGCATTTCATTTTGTAGCGTTTGATTTTGTATTGTTTAAGTTTGAGCATTCAATTTATAACGTTAAATTTTGTAATGTTTAATTTTGTAATGCTTAATTTTGTAGCGTTTAATTTTGAGCATTTAATTTTGTAACGTTTAACTTTGTACCGTTTAATTTTGTAATGTTTCATTTTTTAGCGTTTAATTTTGTAGCATTTAATTTTGTATTGTTTAATTTGGAGCATTTAATGTTGTAACGCTTAATTTTGTAACGTTTAATTTTGTAACGTTTAACTTTGTAACGTTTAACTTTGTAACATTTCATTTTGCAACGTTTCATTTTTTAGCGTAAAATGTTTCATTTTTGCTGCATTTAATTTTGTATTGTTTAATTTTGAGCATTTAATTTTGTAACGCTTAATTTTGTAACGTTTAATTTTGTATCATTCAATTTTGTAACGTTTAATTTTGTATCATTTAATTTTGTAACGTTTAATTTTGTATTATTTAATTTTGTAACGTTTCATTTTGAAGCATTTAATTTTGTAACATTTAATTTTGTAACATTTAATTTTGTATCATTTAATTTTGTATCATTTAATTTTGTAACGTTTAATTTTGTAACATTTAATTTTGTATCGTTTAACTTTGTAACGTTTAATTTTGTAACATTTAATTTTGTATCGTTTAACTTTGTAACGTTTCATTTTGCAACGTTTAATTTTGTAATGTTTGATTTTGTAATGTTTAACTTTGTAACGTTTCATTTTGAAGCATTTAATTTTGTATCGTTTAATTTTGTAACGTTTAATTTTGTAACGTTTAATTTTGTAACGTTTAATCTTGTAACGTTTAATTTTGAAGCGTTTGATTTTGTAACCTTTAAATTTGTAACATTTAATTTTGTAACGTCTAATTTTGTAATGTTTAATTTTGTAATGTTTCATTATGAAGCGTTTCATTTTGTACCGTTTAACTTTGTAATGTTTAGTTTTATAACGTTTTATTTTGTAACATCTAACTTTGTAACGTTTAATTTTGTAACGTTTAATTTTGTAACGTCTAACTTTGTAATGTTTAATTTTGCAACGTTTAACTTTGGCAGTTTTAGCTGTGGTACGCTGTTTCAAATCTTTAGTTACATATTTGATTAGCCTTTCACAAAAACTCCGACTTTTCAGTTTGCCATTTCCGGCAACTCTACTTTACTTAAATCCTGTTTCTAATTTTTTTTTATTTGCCCACTTCAACGTTTCTGCCACCAGAGCTCTTTCTTTACTTCTTTGTTCCATTTTTCTCTTCCAAATTACTTTGAAACGACATTGACAGCAGCTTTAATAACTTTATTACACTGAGTTAAATTATTTACCGATAGAAAATGGCAAAACTTCATTCACTTTTATAGTGACTTGCAATATCTTTTCAGTATAATGGGGTAGTTATTTAAATTGCTGCCCACATCAGCAATATTTGGCACAAGGCCGGGAAAGTGGGGATCTAAAGCAGTCTCCCCTAAAGGAGGGGACCTCCTGCAATAGCAAAAATTGTTCCCGGCCCCTCACCTGTGTGGCTGAGTGTCAAGTGACGAATCCTTGACTGGTACTACCCTGTCTCCCTGCAGTCGAAGCCACTAGGAGACACAACCCATTATACTCTGGTATAATGGGGTATTTATTTAAATGCTGGCCACATCAGCATTATTTGGCACAATGCCTGGAAAGTGGGATACCCGCTGGCTCCCCTAAAGGAGGGGCACTCCTGCAATTCTAAAAATTGCCCGAGTAACCCCGTCGGCATTCCCCAGTCGGGGCGCCTCAGGCAGCAAGCAATAAACTTGCCCCACCGGTGGTGGGCCGGTTCCCGGCCCCTCACCTGTTGGGCTGAGTGTCAAGTGACGAATCCTTGACTGGTACTACCCTGTCTCCATGCAGCCGAAGCCGCTAGGAGACATCCCATCATAAGAGGTTTATAATGGGGTATGATCCCGCACAGTCGGGAGATTCTATTTATAATCGATGCTGCTAAGAACTGACGAATCGAATTAATTCACGTTCTGCTACCAACCAATCAGAAACCAGAATTGCTTCATAAAAATTAAACCTTTTCTGGAGCAATTTCGCATATGTTTTTTTCGTGTCAACACGGGAAGAATCTTTTGCTCTGTGGATTCCAATTCGAGAACTGTCCACTGCGAACCAGTCACTTCCAGGACTTTTGTAGAACAACGAACCATCGGAAACTATTCTGAAACTAAACATGGCTTACACTTCTAGAATGAAGTCTTATCCTATTGACAAATTGGAGGTTCAACAGTTGTTCTAAATGTTTGCCAGCCTCTTCTCTAGCAATCTGGAAATATCAATATCGTCTTTTGTCATTGCATGTTCGATCATTTGTTTAACGATTGCTTTTGTGAAAAGAGTCTGATTGTCGTAAGTTGCAATAGTTTCGTTTACAGATTTGCTTCTTCTACTGCCCTCAATATTTCATCCACCGCATCGTTTATTGATGGCCACACCCTTTCTCAATTTCTGTTTTTAGTTTTTCCATTTCAATAGCAGATAATCATTCATTCTTCTTCTCCTTCTTCTTCTTCTTCTTCTTCTTCTTATTATTATTATTATTATTATTATTATTATTATTATTATTATTGGCTCGCATGGAGCTTTCACACAAGTCAACAAACGATCTGATTGGAAACCTGTGGTGTTCTCTGGAGGTTGAGTGACAACAAGTCTCCCCAGACGTCCAGTTCCCTCCACTTCCTTCGATAGCATTTGCAAATGAATTTGCATCATTGCAACAGCCTCTTACCATTGATTTCTCGCCGGCAGTGGCCATTGGTTTATACTGGAATTTGAGTGGCACTAAGCCTCCCCAAAGTCCCAGGTCTCTTTGCGCTTGTCCAACCGAGGTCTGGTTGGCGCTCTCTCCTCGGTCTTTCAGTCCTTCTTGACCCTTCTCAGCTCTTTGGTGTCACTTTTTTATTGGGAGGAGCGGTGATGAAACAATGGAGGGATACATGATGGGGGTGTAGAACTTGTAGATATGCAGCTTCAGTGTTCTTCATTCCCTGTAACGCTTGTTCGTTATATTTTATTCTTTTATTATTCTCCGCATTCAAGGGTTTTCCTTAATATTTCAGTCATTTTCATTATCGTTAGTCGTTGTATTTTTGCAGCTATTCCTCTGATTCCAATTTCTGACATTCTTTTTTCAAAGTTTTTCGGAATTGTTCCTAGTGCTCCTACTATTATCGGTACTATTTTGATTTTCTTCATCATCCAAATCTCTTTTAACTCTCTGGCTAGCTCTGTGTATTTGCTTCGTTCCTCCTTTTTTTTCATACTCACCCTGTGGTCAGCTGGGACAGCAAAGTCTACGATTTGACAGGATTTTTCTTTCTTGTTAATTATTACGACATCCGGTCTTTTTGCTTGGATAGGTTTGTCCGTCTGTATGTCCATGTCCCATAGGATCTTGTGGTTCTCGTTTTTGAGTGCTGTTGTGGGTTTATGTTTGTACCATTTGTTTGTACGCTCAAAATGCAGTCGTTTGCACAATTCCCAGTGCACTGCTCTCCCCACTTCGTCATACCTGTTTTTGTATTCCTTTTGGGCCAGTTTGCTGCATTCACTTACTATATGGTTTATCGTTTCGTCTCTTTTTCCACAGAGTCTGCATTTGCTGTTTTCTTGTGTTTTATCGATCCTTGCTTTGATATGGTTGGTTCTTATCAAGTTATCTTGTGCTGCAGTTATTAGAGATTCAGTTTCTCGATTTATATGTCCTTTTCTCATCCATGTCCAGGTGTTTTCCTTATTCTCATCTTTTGTCATTCTTATGAATCTTCAGTGGAGTTGTTTCTCTTTCCATTTCTCTTTTCTCGTTTTGTCAATTGTCTCCCTGTTTTCTGCTTTGTTGTTTTTTTCCGTGTCTCTCGCTGCCATAATTATCCTTTCAGTGTTTTGCATTATGTATTTTTCTAGTACTTTTGTTGTGTCCTTCACACAGTCTTCTATACAGATCAGTCCCCTCCCACCGTCTTTCCTTTTCACGTAGAGTCTGTCAATATCGTCCTTTGGGTGTAGTGCATTATGCATAGTCATGAGTTTCTTGGTTTTCTGGTCGAGCTGTCTCAGTTTTTCTTTTGTCCATCTTATAAACTGTCCAGAGTATCTTACTAGTGATACTGCCCATGTATTTATACCTTTTATTAGGTTTCTGCTATATAATTTCGTTTCCAGGAGTTTTTTTGTTCTCCTGAGGTATTCATTTCCAATTTTCTCTTTCATTTCTGTTGCTCTGATGGTGTCCGCTTCCAGAATTCCCAAGTATTTATAGTCGTCTTGTTCCCCTAGTGCCCTCATTTCTGTTTGATTGGGTAGTTCCATGCCTTCTGTCGTTTCCAGTTTTCCTTTTCTTATAACTAGTTCTGCGCACTTTTCCATTCCAAATTCCATTTGAATATCTTGGCTGAAGATCCTAGTAGTGTTAACTAGTGTCTCTAGCTCCTTTTCAGTCCTTGCAAAAAGTTTCAGATCGTCCATGTACATCAGGTGGTTCATTTTTTCCTCTGTATTGGAGAACTTATATCCCACTTGGCACTTTCTCAGAATACTGTTCAAGGGCATCATGGCTATGATGAACAGTAGTGGTGATAGTGAGTCTCCTTGGAAGATGCCTCTTTGTATGTTAATTTCTGTTATGCGTTGTCCATCAGCTGTCAGTTCAAGTCTCCATGTTTTCATTGCATTTTCTATTACATTGGCGATCCTGCTTGGTATTTTATACATTTTTAGGCATTCTATTATCCATGCTTAGAGGATCCTGTCATACGCTTTTTTGTAGTCGATCCATGCCATGGCTAAATTCTTTGTTCTCCTTTTTACCTCCTTTAGGATCTTTTGATCTATATATAGCAGGTCATGTGTTCCTCTTTTTCCTTTTTGGCATCCTTTTTACTCCTTGGGGATGAGTCCATGGTTATTCAGGGAATGGTAGATTTGTTCCCTCAGTTGTGCTGTCAGTATCTTCCACATAGTTGGTAAGCATGTGATTGGCCTATAGTTGTTAGGGACGGTTCCTTTCTCCGTGTCCTTCTGTAAAAGTGTAGTTCTACTTTTGTCATCCAGTCTGGCACGCTTGTTTCCTGTATACATCTTCTCAGATTTTGGGCTAGTCTTTCGTGTAAGCTTGTGAATTTTTTGAACCAGTATGCATGTATCCCGTCGTGCCCTGGTGCTCTCCAGTTTGCCATTTTTCTCATGGTTCTCTTTAGGGTTTCCTTGTTGATTTCATTTGCTGTTCCTTCTTCTATTTGTTGTAACTCTTCTTTCATGTCTTTCAGCCATTCGGCATTTCTATTGTAATCTCATCACTCTTCCCATATATTACTCCAGTAGAGTTTTGTTTCTGTCAGATTTGGTTCTGTTTTTGTTTTTCCTCAATTCGCATTTTGGTAGAATTGGCGTTCGTTAGTTTAAAATATTCTGTTTTGTTTGCATTGTTCAGATTTATATCTATATCGTCTCAATCTCGTTTCTTTTGCTTTTATTTTTTGGTCCAGTTCTTTGTTTCTTGTTTAGCCTCTCCCTGTCAGTTACATTTCCAATATTCCGTTTTCTACACATTGCTTTCTTCCTGTTGATCATTTTGATTTCTTTTTTGTTTGTGTATTTGAGTTTCTAGTCTTTTTTCCTATCCAGGTTTTGTCGGTCAGCTTGTCCCTGGTTGTTTTTCCGATTTGAGATTCATACTTAGCATTTTGGCGCTTGCGTAAATGGGGCTGTTTAAGTCTGTGATTGTATTTGTTGGGATATGTGGGAGGAGCTTGTTAACCTTCTCAGTTTCTGTTTTTAATTTCTTCTGCTCTTGGTTCCTTAACGATGGGAGCTTTGTTTTTTCCTCGTTCATCGGCTGTATTATTTTATTTATTTAATTTGCTGCATTCTCTGTTAGTTCTGTTTCATTGTTCTCCGTTTCCACGTTTATAGATTTTGTTCTTTGTTGGTCCTCGGCCTTTGATGTTTTTACGTGTGAGGCTTAAACTTGTGGGATTTCTCTATGTATGGTTTCGTTGGGGGATGCTTCTTGTTCAGGTTCATCAATTCTTTTTTGCTGAATTTCTTTTAGTTCTAGTGTAGAGAGCTAACCTTTCTTGAGTATCAGTCTTGCTTGGTCCGCAATTCTTTGTTCTGTCGTATGGTAGTCACTGGATAGGTCCCATAGTTCTTTCATTCGTTTCCGATAACCTCCATATCTACATTTAGGATGACTTCTATAATAGCATTCCATTACGAGTCTATTTTCTTTTGTTGTCCATTTCTTTCTTCAGTTTTTTTTTTCATTTTTATGGTTATCATGGCTATGCTGCGTTTGTTCAGTATCATTTTGTTCCCTGAAATTAGAGGTTATACTTACCTGTTCAGCGTCCATGTTATTTGAGTTTCTGAAACTAAAAAGTTTATCAAAATATAATTGTAAAAAAAGTTTGTGTAAGAAAATATAATTTTAATAAAACAATTTTGTAATGAAAGCAACATTGGATTTTTATAAAAAAAAAATTTTTTTCGAACAAATAATTTTATTGAAACATTTTTTTGAATGAAAGCAACTTTGAAGAGTCAACAACAAATTAATTTAAATGAAACCGAAAAATCATTATTATAGTTTAATTTTTTTTGTTATTTATTTCATGCTTCGGTCATAGTTTAAAATACTGATTTCTCCTTTGGATTTCAACGACAAGTGTGCGAAATAAAATGGCGTCTCCAGTTTCGGCGATAAACTGTAGAAGTACAAAAAAAAAATAAATAAATACACGATACAAGTTTTTCTTCATTTTTGTTATCGCCAGTTTTTCTTCATTTTTGTTATCGCCGTAAGTACCAATCTGAATAACCCCCTACACACACACACACACACACACACACACACACACACACACACACACACACACAAAAAAAAAAAAAAAAAAAAAAAAAAAAAAAAAAATTTGAATACACAAATCAGGAAATGTTACTTTTGCAAATTAGTGTGGCAAATATTTTACTGTCAAAGGGAGAATACTCGGAATTCTTGTTTGCTAAAGAAACGAGAGTAGCCTCCCTTTGACCATATAATTCTGTCCTTAATTACTTGCCTCCAAGCAAAGTTAAACAAAGCCGGCTTTTAATATGTGGAAAATCCAGCTCCCCAAAAAGGGGCACTTCGAATTTGTACAAAAGAAAAATTACGTCAGTCTAGAAGTCCTGCAGTGATCTAGCACAGGAAAAATGGAAGTGTCATATCGGAAGAGATACTACATTTTGCTCCTAGCTAAAAGGCCAAATTACATATTTTCCGTGCATATATAGCATGGCCACACACACACACACACACACACACACACACACACACACACACACACACACACACACACGCATGCGCGCGTAGAGAAATCTATACTATCAATAAAATTCTAAATGTTTATTTATTTATGCGTGTGTATAGACCAATAAATCTTTCGAACGGTGCACTGAATTGAAAAATTCTTTTTTTCCTTGAAAGGTGTGAGTCCCTAGATTGTCCTTATGGTTTGTTACGAACAACACTGAGTCACACAAAAAGCCAGAAATAAGCGGTTTTGGGCCGTTTCGTGCATTTTCAAAAAAGTTACCTGCCCATGTAAACGGAATTTAGCACTGTCTGTATACAGTCGTGGTAGCATCTTTTGGCATATGGACAGGACCTGTGGCACTGGCACAATGGATAATGCGCCTGACTACAAGTCAGAAGATTCCAGGTTCGAATCCTGGCAAGTTTGTAATAATTTTAATTATCATTTTATCAAACGTTTACTCCTTACCCTTACCCTTAGGGTATTTTTGTTTTTTAGTGATTTTGTTTTGTGCATATGGGAATTTCCCATACTCCGAGTTCACAAGGTAAGCGTTGATGGTAAGACGATGTTTTTTTTTTTTTTTTTTACACGGTGGTCACCACTTATCAAGGCCCGGAAGCCACTCAGGGATAAGGGTTATTGCAAGTACAGTACGTTAGTGTGGAGATTTGATGAAGTGTTTACTTAAGGGGCGGTTCATTAGGAATTTGTTAACGTTGGACTTGAAGACATCCAAGTTGTAATCAGGTGGGAAGCAGGCAGATGGAACAGAGTTCCACAGGCGTGCAGTTCTAAGAAAGAAGCTTTGTTCATGGAATCCACGTTTTGATTTAGGCACAGATAAAGAGTGGGGGAAATTTTTCACAGTGGATTCAGCTAGATGGGTGTTTTTCGTGAAGGATTGGCGAGGAGGGACAGAGATTGGAGTTCAGACGAGCACCTGCCATGGAAACAACGATAAAACAAGAATAGGCTCGCAACGTCTCTTCTGTGGGAGATGTTGAGTGTACTCGATTTTGTGTTTGACTCGGTGTTGTGTGTGTCGACGCGATGCAGCCACTACTATGAAATAAAAGAAAAGAATTATTCGGAATTTTAACCTAGCAGTAATACCAAAAAGTGTGGTTGGTTTTGCACAAAGCCTTCACCACTATAAACAAATCATCTAAGGGAGATAATTCTACTTTACTAAGAATTGAAAAAAAAAATTGATTTTTTTTTTCAATTACTGCATTTAATATAACAAAGTTTTATAACAAAAACAAAAACAATGTAAAATGCGACGATATTGTAATTTTTTCTTAAACAAAACATTCCAATAATTGTAAAAAAAATATTTTTTTAATTTCTTTATTAAAAATAAATTACTTCAATATTCGAAATAAAGCACTAGTATATAAAGGGAGTTTGAATTTTGCAAATTAGAATTTACAACATTCACTTACTATATGGTTTATCGTTTCGTCTCTTTTTCCACAGAGTCTGCATTTGCTGTTTTCTTGTGTTTTATCGATCCTTGCTTTGATATGGTTGGTTCTTATCAAGTTATCTTGTGCTGCAGTTATTAGAGATTCAGTTTCTCGGTTTATATGTCCTTTTCACATCCATGTCAAGGTGTTTTCGTTATTCTCATCTTTTGTCATTCTTATGAATCTTCCGTGTTGTTTTTCTTCCCATTTCTCTTTTCTCGTTTTGTCAATTGTCTCTCTGTTTTTTGTTTTGTTTTTTTTTTCTGTGTCTCTCGCTGCCATAATTATCCTTTCAGTGTTTTGCATTATGTATTTTTCTAGTACTTTTGTTGTGTCCTTCACACAGTCTTCTATACAGATCAGTCCCCTCCCACCGTCTTTCCTTTTCACGTAGAGTCTGTCAATATCGTCCTTTGGGTGTAGTGCATTATGCATAGTCATGAGTTTCTTGGTTTTCTGGTCGAGCTGTCTCAGTTTTTCTTTTGTCCATCTTATAAACTGTCCAGAGTATCTTACTAGTGATACTGCCCATGTATTTATACCTTTTATTAGGTTTCTGCTATATAATTTCGTTTCCAGGAGTTTTCTTGTTCTCCTGAGGTATTCATTTCCAATTTTCTCTTTCATTTCTGTTGGTCTGATGGTGTCCGCTTCCAGAATTCCCAAGTATTTATAGTCGTCTTGTTCCCCTAGTGCCCTCATTTCTGTTTGATTGGGTAGTTCCATGCCTTCTGTCGTTTCCAGTTTTCCTTTTCTTATAACTAGTTCTGCGCACTTTTCCATTCCAAATTCCATTTGAATATCTTGGCTGAAGATCCTAGTAGTGTTAACTAGTGTCTCTAGCTCCTTTTCAGTCCTTGCAAAAAGTTTCAGATCGTCCATGTACATCAGGTGGTTCATTTTTTCCTCTGTATTGGAGAACTTATATCCCACTTGGCACTTTCTCAGAATACTGTTCAAGGGCATCATGGCTATGATGAACAGTAGTGGTGATAGTGAGTCTACTTGGAAGATGCCTCTTTGTATGTTAATTTCTGTTATGCGTTGTCCATCAGCTGTCAGTTCAAGTCTCCATGTTTTCATTGCATTTTCTATTACATTGGCGATCCTGCTTGGTATTTTATACATTTTTAGGCATTCTATTATCCATGCTTAGAGGATCCTGTCATACGCTTTTTTGTAGTCGATCCATGCCATGGCTAAATTCTTTGTTCTCCTTTTTACCTCCTTTAGGATCTTTTGATCTATATATAGCAGGTCATGTGTTCCTCTTTTTCCTTTTTGGCATCCTTTTTGCTCCTTGGGGATGAGTCCATGGTTATTCAGGGAATGGTAGATTTGTTCCCTCAGTTGTGCTGTCAGTATCTTCCACATAGTTGGTAAGCATGTGATTGGCCTATAGTTGTTAGGGACGGTTCCTTTCTCCGTGTCCTTCTGTAAAAGTGTAGTTCTACTTTTGTCATCCAGTCTGGCACGCTTGTTTCCTGTATACATCTTCTCAGATTTTGGGCTAGTCTTTCGTGTAAGCTTGTGAATTTTTTGAACATGCATGCATGTATCCCGTCGTGCCCTGGTGCTCTCCAGTTTGCCATTTTTCTCATGGTTCTCTTTAGGGTTTCCTTGTTGATTTCATTTGCTGTTCCTTCTTCTATTTGTTGTAACTCTTCTTTCATGTCTTTCAGCCATTCGGCATTTCTATTGTAATCTCATCACTCTTCCCATATATTACTCCAGTAGAGTTTTTTTTCTGTCGGATTTGGTTCTGTTTTTGTTTTTCCTCAATTCGCATTTTGGTAGAATTGGCGTTCGTTAGTTTAAAATATTCTGTTTTGTTTGCATTGTTCAGATTTATATCTATATCGTCTCAATCTCGTTTCTTTTGCTTTTATTTTTTGGTCCAGTTCTTCATGTTTCTTGTTTAGCCTCTCTCTGTCAGTTACATTTCCAATATTCGGTTTTCTACACATTGCTTTCTTCCTGTTGATCATTTTGATTTCTTTTTTGTTTGTGTATTTGAGTTTCTAGTCTTTTTTTCCTATCCAGGTTTTGTCGGTCAGCTTGTCCCCGGTTGTTTTTCCGATTTGAGATTCATACTTAGCATTTTGGCGTTTGCGTAAATGAGGCTGTTTAAGTCTGTGATTGTATTTGTTGGGATATGTGGGGGGAGCTTGTTAACCTTCTCAGTTTCTGTTTTTAATTTCTTCTGCTCTTGGTTCCTTAACGATGGGAGCTTTGTTTTTTCCTCGTTCATCGGCTGTATTATTTTATTTATTTAATTTGCTTCATTCTCTGTTAGTTCTGTTTCATTGTTCTCCGTTTCCACGTTTATAGATTTTGTTCTTTGTTGGTCCTCGACCTTTGATGTTTTTACTTGTGAGGCTTCAACTTGTGGGATTTCTCTACGTGCGGTTTCGTTGGGGGATGCTTCTTGTTCAGGTTCATCAATTCTTTTTTGCTGAATTTCTTTTAGTTCTAGTGTAGATAGCCAACCTTTCTTGAGTATCAGTCTTGCTTGGTCCGCAATTCTTTGTTCTGTCGTATGGTAGTCACTGGATAGGTCCCATAGTTCTTTCATTCGTTTCCGATAACCTCCATATCTACATTTAGGATGACTTCTATAATAGCATTCCATTACGAGTCTATTTTCTTTTGTTGTCCATTTCTTTCTTTAGTTTTTTTTTTCATTTTTATGGTTATCATGGCTATGCTGCGTTTGTTCAGTATCATTTTGTTCCCTGAAATTAGAGGTTATACTTACCTGTTCAGCGTCCATGTTATTTGAGTTTCTGAAACTAAAAAGTTTATCAAAATATAATTGTAAAAAAAAGTTTGTGTAAGAAAATATAATTTTAATAAAACAATTTTGTAATGAAAGCAACATTGGATTTTTATAAAAAAAAATTTTTTCGAACAAATAATTTTATTGAAACATTTTTTTGAATGAAAGCAACTTTGAAGAGTCAACAACAAATTAATTTAAATGAAACCGAAAAATCATTATTATAGTTTAATTTTTTTTGTTATTTATTTCATGCTTCGGTCATAGTTTAAAATACTGATTTCTCCCTTGGATTTCAACGACAAGTGTGCGAAATAAAATGGCGTCTCCAGTTTCGGCGATAAACTGTAGAAGTACAAAAAAAAAATAAATAAATACACGATACAAGTTTTTCTTCATTTTTGTTATCGCCAGTTTTTCTTCATTTTTGTTATCCCCGTAAGTACCAATCTGAATAACCCCCTACACACACACACACACAAAAAAAAAAAAAAAAAAAAAAAAAAAGGAAAAAAATTTGAATACACAAATCAGGAAATGTTACTTTTGCAAATTAGTGTGGCAAATATTTTACTGTCAAAGGGAGAATACTCGGAATTCTTGTTTGCTAAAGAAACGAGAGTAGCCTCCCTTTGACCATATAATACTGTCCTTAATTACTTGCCTCCAAGCAAAGTTAAACAAAGCCGGCTTTTAATATGTGGAAAATCCAGCTCCCCAAAAAGGGTCACTTTGAATTTGTACAAAAGAAAAATGACATCAGTCTAGAAGTCCTGCAGTGATCTAGCACAGGAAAAAATGGAAGTGTCATATCGGAAGAGATACTACATTTTGCTCCTAGCTAAAAGGCCAAATTACAAATTTTCCGTGCATAGCATGGCCACACACACACACACACACACACACACACACACACACACACACACACACACACACACACACACGCATGCGCGCGTAGAGAAATCTATACTATCAATAAAATTCTAAATGTTTATTTATTTATGCGTGTGTGTATATAGACCAATAAATCTTTCGAACGGTGCAGGTGCACTGAATTGAAAATTCTTTTTTTCCTTGAAAGGTGTGAGTCCCTAGATTGTCCTTATGGTTTGTTACGAACAACACCGAGTCACACAAAAAGCCCAAAATAAGGAGTTTTTGGCCGTTTCGTGCATTTTCAAAAAAGTTACCTGCCCATGTCAACGGAATTTAGCACTGCCTGTATACAGTCGTGGTAGCATCTTTTGGCATATGGACAGGACCTGTGGCACTGGCACAATGGATAATGCGCCTGACTACAAGTCAGAAGATTCCAGGTTCGAATCCTGGCAAGTTTGTAATAATTTTAATTATCATTTTATCAAACGTTTACTCCTTACCCTTACCCTTAGGGTATTTTTGTTTTTTTAGTTATTTTGTTTTGTGCATATGGGAATTTCCCATACTCCGAGTTCACAAGGTAAGCGTTGATGGTAAGACAATGTTTTTTTTGTTTTTTTTACACGGTGGTCACCACTTATCAAGGCCCGGAAGCCACTCAGGGATAAGGGTTATTGCAAGTACAGTACGTTAGTGTGGAGATTTGATGAAGTGTTTACTTAAGGGGCGGTTCATTAGGAATTTGTTAACGTTGGACTTGAAGACATCCAAGTTGTAATCAGGTGGGAAGCAGGCAGATGGAACAGAGTTCCACAGGCGTGCAGTTCTAAGAAAGAAGCTTTGTTCATGGAATCCACGTTTTGATTTAGGCACAGATAAAGAGTGGGGGAAATTTTTCACAGTGGATTCAGCTAGATGGGTGTTTTTCGTGAAGGATTGGCGAGAAGGGACCAGAGATTGGAGTTCAGGCGAGCACCTGCCATGGAAACAACGATAAAACAAGAATAGGCTCGCAACGTCTCTTCTGTGGGAGATGTTGAGTGTACTCGATTTTGTGTTTGACTCGGTGTTGTGTGTGTCGACGCGATGCAGCCACTACTATGAAATAAAAGAAAAGAATTATTCGGAATTTTAACCTAGCAGTAATACCAAAAAGTGTGGTTGGTTTTGCACAAAGCCTTCACCACTATAAACAAATCATCTAAGGGAGATAATTCTACTTTACTAAGAATTTTTTAAAAAAATTGACTTTTTTTTTCAATTACTGCATTTAATATAACAAAGTTTTATAACAAAAACAATGTAAAATGCGACGATATTGTAATTTTTTCTTAAACAAAACATTCCAATAATTGTAAAAAAAATAATTTTTTAATTTCTTTATTAAAAATAAATTACTTCAATATTCGAAATAAAGCACTAGTATATAAAGGGAGTTTGAATTTTGCAAATTAGAATTTACAACATTCACTTACTATATGGTTTATCGTTTCGTCTCTTTTCCACAGAGTCTGCATTTGCTGTTTTCTTGTGTTTTATCGATCCTTGCTTTGATATGGTTGGTTCTTATCAAGTTATCTTGTGCTGCAGTTATTAGAGATTCAGTTTCTCGGTTTATATGTCCTTTTCACATCCATGTCAAGGTGTTTTCGTTATTCTCATCTTTTGTCATTCTTATGAATCTTCCGTGTTGTTTTTCTTCCCATTTCTCTTTTCTCGTTTTGTCATTTGTCTCTCTGTTTTCTGCTTTGTTGTTTTTTTCCGTGTCTCTCGCTGCCATAATTATCCTTTCAGTGTTTTGCATTATGTATTTTTCTAGTACTTTTGTTGTGTCCTTCACACAGTCTTCTATACAGATCAGTCCCCTCCCACCGTCTTTCCTTTTCACGTAGAGTCTGTCAATATCGTCCTTTGGGTGTAGTGCATTATGCATAGTCATGAGTTTCTTGGTTTTCTGGTCGAGCTGTCTCAGTTTTTCTTTTGTCCATCTTACAAACTGTCCAGAGTATCTTACTAGTGATACTGCCCATGTATTTATACCTTTTATTAGGTTTCTGCTATATAATTTCGTTTCCAGGAGTTTTCTTGTTCTCCTGAGGTATTCATTTCCAATTTTCTCTTTCATTTCTGTTGCTCTGATGGTGTCCGCTTCCAGAATTCCCAAGTATTTATAGTCGTCTTGTTCCCCTAGTGCCCTCATTTCTGTTTAATTGGGTAGTTCCATGCCTTCTGTCGTTTCCAGTTTTCCTTTTCTTATAACTAGTTCTGCGCACTTTTCCATTCCAAATTCCATTTGAATATCTTGGCTGAAGATCCTAGTAGTGTTAACTAGTGTCTCTAGCTCCTTTTCAGTCCTTGCAAAAAGTTTCAGATCGTCCATGTACATCAGGTGGTTCATTTTTTCCTCTGTATTGGAGAACTTATATCCCACTTGGCACTTTCTCAGAATACTGTTCAAGGGCATCATGGCTATGATGAACAGTAGTGGTGATAGTGAGTCTACTTGGAAGATGCCTCTTTGTATGTTAATTTCTGTTATGCGTTGTCCATCAGCTGTCAGTTCAAGTCTCCATGTTTTCATTGCATTTTCTATTACATTGGCGATCCTGCTTGGTATTTTATACATTTTTAGGCATTCTATTATCCATGCTTAGAGGATCCTGTCATACGCTTTTTTGTAGTCGATCCATGCCATGGCTCAATTCTTTGTTCTCCTTTTTACTTCCTTTAGGATCTTTTGATCTATATATAGCAGGTAATGTGTTCCTCTTTTTCCTTTTTGGCATCCTTTTTGCTCCTTGGGGATGAGTCCATGGTTATTCAGGGAATGGTAGATTTGTTCCCTCAGTTGTGCTGTCAGTATCTTCCACATAGTTGGTAAGCATGTGATTGGCCTAGAGTTGTTAGGGACGGTTCCTTTCTCCGTGTCCTTCTGTAAAAGTGTAGTTCTACTTTTGTCATCCAGTCTGGCACGCTTGTTTCCTGTATACATCTTCTCAGATTTTGGGCTAGTCTTTCGTGTAAGGTTGTGAATTTTTTGAACCAGTATGCATGTATCCCGTCGTGCCCTGGTGCTCTCCAGTTTGCCATTTTTCTCATGGTTCTCTTTAGGGTTTCCTTGTTGATTTCATTTGCTGTTCCTTCTTCTATTTGTTGTAACTCTTCTTTCATGTCTTTCAGCCATTCGGCATTTCTATTGTAATCTCATCACTCTTCCCATATATTACTCCAGTAGAGTTTTGTTTCTGTCAGATTTGGTTCTGTTTTTGTTTTTCCTCAATTCGCATTTTGGTAGAATTGGCGTTCGTTAGTTTAAAATATTCTGTTTTGTTTGCATTGTTCAGATTTATATCTATATCGTCTCAATCTCGTTTCTTTTGCTTTTATTTTTTGGTCCAGTTCTTTGTTTCTTGTTTAGCCTCTCCCTGTCAGTTACATTTCCAATATTCCGTTTTCTACACATTGCTTTCTTCCTGTTGATCATTTTGATTTCTTTTTTGTTTGTGTATTTGAGTTTCTAGTCTTTTTTCCTATCCAGGTTTTGTCGGTCAGCTTGTCCCCGGTTGTTTTTCCGATTTGAGATTCATACTTAGCATTTTGGCGCTTGCGTAAATGGGGCTGTTTAAGTCTGTGATTGTATTTGTTGGGATATGTGGGAGGAGCTTGTTAACCTTCTCAGTTTCTGTTTTTAATTTCTTCTGCTCTTGGTTCCTTAACGATGGGAGCTTTGTTTTTTCCTCGTTCATCGGCTGTATTATTTTATTTATTTAATTTGCTTCATTCTCTGTTAGTTCTGTTTCATTGTTCTCCGTTTCCACGTTTATAGATTTTGTTCTTTGTTGGTCCTCGACCTTTGATGTTTTTACTTGTGAGGCTTCAACTTGTGGGATTTCTCTATGTATGGTTTCGTTGGGGGATGCTTCTTGTTCAGGTTCATCAATTCTTTTTTGCTGAATTTCTTTTAGTTCTAGTGTAGAGAGCTAACCTTTCTTGAGTATCAGTCTTGCTTGGTCCGCAATTCTTTGTTCTGTCGTATGGTAGTCACTGGATAGGTCCCATAGTTCTTTCATTCGTTTCCGATAACCTCCATATCTACATTTAGGATGACTTCTATAATAGCATTCCATTACGAGTCTATTTTCTTTTGTTGTCCATTTCTTTCTTCAGTTTTTTTTTTTCATTTTTATGGTTATCATGGCTATGCTGCGTTTGTTCAGTATCATTTTGTTCCCTGAAATTAGAGGTTATACTTACCTGTTCAGCGTCCATGTTATTTGAGTTTCTGAAACTAAAAAGTTTATCAAAATATAATTGTAAAAAAAAGTTTGTGTAAGAAAATATAATTTTAATAAAACAATTTTGTAATGAAAGCAACATTGGATTTTTATAAAAAAAAATTTTTTCGAACAAATAATTTTATTGAAACATTTTTTTGAATGAAAGCAACTTTGAAGAGTCAACAACAAATTAATTTAAATGAAACCGAAAAATCATTATTATAGTTTAATTTTTTTTGTTATTTATTTCATGCTTCGGTCATAGTTTAAAATACTGATTTCTCCCTTGGATTTCAACGACAAGTGTGCGAAATAAAATGGCGTCTCCAGTTTCGGCGATAAACTGTAGAAGTACAAAAAAAAAATAAATAAATACACGATACAAGTTTTTCTTCATTTTTGTTATCGCCAGTTTTTCTTCATTTTTGTTATCCCCGTAAGTACCAATCTGAATAACCCCCTACACACACACACACACAAAAAAAAAAAAAAAAAAAAAAAAAAAGGAAAAAAATTTGAATACACAAATCAGGAAATGTTACTTTTGCAAATTAGTGTGGCAAATATTTTACTGTCAAAGGGAGAATACTCGGAATTCTTGTTTGCTAAAGAAACGAGAGTAGCCTCCCTTTGACCATATAATACTGTCCTTAATTACTTGCCTCCAAGCAAAGTTAAACAAAGCCGGCTTTTAATATGTGGAAAATCCAGCTCCCCAAAAAGGGGCACTTTGAATTTGTACAAAAGAAAAATGACGTCAGTCTAGAAGTCCTGCAGTGATCTAGCACAGGAAAAAATGGAAGTGTCATATCGGAAGAGATACTACATTTTGCTCCTAGCTAAAAGGCCAAATTACATATTTTCCGTGCATATATAGCATGGCCACACACACACACACACACACACACACACGCATGCGCGCGTAGAGAAATCTATACTATCAATAAAATTCCAAATGCGTGTGTGTATATAGACCAATAAATCTTTCGAACGGTGCACTGAATTGAAAATTCTTTTTTTCCTTGAAAGGTGTGAGTCCCTAGATTGTCCTTATGGTTTGTTACGAACAACACCGAGTCACACAAAAAGCCAGAAATAAGCGGTTTTGGGCCGTTTCGTGCATTTTCAAAAAAGTTACCTGCCCATGTCAACGGAATTTAGCACTGTCTGTATACAGTCGTGGTAGCATCTTTTGGCATATGGACAGGACCTGTGGCACTGGCACAATGGATAATGCGCCTGACTACAAGTCAGAAGATTCCAGGTTCGAATCCTGGCAAGTTTGTAATAATTTTAATTATCATTTTATCAAACGTTTACTCCTTACCCTTACCCTTAGGGTATTTTTGTTTTTTAGTGATTTTGTTTTGTGCATATGGGAATTTCCCATACTCCGAGTTCACAAGGTAAGCGTTGATGGTAAGACGATGTTTTTTTGTTTTTTTTTTACACGGTGGTCACCACTTATCAAGGCCCGAAAGCCACTCAGGGATAAGGGTTATTGCAAGTACAGTACGTTAGTGTGGAGATTTGATGAAGTGTTTACTTAAGGGGCGATTCATTAGGAATTTGTTAACGTTGGACTTGAAGACATCCAAGTTGTAGTCAGGTGGGAAGTAGGCAGACGGAACAGAGTTCCACAGGTGGGCAGTTCTAAGAAAGAAGCTTTGTTCATGGAATCCACGTTTTGATTTAGGCACAGATATAGAGTGGGGGAAATTTTTCACAGTGGATTCAGCGAGACGGGTGTTTTTCGTGAAGGATTGGCAAGGGGGGGCCAGAGATTGAAGTCCACACGAGCACCTGCCATGGAAACAACGATAAAACAAGGATAGGCTCGCAACGTCTCTTCTGTGGGAGATGATGAGTGTACTCGATTTTGTGTTTGACTCAGTGTTGTGTGTGTTGATGCGATGCAGCCACTACTATGAAATAAAAGAAAAGGATTATTCGGAATTTTAACCTAGCAGTAATACCAAAAATGTGGTTGGTTTTGCACAAAGCCTTCACCACTATAAACAAATCATCTAAGGGAGATAATTCTACTTTACTAAGAATTGAAAAAAAAAATTGATTTTTTTTTTCAATTACTGCATTTAATATAACAAAGTTTTATAACAAAAACAAAAACAATGTAAAATGCGACGATATTGTAATTTTTTCTTAAACAAAACATTCCAATAATTGTAAAAAAAATAATTTTTTAATTTCTTTATTAAAAATAAATTACTTCAATATTCGAAATAAAGCACTAGTATATAAAGGGAGTTTGAATTTTGCAAATTAGAATTTACAACATTTATTATTCAAACCAATATACTTACTTATACTTAGGATAGTTCAATTAAAAGTCAAATATGAACAGGTAAAATTATAGAGGAATAAAAGGCAAATCAAATGAGGAATAGGTTTGCAGAGTGGAGCAACTTGTTGCAGAGGAGAGTAACCAGTTATTAAACCGGTTGACTATGTAACTAAAATATTAAGAGACAGAGGGGAAAAAAAAACAGCAAAGCAAAAGGAAGACAAAAAGCTAAAGTCAGTTTAAAAATGACGAATCGCCTTTTATTTACAAAAAGGAAATAAGTAAAAATGCTCAAATTTGAAAAACCTGCAGATCTGCAGTCCATTGTGAAGGATCTAAGAAGATGGAAAGACTGAGACCTCGACTAGATAAGTGCAAAGTGTGCTAAATTTCAGTGAGACCAATAGTTTTTAATAGCTAGAAATTAATGATAAGCAGCTCTTGCGATAATGCAAATTCATTTGCGGAGGTTATCGAAAGAGATGGAGAGTTTGGGAAATCTGGGGAGACTTGTTCCCACTCAGTCTCCTGGTGAACACCACGGTTATTATCAGTGAGTAATCTCTGATGATGACCAGTATGAGAACTCTTAGTGAGTACAAGCTAGAAAATCTATCTGTCTATCTGTTACGTTGTCGTGTCATAAAAGTGAGCGTTTGTTGTATATTGGTTGAAATTGGAATGGAGATGATATATTAAAACGTGCCTATTTATAAAAGATTGAGTGTTTGATTATCTTATCAGAGTTAATGTCGTTGTGTGTGTGATCATCTAATGGTCTTTCTATTACATATGTCCATATGCTGTTAAGTGTGAATATGTGTGTGACATGTCATTTGAACATACCTCAGCTTCTTCGTTGGTCCATCTGGAAATTCTCGTGGAGGGAGACTTGATACCTGTTTTTGGGGACGAAGATTTATTTCACACCAAGACAAGAAATCGGTTCTATAGTTTTTTTTATTCACCTTCCAGTTTGTTCACAGAAGGAAGGAAAGTGAATTTAGCTTGTGGTTTCTTCTTCTAGGTCTTATTTCTACCACGTCAGCATTCGTTCCCACCCCCAGCGAAGGGGAGGAGACAACGGCGAAGCCGTCTGCTTTCGTCCAAGTCGCAACCAAATCTCATCGATTCAGCTAACCTGATCACATGACTCACACGTAATCCAATCAGCTGATCTTGACTTCCGGTCAACGTGTCTACACTATAACTCACACTCCCCCCCCTCTCTCTCTCTCTCTCTCTCTCTCTCTATCCATTCTCTAACACATCGACCAGCACTGGGAAGCTGCTGGTTAAAGAAGGGCAATTTCAGGAAGCAGACAGACAGTCGTAGTCGCATGGTAGTAGTTTGCGATTGCATAATTAATTTGGAAAAAAGTAGCCCTGACAAGGGCTGTTTGAACTACTGCTGCTGGAGACCCTTCGGCTGCTTGGCTCGATTTGACTGGGAATGTCAAAGTCGCATCTCGGGAGGCTCCCTGCTCCCTTGCCTGCTTAACCTGGCGGGCCGCAGATGTGTTGTATTTATGAAATAGCAAGATTACAACGAGCGCTCCTTGAGTCGATAAACAAATGAACAGAATCAATTTCTCCCTGAATCAATCACAATAAAGAAGATTTCCAACATAAATTTCTTGTTTTATGTTTGATTCGGCTCGGAATTAAAGTCTATCGTAATCTAAATAAAATAAAATATGCATCAAGTGCGCTTGAAACCAAATACAACGTAATATTAGAAAAATAAACAAATATTTTACTTGTTTGAAATTTATCACAAATATATTTCGGAGGTATATCCTATCTTTAGTGTGTTGTTTTGTTTCTTTTTTTTTCCTTTTCTTCTTCCTTGCCATGTTGTAAATTTGGAGAAAGAAGTCTGTATAGAGCCACGCGTTGTATCTGGTGGTTGTATTTTGAAATGTTTGAACTGTGCGTAGGTAACTTTCTTTCTTTCTTGCACTCACTTTCTTCATTGAAAGAGAGGAGAACTGAATTATAATCGTATTGTTTTAAAAAGTTGAAGCTTGGATCTTGTGCACGACACATGCATGGCAGTTTGCGCTATCCATGACGAATGTGAGTATACAATAATCGATTAAAATATGATCCTCCAGTGTTAAATAAAAGAATTATATTTTATATAAAAACTAATCCTGGATGCCCGGCATTGCCCGCGTGTTTAGAGGTGTGTGTTGAGCAAAAAAAAAACTGTGGTTAGTACCACCGCAGGCAGGCTCGAACCCTGTACTGCGAAGGAGGAAAAGAATGTGAAAAAAAAAGTGACGTCTTTGCCGTTGCGTCCATTGCCAAACCGTACATTTCAAACAAACAAAAATTAACACTAGTGAATCGAAAAAGGGGACGAGTTTCAAAAATATCGGCGAAAAAAGCGACCCCTCCTTGTAGAAAAGTGCCCAGTTAAGGGAGAAGGAATGAATGTTTTTAGCCAATTTTTCGATATTTGTCATCCGAAAGGTCGAGCTTCAAAACGATACTGATCGCATGAAAATCCGTCGCCTGTGTCGAAAGTTTTAGGCAGACATACAAACATACATACATACAAACATATATGCATACAAACAAACATACATACATTTAAACAGACAGGTGAGATTTATATTTTAGATGCCTTTGTTTGTTGTCTTGTACAAGTGTTCTGCCCGTAACACCACAACAAAGACTTGACAACCAAGAAGAGACTGATGCCTGACAGTTATAGCTGACGCCATATCGACACATTGATGTTTCTATCGTTTGATATTGTTTTATTGTTTATTCCCCCAGGGGAGCTGGTGGTCATTCCCAAGATGTTTCTCAACGAAATAATTCTCCCTGGGTAAACGAACATTGTCGTACTTCAATCACACGCCGAGTTAATCTGTGTAACCCTTTTTTTGTTTAACCAGCTGTTTTTTTTTTTTTCAACTTATTGCCTGGAAATCAAAATTTTGCCTGTTTTATCTTATTTGAGATAAATGACTCATGAGAATATACCAGCAAGGTTATTTAACTATGCCCAGGATTCATAATATTACTACATACAGAATATTCCATGCTTCATTACCACAGGAAATCGTCAGGATACGGTAAAACGATGATCCAACAAAGAAGATTCTCTCTAATTTAATTGTCATAAATTTTCTTCACTTACTAACCAGCTCTACTCACATATTGAGCATTTTTTAATTAAATACTAAAAATTTATACATATATATATATATATATGTATATATATATATGTATATATATATGTATATATGTATGTATATATGTATATATATATGTATATATATATATATATATATATATATATATATATATATATATATATATATATATAAAATACAAATTACAATTAAATTTACCAAAATGATCCAAGATGGTAAAATAAAGTATATTATAAATATTAAAGAATTAATATTTATAAAATAATCTCAACCAGATGTAAAAGTTCGATAAAACCAAATAGGAGATAGAGCTTATAATAATCAGACTATCCATTCACGTGTAATCACCTTTTTCTTCACCATATTCCCTCTGCTTCACTTTTTGTAATCAAGTAAGATCTTGTATGCAAAATTCGATCCCGCATTATGCTAATTCCTACCCTCTGATGAGAAGGAAAGTATTTCTTCGAAACTCCGCGGATTAAGGACTATCCACTTATTAAGTGTTTCCTTTTTAGATTAAATATGTTTTTAACATGTTTTTATAGCTATTTGCTCTTATATATATATATATATATATATATATATATATATATATATATATATATGGTGATGGACTCTCCTGTCGCTTTCGACATATGAGCCTCCGCCACAACAATTAAGTTGCTCTGTCCACACAGATAATTTGTTTAGGTTTTGTGTAAAACCATCCACACTTTTTGGTATTACTGCTAACCTTTGTCTGTGCAGACGACCGCCACGGAACAGAGTACACAGTAAACCGCAGGTTTTTACATCAGAGTTTTTCCTTCTTTTAGACGCATGTCTTAACGAAGTGAATTAATGCGCCCCCAGATACCAACCTGGAAATTTCTACGACTTTGCATATATATATATATATATATATATATATATGTGTGTATATATATATATATATATATATATATATTATTTTTAAAATGTAATTATCCACTGACACGTGTTTCGTCGTCTACAACTCATCAGAGTGGCTGTATCTAGCGAGATTCGAAATCGGGACCCAACGGTAATGAGCCTAAACCCTTACCCCTGGACCATCTCGCTGACTGACTGGATATATCGCGATTTACTTAGATGTTGTTTTGTTTTGGTTTTAGCGATATGTTTTGAATGAATTCAATTATTTACGAAAGTGCATTTTTACCTAAATGCGAGTTGGGAATAATTTTCCCTTTTTTTTAACCTATTTGGTACCCCCACATGGGGAGCGGTATATATATATATATTATTTTTAAAATGTAATTATCCACTGACACGTGTTTCGTCGTCTATGACTCATCAGAGTGGCTGTATCTAGCGAGATTCGAAATCGGGACCCAACGGTAATGAGCCTAAACCCTTACCCCTTGATCATCTCGCCAGCTGTCTGGATATATCGCGATTTAAGTAAATTTTAGTTTTAAGTAAATCATTACCGTTGGGTCCCGATTTCGAATCTCGCTAGATACAGCCATGCAGAGTCCTTTGCAATGTTTGCCTTGATATTTTTATGCCAGAAGACTCCAGATTTTCTAAAATGTCCTTATTAGTGGTGGTTGGATTTGCATTAACACTTCTTACAATATTCCTGGTGGCTCTAGCAGACAGTTTCCTTTTCCTTCCTCTACCAATCAAGTTGTTTGTTGTGTGGTGGCTCTTGAATTTTTTGATGATGCTCTGTACTGTTGCTGTAGGGACCTCAAATTTCTTGAAAATTGACTTGTAACCTAACCATCCTTATGTGAATTCACAATTTTAGTCCTAAGATCATTACTAAGCTCTTTTTTCTTCCCCATTCTAATAATTTTTATTCTTTTATTGGTTTTCAGTTGATATCATTTTAATTTCTGAAAAATGCAAAAAACGAAATGAAATTAATCAAAGGTTGTATAAAAGCATTCAAAATAAGAATCAAACAGAAAACAAACAGTCAGAAACTCGATTAATACTGAAAAAATAAGGGGGTATGATTATTTTTGAACATTGCAGATTTTATAAATAGCTGTATATTTCTTTTATTACAAGTATCCCGAGATTTTAAAATGACGAAAATGATCAGAAGAGGTTTATTAAGAATATGTATCAATATGGACGTAAGCAATAAATTCTTACAAAGTTACACCTAATAAACTCAATTTTCAAGGGGGGGTATGAATAATATCGGGCACAAGTGTATATATATATATATATATATATATATATATATATATATATATATATGTATATAAATGTTGTGAATGAATTCAATCATTTACGAAAGTGCATTTTTACCTAAATGCGAGTTGGGAATAATTTTCCCTTTTAACCAATTTGGTACCCCCACATGGGGAGCGGTATATATACTATTTTTAAAATGTAATGATCCGCTGACACGTGTTTCGTCGTCTACGACTCATCAGAGTGGCTGTATCTAGCGAGATTCGAAATCGGGACCCAACGGTAATGAGCCTAAACCCTTACCCCTGGACCATCTCGCCGACTGACTGGATATATCGTGATTTACTTAGATATATATATATATATACATAGTTTGTAGTATAATAATTCTCCGCGTTCCAAATATCAAGTTTTCTGAGTTAGTCAGTTATTACTTTTCAAAAGGTATCCATTACGAAATTGTTTCATATTGCAACTAATAAATCTGCAAAATTATGTTTTTGCTGCATATTTAGTCATATACTCATCAGATGTTTACCTTAAAAACATATAAAAACACCATTTTGGACAACTTACATGGTTCATGTAACTCTGCCGTTACTTCTCAGTGAATTACACTTAAGTTTACAAGCGTAATACTAAATTGATTTTAACTCAAAATGGTTCCTCATTTATTAATATTTAACAAAACAACAAGATTCATGGGTTGGTGGGGATGCCCTTTTCTCTTCCCTGCAACCTTTTTCCCGCAGAAGTGACGTAGCGAGCCTGTCCTTGTTCTATCGTTATTTCCATGGCAAGTGCTCGTCTGAGCTCCATTCTCTGGTCCCCCCCTCGCCAGTCTTTTACAAAAAATACCCGACTAGCTGAAACCACCGTCAATAATTTTCCCACTCCTTATCTGTGCCTAAATCAAAACGTAGATTCCATGAACAAAGCTTCTTTCTTAGAACTGCACGCCTGTGGAACTCTGTTCTGCTTGCCTGTTTCCCTCCCGACTTCAACCTGGATGTCTTCAAGTCCAACACAAACAAATTCCTGATGAACCGCCCCCCCCCTAAGTAATGACACCTTATCAATTCTCCAATACTATTGCTACACTATCCCATTGATTACTGTACACACAATAACCCTTATCCCCGAGTGGCCATTGGGCCTTGATAAGTGGTGAACTCCGTGTAAAAAAAAAAAAAAGATAAAACAATATTTATCGTTTGTAAACAATTTTTACTATTTTATTGATTTTGGTAACAGCTTATTTTTTTTCCTAGCCTTTTTTCTCAACTGGGAATTTCTTGACAATCGACTTCTATTCATCAAAAACGTAAGAAAACAGATTGTTATTACTTTTTAATAAAACACACACACACACACACACACACACACAAACACGCACACACACAAACACACACACAAACACCCACACACAAACACACCAATCAGTTTTCTGATAGTTAGCAATTTCTTGTTACAGTACGAATATGATACATTCTAAAAATCATGTAAATTAATTTTTTTATTTTTTTATCTTAGTGAGTAAGTAAAAAGGGACTGTTTCGCATTGCTTTCTTGAAAAAAAAAAGAGCAGATAACTCAACAATAATTCAAACTTGCGAGATCAGTCTTATAATGTGAACGATTTCACATTAATCACTAAAAATCGTTTAACATAATTTTCCTAGTTTAAAACAAAAACAAAACTGCTTGATCAATTTACATTATTTTCGGGATATGACATTTTCGGTCCATCATAAAGATTTTTCTGTATTTTTTTTTAGCGAACCTAAAGAATCTTGCCCCCTCCCTATTTTTTTTATTTTCATCTTTTTTTTTTTTTTTTTTCATTTTTTTCAGCGGATTATTTTCGAATGGAAACTAGTCTACCAGATTATATATAAAAAAAAACAAAAAAAAAAAAAAACAACCAAATTGAAAAAAAGTCAATATTAAAATAGTTTTAGAGGAAGTTGTCAGTTTCTAATGTACCTATTTACAATGCCTCCCCACGGGACAAAGTTAGACACCAGGGTCGTTTTTTAACGTGGAGAAAAGGTACAAAAATAAAGGTAATCGTGAAGAGAGAGCCTGTTTCCTCCGTTTGACTATAGGTGGCGTTACTGTCTGTCCACCCAGTTACGGAAGCACAAAATGTATATAATGCCACCCTTGAAATAAAAATAAATGTTTTTGTTATATTTTAATTTTAAACATGGTTTTTTTTTGGGGGGGGGGTGCAAACATATTTAAGTTTTGTTTTTTGTTTTTTCAAACATATTTACGTTTTTTTTTGTTTGTTTTTGCAAGCATATTTAAGTTTTATTTTTCCAAACATTTACGTGTTGTTGCTTGTTTATTTTAAAACATTTACGGTTTTTTTGGGTTTTTTTTTTTTTGCAAGCATAAACTAAATATTTTTGAAATATTTTTCTTTTTGAAAAGTTTGCTTATGCACTTATTGGTACCGCGCTATTTTTTAATAGTAGTTTCAAGTAAGATTCAAGTTTTACAATATCCTTTTTCAAATATATATATATATATATATATATATATATATATATATATATATATATACTTGCGGAAAAGGTAAAATAAGTGCAGAAAAATTAAGAAAAAAAGGGGGGGGTCCATAAAAAAGATAAAAGAAAAAACGTTGATTTTTTTATTATCATAAGAGCGTAAAAAATACTCGCGGAAAAACGGTTGTACCCATAAATATGTTTAAAAGAAAAATATAGCAAAAACATTTAGTTTATGCTTGCAAAAAAAAAAAAACGTAAATGTTTAAAAATAAACAAGCATCAAAACGTAAATGTTTGGAAAAATAAAACTTAAATATGTTTGCAAAAAAATAAAACTTAAATTTGTTTGCACAAAAAAAAAAAAAAAGAAACATGTTTAAAATTAAAATATAACAAAAACATTTATTTTTATTTCAAGGGTGGCATTATATACATTTTGTACTTCCGTAACTGGGTGGACAGACAGTAACGCCACCTATAGTCGAACGGAGGAAACAGGCTCTCTCTTTCTTCACGATTACCAAAATAAAAAAATTGTCTCAGTCGTGATCCTCCACCGAAAGAGAACAAGAAATGAAAGTGCAGCATCTGAAGAACAGATACTACACTTTGATCTTGAACAAAAGGCCGAATGTAACCTTCTAGTAAATCGATCATCCATTTTAGAACAACGTGACGTTTTTAGGCCAAATTTTGCCAATTAAGCCTTTTTGTAAGCAGTTTAGCCTTTTTTGAGATTTTTTTTTTTAATTGAAAAACAGGCTAAACTACCTCGAAAATGAGCACCTCTACAAATATCTAAATATTGACCTTTTTCATTTTTCTTAATAATTTGGTAGACTAGTGTCTATTCGATAATAATCCGCTAAAAACAATTAAAATAATGAAAATAAAAAAAAATCGAGATGTGGGCGTGGGGCAAGATTCTCCACGCACTGGACTTTTTTTTCTCCTTTACGTCATAAGTGGATGGATGAAGTTGATTGCGCATGTCTGTGTTTACCGGAAGTTGAATATTTCTTGACGAAATCTTGTCAAAATTTACTTCCGGTTTTGTTCGTGTTGATTTTTCTCCTCTTTTCATCATAAAATGAAAAGTTAGCGAGAATTATGTCCGCATTAAGAAATCCGAACGAACTTCTTCGCCCAATTGAACTTTCGTTCAATATGATGCGATAAAAAAATAATTAAAATAAGAAATTAATTTTTGATTTCAATTTTTTGGCGC
Source organism: Euprymna scolopes (assembly GCF_053919585.1). Classification (NCBI taxonomy): domain Eukaryota; kingdom Metazoa; phylum Mollusca; class Cephalopoda; order Sepiida; family Sepiolidae; genus Euprymna; species Euprymna scolopes. The sequence continues at coordinate 117,870,995 of NC_136504.1, forward strand.
AAAAAAAAAAAAAAAAAAAATCAAAATAAAGCGCATTAAAACTTTTTTTTTTTTTTTTTAACAAACAACAACAATCACAAAAACTTATTTTTAAAAATAATGTCCGGCAACAATTATACGCCAGAGGAACGGGCAGGTTTGCTTGTTAACTGCGACGTGGAAGACGAAGAAGGTAACGACAAAAAAAAAAAAAAATCATGTTTTCTTGTTCATGTTCTTTGATAGGATAGAGGCGCGTGCAAAAGTACGTTTTCCTATTTGTTTTGAAACCCGTGATCCATTTATTTATTTATTTATTTATTTTCGTCTTAAAATTTTTTATATTTAACGACAAAAAACATCACTTTTACCGGTATGAATTATTTCAAAGGAAATACTCTTAGGAAAATTAATCAAGAATAATTTACAGTAATCTTTACGATTACTGCTTCCATTTCACTTCCGGTTGCCACATGTTATTTTTTTTAATTTTTTTCTAAACAATAATGTTATAATTGCCCAAATAATCAAAGCAATACAACTCTCGAAAATTCAGAACTGCAGTAGCGTTATTATTTAGAAAAAAGTCCTAATTAACACGATGAGAGGAACGGACATCCTTTATCGATTCTGTACTTTCACCTAACAATTTAATAGATGCCATTAAAAAAATCAATTAAAAACGAAGGAGCAACCGGAAGTTAAGTGGAAGCAATAATCGTAAAGATAACACAACTTGATTTACTTTAATTGCCCCTTCGTGACCTATTTGTGTTAATCAAACAAATATTGTTAAATATTAATTTGTTAACGCAAATAGGTCACAGATGTGTACTTCAAGCAAAAATCGGTAAATTTTTACGACGTGCCCCAGCCCAGCGTATTATAAACACCCACAAACACCGCATGTTAAAAACGGCTTAAAGTGCTCGTTTGAGCTCCAATCTCTGGTCCCCTCTCGCCAATCTTTCACGATAAACACCCACACCCGCCTAGCTGAAATCACTTTCAATAATTTTCTCCACTCTTTATTTATGCCTAAATTAAAAACGTAGATTCCATGAACATTGGACAAAGCTTCTTTCTTAGAAGTGCAAGTGCACGCGACACGCCTGTGGAACTCAGTCCCGTTTGCCTGTTTCCCACCTGACTACAACTTGGATGTCTTCAAGTCCAACATAAACAAATTCCTGATGATCCCCCCCCCCTAAGTAAGACACTTTAATCTCCATTATTAACGATTACTACGATACTATCCCATTGATTACTGTACATGCAATAATCCTTATCCCGAGTGGCTTCCGAGCCTTTATAAGTGGTGACCACCACCATATATATATATATATATATATATATATATATACACTTGTGCCCGATATTATTCATACCCCTCGGATCTTTGAGATTTCTATAAGATTATTGCTCAAACCAGAAGGTAGACAATATTAAAGGGATTTCAAACAATAAATCAAGCATAAGCATTTAATTTAAACTCAACAAATAAATAAATTATGCAAGTTTGAAACATTATACAAAGAAAAACAATAATGGCACTAGTTCAAAATTATTCATACCCCTCTTACTAATAGTCAATAGCATGCCCTTTATTCTTAATAACTGCCTGTAACCGTTTTGGATATTTATCAACAAGGTTTTTACAAGCATCAACACTGATTTTTGACCATTCTTCAATGCAGTAGTTCTCCAAATCCCTCAAATTTCTAGGTTTCCGCTTTTTAACCTCAGTTTTCAATATGTGCCAGAGGTTTTCGATAGGGTTCAGGTTGGGACTCTGGCTAGGCCATTCCAAAACATTAATTTGATTATCCTCAAACCATTTCTTGACTATTTTGGCAGTATGTTTTGGATCATTATCCTGTTGAAGGACCCAGTTTGGTCCTAAATGGAGCTTCTCCGCATCCTGTCTAATGTTTTTCTGGAGTATCTCCAAATATTGCTCCTTCTTCATGGTTCCATCTATCTTGACCAAACTACCTGGACCACTAGCCGAAAAGGAGCCCCAAAACATTAGGCTACTACCACCATGTTTCACCGTGGGTATGGTGTTCTTTGGGTTGTAAGCTTCTCCTTTCTTCCTCCAAACGTAAGAAGCATCCATATGGCCAAACAATTCAATTTTTGTTTCGTGAGTCCACAAAATACTTGAGAAAACGGACTCTGGAGAATTCACATGGTTCCTAGTAAACTTTAGACGTGCTGCAAGGTGTTTTCCGGTGTGCAAATGGAGTCCTTCTTGGTCTTCTTCCTTTCAGACCATTTTCATGCAGAGTCCTTTGCAATATTTGCCTTGATATTTTTATGCCAGAAGACTCCAGATTTTCTAAAATGTCCTTAGTAGTGGTGGTTGGATTTGCATTAACACTTCTTACAATATTCCTGGTGGCTCTAGCAGACAGTTTCCTTTTCCTTCCTCTACCAATCAAGTTGTTTGTTGTGTGGTGGCTCTGGAATTTTTTGATGATGCTCTGTACTGTTGCTGTAGGGACCTCAAATTTCTTGGAAATTGACTTTTAACCTAAACCATCCTTATGTGAATTCGCAATTTTAGCCCTAAGATCATTACTAAGCTCTTTTTTCTTCCCCATTCTAATAATTTTTATTCTTTTATTGGTTTTCAGTTGATATCATTTTAATTTCTGAAAAATGCAAAAAACGAAATGAAATTAATCAAAGGTTGTATAAAAGCATTCAAAATAAGAATCAAACAGGAAACAAACAGTCAGAAACTCGATTAATACTGAAAAAATAAGGGGGTATGATTATTTTTGAACATTGCAGATTTTATAAATAGCTGTATATTTCTTTTATTACAAGTATCCCGAGATTTTAAAATGACGAAAATGATCAGAAGAGGTTTATTAAGAATATGTATCAATATGGACGTAAACAATAAATTCTAACAAAGTTACACCTAATAAACTCAATTTTCAAGGGGGGGTATGAATAATATCGGGCACAACTGTATATATATATATATAAACAAAAAAAAACTGGGCGGAGTTGTTGTACAACCCTCACCCTCATGCGTAATTTCTATATTGATAGGTTTTTGAAATTTATTCACTGGATTATTATTGATTGGACACTAATTAACCAGATTATGAAAAAAAAAAAAAAAAAATCATTATTTCGACATTTGAAAGGGGTGCTCACTTTTTAATTACAATGTTCTGGTAAATCAGTCACCCATTTTGTAACCAATAAAAACGCGGGTGTATCAAAAGGTAATCTGGAAGAAAGAGAGAGCCTGTTTCCTCCGTTTGACTATAGGTGGCGTTACTGTCTGTCTACCCAGTTATGGAAGCACAAAATGTATATAATGGCACCGTTGAAATAAAAATAAACGTTTTTGCTATATTTAAACATGTTTTTTTTGTTTGTTTTTTTTTTTGCAAATATATTTAAGTTTTATATTTTTTTTCAAACATATTTACGTTTTTTTTTTTTGTTTTTGCAAACATATTTAAGTTTTAGTTTTCCAAACATTTACGTTTTGTTGCTTGTTTATTTTCAAACATTTACGTTTATTTTTGTTTTCACGTTGTTTTTTTTTTTTTGAAAAAATAAAACTTAAATATGTTTGCAAAAAAAAAAAAAAAACAAAAAAAAAACATGTTTAAAATTAAAATATAGCAAAAACATTTATTTTTATTTCAAGGGTGCCATTATATACATTTTGTGCTTCCATAACTGGGTGGACAGACAGTAACGCCATCTATAGTTAAACGTAGGAAACAGGTTCTTTCTTTCTTCCAGATTCAAAACCAAAGAAAGTAAAAATGATATGAACCTCTACCGCATTTGTAAGTCAGAAATATTTTTGTTTCTCAAAGAAAAAAAAAAAAAAAAAAATAGAATGAACATTACTTTTTTATTGTTTTTTTTATGAAAATAAAGTTTCGAGTTTTTTTTAGTTTTTTTTTTTTTTTAACTTTAGTTTTTGGAGTTTATATTAATGTATTTTAAACTATGGCCTAAATAGGAAATAAATGACAAAATTAAGCTACTTCCGGAAAGAACTATGAAAAATAAGTAAGTAAAGAAATTTGGTTATTTATTTGCTTCCCCAAATGAGCAAATTAGGCACAAGGCCGTTTTTTAATGTGGAGAGAGGGGGAGAGGGAGGGTAAAGGGGGACCAGCTCCTCCGAGGGAGGTGGGGGGGGGCTGGTATGAAGAGTTTTCCCTACATTGACCAAAACTGGTTGCTACAAGAGCAATGATTTGACATATGGGATTGCCCCCACATATAACTTTTAGTACAACATCTGCCGGAACAGATACTACACTTTGATCCCCAGGCCAAAAAGGCCGGAGGAAAGTGAAAGAGAACATATATCCGTAATTATTTAATTGGATATGTTTTGATTTAATTAAGGAAAACGGGAAAGCTTTTCATGAAACGTATTTATATTTTTATTATAAAAAACAGAAAATGAAGATGTCATATTCATAACGATCTAAACTGGGTGAGCACCATTTGAAAACCAAAACATTTATTGTACAAAAATGTATCAAAATATAATTGTAAAGCCATTTATTAGAAAAGTCTGTGTAAGAAAATATAATTTTTATAAAACAATTTTGTAATTTTTTATTTCCCACTTCGGTCATAGTTTAAAATACTCATTTCTCCCTCTGATTTTAACGACAGGTGCCCGAAAAAATGGCGTCTCCATTTTCGGCGATAAACTGTAGAAGTACCTCTTTTATTTTGGTTTTAACTTTGCGCTTGTTGGATTATTTTTTTTATTTTTTTGATGGATATTTTTTTTTGGCTGAAGATTATAGTTATAGGTAATTATTAACAGGAAAATTGGTGCAAGTCCAGATTAGCACTTGTGGCGATAAACAAAAACCTTCATTGTGTCACGGAATGTCGTCATTGTTTTTTATCATATCGAAAAACAGTGAAATTTTATTTGATGCTAGTGCACTTATTGATCTGCGCTATTTTTTTAAATAGTATTTTCAAGTTTAATTAAAGTTTTACGATATGTTTTTATTGTTAGGTGAAAGTACAGAATAGGTACACAACACCCTCCGGTTCCCATGTTAAGAATGGCTTTCTAAATAACGTTTTTATTTCAGCACGGATCAATAAGTGCAGGAGTACCTTTTATTTTCTTGAATAAAAAACAACCTACTCGACGTGAACATGACTGTTTTTGTTTTAATAATTATTTTTTATTCAAAAATAAAAAATAAAAATTTCAATATTGACCAAAACGTTTTTTTCCCAAAGCTTATTGGGAATTTTTTTTAATTACCATATTTTACCATGATCTGTGAGAATTTCTCTTACATTGGTTTTGCCCTTGGCAGAATGGATGAAAGCCGAACAGAAATTACAACAGGTCCACCTTTTAAAATTGAACATAAATTTTATTAAAGCAAAAAGATCCACATTGCAAAAGATGCGTCATCTTCAGCTGTCGTAATGGGCCGGTAACACCCCAAAGGGGTAATAGTTCATCTTCGAAAAATGCGAGGTACAAAACTCCACTGACAAAGAACGCTGCAACAGGTTGAAAAGTTGAGTGATATCTTCCAAGATGGATACTGCAGTCCAGTCGCCTCGATAAGTCCATTAAATAACTGTCCAAATGGCAAGTCAAACTGTAGACCTTAATTTCATCTCTCTTATGTTGTAATGATGAAAGTCAGTTGATTCACTAAGCACAACATCCATTTATCTAGTGTTTCCTTTTCAAAAAAAAATAATTATGTAAAAATCGGTCGACGGAAAAATTATTTCGCCAGTAAGTCAATTAACCACCGGCAATCGCTGAATCTTTTTTTATTTATTTTTTTTATTTATTTATTTTATTTATTTATTTATTTATTTATTTTTTTTTACATACGCATCACCACTCTATATAATCTTTTTTTATTTATTTTTTTTATTTATTTATTTTATTTTATTTTATTTATTTATTTATTTATTTATTTTTACATACGCATCACCACTCTATATAATCTCCTTCTCATCAGAGGGTAGGAATTAGCAAAATGTAGGATCGGATTTTGCATGCAGAAATATTTGATGAAACAACAAATAATTCAAAGATCTTACTTGAAAACAAAATAAGTTAAGCAGAGGGAATATGGTAAAGAAAAAGGTGATTACACATTAATGGATAGTCTGGTGGAAGATGGTCCATAATAATCCAAAGGCAGAAATCCATGGAATAATTCACAAAAAAAGTGTGTACAAGGAAAAAATAATATTAATAAAAGAAAAATAAGATGTGCTTTTCACTCTACTTCCGAGACATCTTCTTCCAATTACGGGATTTCTTTGGATTTTACTTGTACAAATGGAAATTCTTTTAACTTTCTTGAAGTTTTACATTTGGATTTTACCGTCACTGGATTTTTTATCTTCCACCAGACTATCCATTCATGTGTAATCACCTTTTTCTTTACCATATTCCCTCTGCTTACTTTTTTTTTTCAAGTAAGATCTTTGACTTATTTGTTGTTTCATCAAATACTTCTGCATGCAAAATCCGATCCCGCATTTTGCTAATTCCTACCCTCTGATGAGAAGAAAAGTATTTCTTCGAAACTCCGCAGATTAAGGACTATCCATTTATCTAGTGTTTCCTTTTCAGATTAAATATGTTTTTAACTCATTTCAAAGTGTTTTTTAACATATTTTATTAACTGTTTGCTCATATATATATATATATATATATATATATATATATATATATATATATAAAATGAAAAATTACAATTGAATTTACCAAAATGATCAAAGATGGTAAAATTAAAGTGAATTATAAATATTAAAGAATTAATATTTATAAAATTATCTCAGCCAGATATAAAAGCTCGATAAAACCAAATAGGAAATAGAGCTTAGAATATGAGCAAACAGTTAATAAAATATGTTAAAAAACACTTTGAAATGAGTTAAAAACATATTTAATCTGAAAAGGAAACACTAGATAAATGGATAGTCCTTAATCTGCAGAGTTTCGAAGAAATACTCTCCTTCTCATCAGAGGGTAGGAATTAGCAAAATGCGGGATCGGATTTTGCATGCAGAAGTATTTGATGAAACAACAAATAAGTCAAAGATCTTACTTGAAAACAAAAAAAGTGAAGCAGAGGGAATATGGTAAAGAAAAAGGTGATTACACATGAATGGATAGTCTGGTGGAAGATAAAAAAAATCCAGTGACGGTAAAATCCAAATGTAAAACTTCAAGAAAGTTAAAAGAATTTCCATTTGTACAAGTAAAATCCAAGGAAATCCCGTAATTGGAAGAAGATGGTCCATAATAATCCAAAGGCAGAAATCCATGGAATAATTCACAAACATGTGTACAAGGAAAAAGAAAATAAATAAAAAAAAATAATATTAATAAAAGAAAAATAAGATGTGCTTTTCACTCTACTTCCGAGACATAACTATGTCTTTCCATTTATCTAGTGTTTCCTTTTCAGATTAAATATGTTTTTAACTCATTTCAAAGTGTTTTTTAACATTTTTTTTTTTTTTTTTTTTTTTTTTATCACATTTTCACCCCAAACAAGGCACATTGCCACTTTAATGTAGGGGGCTACTATCAGGGGAAACATCTACTGGGGTACTATGTAGGGATTAACTGTTTGCTCATATATATATATATATATATATATATATATATATATATATATATATATATAAATAAATCGCCCAACATAAAAGCATTGGTGTTTGCAAATGAAAATAACATTTCGCCACATTAGGGCATCAATACGTCTCAAAGGGACAAAGTAATTTTGAGGGTGCAAGCCTCGGGTGAATTTCGAGCGTCCATCTTCAACCCATGTCTGTGTTGAAACTGGTGATTTGAAAGGATAAATTTGGCGCAAAGAACACCCTCGGCAGTAATTACAAGCAATCTGAGTGGTTCAAACAAAAGCGTGGGCGGACAAACCGACCAATGAGGAGCCTGCTTATTTGCAGAATTTCTGACAGAACATGCTCTAAAAATTTTATAAATTATCTAGTATTTTTTTTTTGCTTTTCATGTTATAAGCCTCTCTATACATGGCCTCATCGACATGAGACTATTTCATCTCTCACGATATGTAATTTACTTATTACCACAAGTGCTAATCTGGACTTGCACCAATTTTCCTGTTAATAATTACCTATAACTATAATCTCTGGCTAAAGTAAATATCTAGCAAAAAAAAAACAAAAAAAAAAACATAACAAAATAATCCACACTCCCTGGAACGCGCTACATACAACATCGGAGCTGATGCGTATTTCGCTATGGGGGCATCACTCGTGTACATCCGCCGTACCAGATTTGTTTTCAAAATTTTATTTTTTTAATCTGAAAGAAAACTTTGTAATCAATGAGATTGACATGAAAAAAAAAAAAATGTAAATTGTGGAATTTGGAGGGGAGTACAATCTCCTAAACGCCTGCCGTACTTGTTTTTCACGTTGAAAATAGTAATATATCCAAAAATTACAAGAATTCATGGAATAGAACAACTGCTTTTGTGTTTTTAGTAAAAAAAAAAAAAAAAATCTATTCTTATCGGCTAAAACAAAACGTAAACCATTAAAGTCGTGAAAACAAGATAAGTATTTCCCCTGTATTCGCAATGTTCAAAACCATTTTCTGTAAAAATTACTTTTAACTATAATTTTCTACTCTATGAATTTTCGCCATTTTTGGGTCTATCAATATTTTCGACATAACAATTAAGTACTGCTGGTAATGTCACTAAATAGGTTTTGCGGATGGGGTTTGTATTACTGTACACATAGATTAAAAAATAAAAAAACTAGACAAAATAAATTAAAAACCTGCTCAATATATGTTACTGTGACATAGGTTGACATATATTCGGTGGTTTTTTAATAGTATTTTGTCTAGTTTTTTTATTTTATAACACCTTTTCCACAACTTACAGTGTTAAAGAGAGAGTCAGGCGCCATCTTGAATTTTCCAATACATCGGTAAAACACTGTATGATTTTTGAGCTGAATAAACATGTTACATTGAATAAAAACACAAAAAATATATCCAGTTAGGTAGAAAAGTAACTTATCTTGCCTTTGATAACATTTATTTGTTATAGACAACTTTTTTGAATCTATGTGTACAGTAATACAAACCCTGCGGATGATATGAAAAGATAAGACATTAAAAATGTTTCTTATCTTAAATATTATTATATGAGGAGTCATTTCGTGTAGTTAATTTATTTTATCCATTGAAACTCGAGAAATGCACAATTAAAATGAATGAGTAAAAAATCAACATGGCTGCCACTTGCAATTTTGTAGACCAAGTAGCAGCCTTGACCTTGCGAGCAAAATCCAAGATTGAGTGGCATAGAACAAACTTTAGGGGAATAACGTAGTAGACCAGAGGTTTACTTCCCTTGAGGGACAGAGTGTCCTGGTACCAGAAGGGAATAGATGTTTTTACACCTCGTGGGAACGATGCCCACTTGAATCAGAGTAAGAGTCTAGAATGAACGATATTACCTACTGCTCATGATAGAGCCATCACGAAAGTGAGTACCGCTTTATTTTATTGTTCTGTATTGTAGTGTTGCTGTTTTCATTCACGTTTTTCGATATTGTAATATGTATTTATGTACTTGGGCTTAGTTTGTCAGTCATTGTATGTTATTTGTGCTTATAAATATTTTCTAATGCTGGTTAATTCGGTTAACAATAAGACTAATACTTAAAGCAGAACTGAGGCAAAGCTGACAAGTCAGAACATGACAATTTAAACAGCTTTTATTTTTGCTTATGTAGAATAAATACAAGAAAAAACATGAAAAATAATTTAAACAATTTTTATTTTAAATTAAATTTTGTTTTCTATACTTTAGAATGACAAATAATTTCAGCAACTTTTAAACAATTTTTATTTTTAAGTAAAATTTAGTCTTAATTTAAAATGAAAAATATAATTTAAAATGAAAAATGATCTATGTAGAATAAATGCACGTGATGTGTTGGTCGGCACTAACCCTATTTGGGTTTAACTGGCTTCCTCCAAAGGAGGAAGTTCCATGGGAGCATGAAGTTCACAATATTTGTTGCTTTTTTTAACACAAATAAATCACACATGATTAGGCAAATCTCCTTACCCAAATTGTATTTCCTTTAAAATAATTTTAACACCATTGGTAACGTTTACCCATACCTATTAGGTTGGAGACCCTTTTGAACCTAGTCTAAGAGTGACAGACTAGTGGTAGATGCACCATCCCAGATGTGGCAACAATACTCCATGCATGGGTGAGTGGTGACCGTGTAGAGGTCCAGGATACTCTCAGTATATCTGTAGATATTTTTCCTTGTATCAAGTTTATCTTAGTTTTAACATATTGTATTTTTAATGAGTGTCTTTTACGTATTTTACTTGTGAATTTCAAAGCTATTTAAACTTATTAAACTGTATGAAATGTGAATTTAATTGTTGATGATGGAAATAAAAAAAAAAGTTGAAGAATAAGGCATCACTATGTAAACTGAATAGATGAATCTGAAGTTGCGGGGCTTGTGGTGGTCTGAAGTTGCGGGGCTCGTGGTGGCCTGAAGTTGCGGGGCTCGTGGTGGCCTGAAGTTGCGGGGCTCGTGGTGGCCTGAAGTTGCGGGGCACGTGGTGGCCTGAAGTTGCGGGGCACGTGGTGGTCTGAAGTTGCGGGGCACGTGGTGGTCTGAAGTTGCGGGGCACGTGGTGGTCTGACGTTGCGGGGCACGTGGTGGTCTGACGTTGCGGGGCACGTGGTGGTCTGACGTTGCGGGGCACGTGGTGGTCTGACGTTGCGGGGCACGTGGTGGTCTGGCGTTGCGGGGCACGTGGTGGTCTGGCGTTGCGGGGCTCGTGGTGGTCTGGCGTTGCGGGGCACGTGGTGGTCTATCACCTTTCATACTTAAAAAAAAAAATGAGATTGATCAGCAAAAGATGGTGATTGGTGATTAATCTGATGTAGTTAAAATAAACAATTCCAAATTTATCGATTTTAAAATGAACTATTCCAAAATCGAATTATGTCATCTTGTCAAGTAAAAGATACTAAAATTTTAAACAAATATTTCAAAAAGAGGCAGGCAGTTTTTTTAATTTTTTTTTTTTAATTTGAATATTTAATTGAAAATAATTTTTATGGTAATAAGACAGACTATTGTTTTAAAAAAGGAAATTTGAATAAAGAAGAAACATTTTATTTATTTAACGCTTTACCGCCAAAATTTTTTTATGCAATAAATTTTTTACTCATTTAATTCAGTGTAATAGCAAAATGAAACCAATCAATTAACCATAAAAAAAATAATCAAATTTCATGAAAAAAAAAATTTCAGTTCTGAAGATCAAATGTTTAGAGAGGAGTTTGGTAGACTTTTCACACAAACACACACCAACATAGTCACTTATATATTTCCATGTGTTAAAACGTTTTCATCTTAAATTTTATGCAGAATGTAGAAACTATGCATAAATAGAATTCAACATAATAGTGAAATGAAACCAATCATCTATTAAGAAACCATAAAAAGTAAAAAAGAAAATAATAATAATTAACATTAATTTTTCAAAGGAATATTAAATCAATAAATATCAAATTAGTTAACCTTCATGAAGTTGTCTGCATCTACATAACTGTGTATATTAACCCTTTGCTGTCAGAATCTTTTATGCAATAAATAAATTAAGCGAGATAAGACACTGATAGAATTCAGATGAAAATCCTGATAGATATTACTTGAAGCAATACTTTCAAGGAGATCCTAGCCAAAAAGGAAAAGCTCAATATTTAAGAATAGAGCAATATAATGTGGTGATGCCTATGTAAAAAAAAAAATATATATATATAAGTTTTGTGGTTTAATTTTAAATTCTGAAAAAAAAACAACATATAGAGGCATATATTCGATTTAAGAATTTATTGCTTGACAAAGGAATATATAGAAAGGGTTATTTTAATTTCCTTAATCCATGGATTTTCAACAATGGCTCATATCATCATAATTCTTAAATCGAATATATGCCTCTATATGTTGTTTTTTCAGAATTTAAAATTAAACCACGAAACTTTATATATATATATATACACACACAAACACACAGTCAATCTAAGGGAGACAACTCGGAGTCCTCCAATGCCAAGTCACATGTCACCACAAAACTGACAAGGGGAGGCAATTCCTCACATAGTTCAAGGGACAAAATTACTAATCTGTAAAGTATTAAAACGTGACCATATACCAGAAAACCATTTCATATGATGGCAGTTAGTGTGCAACTGGCACACAAATATAAACAAACCCTTCATTCACTTGTTGAGCCATGCATAAACCTCTACTATGAAGACCAGTTGGACTGACAAGATCATAAGAGAAGAAATATTGTATTTTTGAAAAGCAACTTGAAAGTACAATTTGGTGGTAAAGGGTTAAAGGATATTTAATTGGCAAAAACAATTCTCTTTACAGAAGGAGAAAGTCATTTATGAATCGATAATAATCTCCATAAAAAAAAAAAAAACGGAAACATCTGTTTAACAATTCTTCAAAAGATGTTTTATCTTACAACATTTTTGCAAGTAATAATCTATATATTAATATGATATTGTGTGTGTTATTTTGTGTGTTACACTTACATCTTTTTTCTTCCAAGTGAGTGTCATTTAATTGTTATGACTTTCCATTTCTTGTAATAAATAATTTTACCAAGAATTCTTGAGACGTTTTGGTTTCGGTTTCGACTAGCTGAAGGAACTCGTTTATATATATATATATATATATATATATGTGTAAGGAATGAAAAAATATACCAGCGGTGGTTGACGTTATGTTTAAAGAAAAAATAGAAAAAACCGAATGAAATTATTAAAAAATCAACGTTTCGTCCTTGTTTCCGAGGACATCTTCAGGATAATTGAAATAAAAATGTGATAAAAGAAAAAGTCATAGATCGTGCGAAAAAAGACAGTTTTTTAAAATCCAACCCATGTCGGGAAAGGACGAATATGTGCGCACACATATTCGTCCTTTCCCGACATGGGTTGGATTTTAAAAAACTGTCTTTTTTCGCACGATCTATGACTTTTTCTTTTATCACATTTTTATTTCAATTATCCTGAAGATGTCCTCGGAAACAAGGACGAAACGTTGATTTTTTAATAATTTCATTCGGTTTTTTCAATTTTTTCTTAAAGCATATATATATATATACTCGGGTTTTTTTATATTCAAAAGTAATGGACTAATGAATTCAACGAGGTTGTTAGATAGTGCTCAATAAAAAGAGCTGATAATACTTGTTTATTGTTATATAAACATGCTCACATCCCGCTGCTACAAATAGCCACTTGTTTCAATCAAACAACAGATATCATCAGGCAGTGACTTGACTATTCAAAAGTTCAATGAATAACCTTTATTTATGTTTATTCATTGAACTTTTGAATAGTCAAGTCGCTGCCTGATGATATCTGTTGTTTGATTGAAACAAGTGGCTATTTGTAGCAGCGGTATGTGAGCATGTTTATATAACAATAAACAAGTAATATATATATATATATATATATTGTTGGGTTTCGACCAGACTTTGGACTCCTACGAAAAAGAAACACAAATACAAGTCGGAGAACAATAAAAAGTGTATTTAATATAAACATAAAATACAAACGTAAAATATGTAGGTTGCAAAACAATTGTGTTTGCGGCTTTTTAAGAAGTCCAAAAAAGTCCTTTTAACATCTTGAGTGATGGCTCCTTTCAAGTTAAGAATAGAGAGATGGAATAATACGTCTTTTCTCCGCTGATGTTTGTACGAAAGAGGGCATTTAAAGGGAGTCTCTACTCCTGCTTAATAAATGGGTTGCCGTGATTATTCGATGAGTGGCATCTTTTTATTCCTTCCGAGTGACTGTCATTGAATTATGATTTTCCATTTCTTGTAATAAATAATTTTACTAAGAATTCTTGAGACCTTTTGGTTTCGGTTTCAACTAGCTGAAGGAACTCAAGTTTATGTGTGTGTATGTATGTATATATATATATATATATATATATATATAAGAAATTTATTACTGCGAGTCCAGAATGAGTTTACATATTGTTTCAACTAGAGGAAGATCCCCAAAGAGAGGAAATATCCAACTAGCATCGTCAGAATTCATAGATGGACTCTGACGATGCTAGTTGGATATTTCCTCTCTTTGGGGATCTTCCTCTAGTTGAAACAATATGTAAACTCATTCTGGACTCGCAGTAATAAATTTCTTATATACTGCTCTGGCTACACATTGAGCACTCTATTCCGGTTTTTTCACCACTGGTAAATAAAAAAATATATATATATATATTTATATTACTTAATTGGAATTCATTATTGAGATGAGTATTATTTGTTAATTTAATCATTGTGGAATGCACCCAAGTTATATGGATACATTTTTTTTTTTTTTTTTTAAAATAATAACTTTATAATATATAAGAATCGATAGAAAATTGACTATAATAATATATACAAAATCTGCATAAATTAAATATCATATTTAAGCATATTTTATAACTGGGCTTACCTTGATAAAGCTGGATAGTACATAAAAGTTCATCTCATTACAGAATCAGTTGCATGTCTAAAACACTCTTGGTATGTATGCCCAGTTGCATGCCACTCAAGGGGGGAGAGAAAGTTGATATTGCCACCTATTGGCTGAAACATGCAAAAGGGGCGATAATATCAAAACTGAAAGTGTTGGTCATTGCGTCCGTGTTTTTGCTATGGGCAAGACTCAGATTAATGTGTCTCCACAGCCTTGACTAACTTGACAAGCAACAAAATCTTATTCTTTCACTGTTGAGCTTCCTAAATGCTAGTAGAAAGCCTAATTGTTTTTTCCTTCATACTGCTAGATGTTGGAATTCCTTCTCTGTTTCCTGCTTCTCTGACTGTACTAACCTGCAGAAGTTTAAATGTAGTGTGAACAGTCATCTTGCTGCAAAGCTCCCCACAGTCCCTTGTAAGACACAATCCTAAGTATTAGCCTCTTATGCTCCAATATTCCTTGTTTTGGAGTAAAAAGGTTTTAAAAAAAAGTATTGCATGTTAACTGGGTTCTGTTTTTTTTTTTTGTTTTTTTTTTTAATAGTTTATTTTGTTTTTTATTTGTTTTGTATTATTTTAATTAAATTTTTTATGCTTTTATTTCTTTTTCCCCTTTTTTTTGGGGGGGGGGGCATGTTTTATTTTAATAACTTCAATTTGAATCTCGATAGAAAATCTCAAAAATCCTAGCAGGTCTTTTTCACGTTGCAGTAATTTACATTTACCAAAAACGAGTTATTCCTGTTGTCATGCAAAAGGTGAATGTTCCTATTTACTTGCCTCCCCACAAGGGCAGAGTTAGACACAAGGTCGGTTTTTAATGTGAGGAAAATCCATCACCCCAAAAAGGGGCACTCTGAATAGGAACGAAAATAAAAATTGTCTCAATCTAGAAGGATATCTCCTCCACTGATTGAGGTCAGAAAAGGTGAAGTGTCATATCAGAACCGATACTACACTTTGCTCCTAAATGAGAACATCTTATTGTGATTGAAGGGTGTGTTTGGTTATGATGTTGAAAACCGGGATGTGAACCAAGGACCTTTTTGTGTCATATCAAGTCAGAAGTTGTGTCATAAGTCGGTCATAATGATGGCACAAGCAAATGAATTGCACTTGAATTTCTTTTGCCCCCCCCCCTATCTCCCCACTCCTTATTCTACAGATCTGTTTGCAGATTTCAAAAGAACACACCAGAGAATATATATATAGTCTATTTTGAAGTCAAAGACTAATAGTTCTACCAAAAAAAAAAAAGAAGGTATATTCTCTTTCAAGATGTTGATGCATATAGCTGAATTTTGTCTAAATGCTGTTTTATTAGTTAGGCCTGGGACTTATTGAGCAATGTGTTGATTTGAAAAGCATCAACATTAAAAAGTAAATCACTGAAAATAACCTGACCCTCTCCTCTCCAAAAAAAAACAAAAAAACGTTCATAACCCTTTCGCCCGGCCTGGCGAGGCCAGGCATGAATCTCAAAGACCATATGTGGGGGCAACCCCACATATAAGACCTTAGTCAATGTAGGGGCAACCCTTCATACCAATTGTTACTATCCAGCTCCCCTACTCCCCGGGGAGTTGGTCTCCATTTCCCCTTCACTCCTCACATTAAAAATCGGCCTTGTGCCTAATTTGCTCGGTGGGGGAGCAAATAAATACCAACCCTTTGACCTAAATTATGATGTAAATGATTAAAAACGATATGTATTGTTAATTTTAGATGGCAGCATACTGAATGTAAGCAATGGACAGTTGCAGTCTGGAGGTGTCTGGCATCTACCCAGATACTGAACTAATACGTACAAGGCGTGTTTGAATTAATTCTCACTTTATGCCGCTATATTCATTTATTTATAGCTGAACGAATTAGTTCAACCGGGTCATAAAGTGTTAATGACGCAAGAAAATACAACTTCAAGAGACGTTCCAGAAGTAATGCCTCCATTTTTTTTATTCCAAACAAATGAATCGGAAGGGATTTAATATTGCATCGTTATGATGACTGAACTTATGCATTCATAACCTGAAAGTTTCATCTCTCTGCTGCAGATATTGATGGTGTGAGACTCTAAGTAAGCAACCCCTATCATGGATGTGTGTCAGAAGCAGAGATGCACCACTGAATTCCTCCATGCAGAAAAAAAAATTGAATCGATCAGCATTTGCTGGTGCCTGTTGAACGTTTACAAATCCAATGTAGTTCATGTCAGCATGGTTAAATGGGTTTATTGATTTCAGAGTGGTGACAGATGTGTGTGTGTGATAAAGCATGCTCTGGACTTTTACGTCCGAGGCATCAGAAGTGCATTGACAATGTTGGTGACTATGTAGAAAAATAAATTATGGAGCACAAGATATTGCTCATTTTAATGGTGTCATTCTCATCTTTGTAGCTCTTCAACTTTTTTAGTTTTTTTTTTTTTTAGTAAAAAAAAAAAAAAAAAAAAATAGGAGGCTTTAGTTTTGGAACACCTGTCGTATTACATTTTGTTTCCATCCAAATTAAATAAAAAAATTAATGAGTTATCACAAGTTAAATTTCACTATTTTCACTTGTGGTATTTTCTATAATTAACACTGATAGTTTTGTTATATATAATAGGTCTCATTATTCTTATTGTTCTTATTCGTTGTTATTCAGGGAAGTCTTATTAGAGAGATGTTGTAAGAGAGATTGTTCGTGTTATGATTCATATATAAAAATGTTCAGTAGAAGTGTAGTGGAGTGAGGAAACAGTGAGACAGTCTTAGTGTTCACATTGTAGATATGAGATGTGTTTGTAAAGACATTTTAAACCACATGATATAGAAGACATATAATGACAATTTCCACTTTACCTTTTTGGTAGAATTACAACACAGAGACGACGTTTATAAAAACACATGATGGGTTTATTTCCATGGACCGGCCGGTGGCTTTGCTTTCAGGAATTCAAAGGTTCACATTCTAATGTTTCAAAAGTGACCGTCTCGCTTCTAGACGTTCGACTCCCATGTCTGGACCCAGACTATCGTCTGTCTCTCTCGCTTAACTCTAAAGTTTCTAACTATATCAAGATCTTCCCATTTTCCATGATGTCATACACATGTTAAAACATGTGTCTTCTTTCACGTGTTCTGGAAATGCGTGTCCAAAACTTTTTCCTTTGTTTACAAAAGGAATTTTAACCTATATTCCTAGTAACCTATATTTCCAATATGTTAAAAACATGTTTATTAAATTATCTTATAGTTGCATTCTTTCAATTGAATTTTATAACAAAATTGACAATGCACATTCTTTTCTTGAAACTATTTTATCTCTAAGCTAAACAATGGTTTGTTTTTTACATTCCATTTGCTAATTCTCTCTCGTAATCTATTTCTAAACCTAAATTACGAGGTTCGAATTTCGTCTATTCTATTTCATTTTCATTTTAACTAAATCTCTCTATTTTTGTACTTACATGAAAAGGGGACAGCCCTTATCATGTAACAGTTTTAAAAATATCGAATAAAGATACTGAAATGGAATTGAGATGTGGGAATAGAAGTTCATTAGGTCATTTATTTGTAGCAATGGTTTCTTATATTACTTACTAGCAGAAAGACCCGACGTTGCCTAGGATTGAATGATGATGAACGAATATGTCACACTTCCATATTTTCATTGTCATCGAAATCGGTGAAATCGCCCACTTTTGATTGAACGAGGGGTACCCGGCGTTGCCCGGGTGTTTGGAGGTGTGTGTGGAAACTCCGGGGGTGGGGGTTAAAAAAAAAAAAAAGTAAGTATGAGGATCGAACCCGAACCGTTGAGGCAAAGTTGTAAATTAAAGTGTGAAAAAAAAAAACGTGCGACGTTAACCATTGCCCCACCGCGAGATGCTAACGGAAACGTGTTTTAATTTATTTAATTACTTGGATTTAGCAGGTGCTCGTTTTAATGAGGTTAAGTTTGACTGCGGGATTTCATTTACTGCTGAATGCTCCCCCCCCCTCAAGATGTTATAGGAAAAAGACTAACCCACATGCGGCGAACGACAAATGTTGAATATTTATCTTCCCGAAATCGAGCAAATTAAATAGACCGGCAACCTTCGTCGTTAACTGTGAGTGAAGTTGAAGTCCAATCTAAACAAATTCAAAGTCCAAGGGAATGAAAAGCGGTTCGATCAGTACACAGACACGGTGACACGCCACCAACATGAACCAGCGTACACAATTACCAACCGGCCATTCTTTCCTCCCTCCTTGCCTTCCAAAACGACCTGAATTTATAGTTGTCGAAGACCAACTGATTTGCATATATGCACGAGATTTTGCGAGAGTTTCCGAGATCATACCATTACAAAACGCTGTCGGCGCCATCTTGGAATTCTTTTCCTATCCTAGCTTTGCAGCGATGACAAAGCACACATGCACACCTAGGTGTTTTTTTTATTTTTTTTATTACTTTTTCACCCCAAACAAGGCAAATTGCCACTTTGGTGTAGGGGGCTACTATCAGGGGCAGCAACTACTGGGGCGCTATGTTGGGATTTGGGCAGCAAGATGTTGGTTCACGTTGCACTTGAACTTCTGCATGTCAGTACAGTTGGGGAAGCAGGAACTTGGAATGGAATTCCAGAGTCTAGCAGTTCTGGGGAAGAAACTACTGGACTAGAAAGATCTTTTGCATCTAGGGATCTCTACTGTGTGGGGGTGGGATTTAGCTGCCTGTCGGGTTTGTCGAGGGTGTCTACATCGTGGGGGCACAAGTGTCTGCAGTTCGTCAGAGCATTCACCATTAAAGTATTTGTAGAACAGGCAGAGGGATGCAACGTTTCATCGATAGGACAGAGGCTGAAGCTTAGATGCCAGTTCAGGGCCTATCAGATTGGCGACTCTTTTTTTAACCTTGTCTAGGAGTGAGAGATTAGTAGCAGATGCACCAGCCCAAATGTGACAACAATACTCCATACATGGTCGAATGGTGGCCTTGTAGAGGTACAGGATACTTTCAGGTGTCAGTAGTTTTCTAGCACGGTAGAGAGAGCCTACCTTTTTTGCAGCGGCCCTGGCAATGTTTTCAATATAATTGTTCCAACTCATGTTTCCTGTGAACGTTAGGCCAAGCAGTTTGAAAGATGTACTCTCGGACAGGGAGTCACTGGCCATTGCTATTGGTGGCAGAGAAGGGTTCTTGTAATTATTGAAGGAAACTAGTTTAGTCTTGGCAGCATTGAATGTGACCATCCATTTATGTCCCCATTCCACTACAGATTGGAGGTCATCCTCTAGTGTTTTTACCATTTCTTTAGATATGTGTTCATTTGTTTTCCTGTCATGCCTGTTATAGAGTGTAGTGTCATCAGCATATATACTCATCTCAGAGGCAGTTTTGTCAGGGAGGTCATTAATAAATATTAGGAACAATAGAGGTCCAAGGATAGACCCCTGAGGCACTCCCGCATTTATATCCCACTGTTTAGACGTACGACCGTCGAGGACAACCTGGATTTTTCTCTTCTCTAAGAAGGACCTAATTATGTTAAGTATTCTACCAGTGATACTGTATGATTTAATTTTCCTGAGGAGACCCTTGTGCCATACCCTGTCAAAAGCCTTAGATATATCTAGAGCTACCGCTCTGCCCTCCCCGCTTTGTCCAGTGAATGGTATATACTTCAGAGATTACAGTGAGAATGTCAGCTGTGGAGCGGGTATGTCTAAGTCCATATTGTTTGTCAGTCAGAAGTTTAGCATCTGTAAGGTGCTGGACTAGAGCCTGGTTAATTATAGTCTCAAATATTTTGGCGAAAAGTGGGAGGAGGCTAATGGGGCGATAATTTGATGGGTCAGTTCTTTCGCCAGAGTTCTTGAATATTGGTACCACAGAAGCAGTTTTCCAATAGCCCGGAAAGCATGATTCATTAAGGCATTTGTTGTAGATTTTGGAGAGAACTGGGGCTACTTCGGCTGAGCACTTTTTTAATAGCACAGCTGGGATGAGATTAGGTCCACATGCTTTTGAAGTGTCAAGGTTTTTTATGATAGCGTGTACCTGAGCAGGGGTGATTTTTAGATCGTCTAGCGTGGCGTCTGTCCGCAAAGGAAGTCAGGCAGGGGGTGGTTGGTAGGGTCCAGTGTGGAGTTTGAGGCAAACCGGCTGGCAAGCATATTAGCCTTGTCGGTTGCTGAGCAAACAACCTCGTGATTGTTGGTTAGCGGGGGAATTGTTGATTGCCCATTATCTACTACACTGTTGTAGATTTTCCAGAAGTCATGATTTCCTAATTTTTGTGCTTCGATGCGTTTTTTAGTGGTTTCAGTAAATTCTCTCTTAGCTGTCGCTATTTCTTTCTTAACGTTACTTCTAGCCTCTATATACTTCTGTTTGTTTGAACTGGACTTATGTCGGTTAAATCTGCGGTATGCATGCTGCCTTTGAGCAATGGCAGTTGTGCAAGTCGAAGTAAACCATTGGGGAGAGTAGGGCTTGCTATAAAATTTCCGCATGGGAACATGTGTTTCAATTGCCGTTTTGAACCATTCAGTGGTCTCATTTGCGCACTGTTCACCAGGAAGAGAAAAAATATTTCCCCATGGGCATCTCTGATAAGATCTCTGATGGCTTCCCAGTCAGCCTTTTTATAATATCTGATTGTTTTGAGCACTAGCTCTTCAGTTATGGGTCTAGAATTTAGGACGATTTCTACCATTATCACTGCATGGTCAGCGTTCCCGAGTGGGCTGTCAGCATTTGTTGTACAATCCTCGGGAACTGTAGTCAGAAACAGATCTAGAAGTGATGCTTGTCAGGGGAACGGGTTGGAAACGTAACCATTTGTGATAGGGAGTGAGATATAGCAAAACTATGTGTTGTGCTGCCCGCTGTATCTGTGTGAGAAGAGAATCCAAGCCAGTTTATGTGGTGAGCATTAAAGTCACCAAATACATGTACCTGTGCGCTAGTGTCAAGGGAGAGTGCTGTGTCTATATTGTCAGAGACTTTGTTTATTATGGTGCAGTCCTGGGTCGAGGGAGAGCGGTAGAGAAAATTAAAGTCGCTAATGTTATGTTGTATGTTGAACGGTAAGCCCTCATTTTCACAGCTTTCGCCACACTCCCCCCAATATCATTATCACAGAGGGGGCAGGGAGGCGGTGACCTCCTTCTTGGGTGCTTCTATGGAGGGGCAGACAGGGAGCCTCGTCTTCAGTTGAGCTCCCCTCCGCGGTCTGGGAATCAGTGAACCAGAGGCTGCCAATTTCAGTGCTGTCGTCATCTGATGAAGCCGACGTATACCAGAATGATGGTTCACTGGTCGTGGAACTTGTTTCTCTTTTGTCACCGAGCGCGGCTGCGCCTGTGATGCCGCTCGCAGGTCCCTGACGTGTCGGGGCACCCCAGCAATCCGCGCGGCTTGCGGGCTGATCACCTCGGTAACACGCCCGGTTCCATAGCGCGTGGTGCATCTGCCACGGGGGTTCTAACCCAGATGACGTCTCCCACTTTGATACTATCTCGTGTCGCCTCTGGCTCGGGTATAGGGCTGGCTTCTAACCCTTTCACTCTGACATGGTACTGGTGCAGCGCCTCAACCGGCGCGGTAGAGGGCGAAACATCGTCCTTAGGGGTGACGTTGTACCAGTATAGCGCTTCAGGCACCGTACACCCTTTCCTAGCTGCAATGGTCTTGATGGCCCAGTGGTTCCGTTCCACGATCCCATTCCTGCTAGGCACATGGGCGCACCAAAATCGTAGTTGTACACCCCAGTCGTCTGTGAACTGCTTGAACTGCCCGCTAGCAAAGGCGGTGCCGTTGTCAGTCAGTATTTCGGAAGGAGGGCAACGCTCAAGGAAGACACTTTCCAGTTCCCGGCGAAGTGGCCGCCACAACGCAAACCTAGACGGTCCAGTCAATCATCGTCAAAAAATCCCCGCCGTTGTGGTGGGTCACATCCACCGCGAGCCTGTCCCATCTCGCAGTTGCTCCGGCTCCTTGCACATTAGCTCGAAGCTTTTGAAGTGTTCTTTAACCTTCTGTGCAGGCATGAGGCTCTCATTCACGTAGATGTCATCGATATATGACGATGTCGCTTGTTGCACGGTTTCGTCCTGATGGCGGATCGCCTGCATGATTGCTGTCATGATGTTTGGGGCCACGTTCAGGCCGAACCCTAGCTTCATCAAGCAATAACGTGTCCCTTTAATCTTGACCATCTGGTACGGCCACAGCGATTTTTCGACGCGTATCTGCAAGTAAGCTCTTCGCAAATCCAATATTGCTGCGTCCGCACCTTGTTGCGCCACTCTCTGTTTGTGTGCATAGACGTCTGCACCCGCCATGTGCGGGTCAACGTGCTCGTTGAGTTCCCGGTAGTCCATGACGGGTCGGACTTTTTGTTTGTTCTCCTGCCTGATAGCCATCAGGGGAATCAACCCCTTTGGGGGCCCAAGTTCGTCTTCCAGGTACGGGACCAGCCAGCCATTGTCCTTCCAAACCTGGAGCTCTGCCTCGTACTGCCCCCTAAGATGTGCGGGAGGAGGATACTCCGCCAGCCGATTCCGCAGGGACACTGATGGCTGGTCACCCGACCACTTCCACGACACGGTCCAGGCGTTCGTGCCCCTGTCGTATTTTGCGTGGAAGTCAGTTTCATCAAGAGTGATGGCTACGCAGACCGGTGTCTCAAGTTGGGAGAACCTCACATCACCGGCGCCGTTTATGGTGATTCCGCCCAGCCGTGTAATGGAATCTATTCCAAGAAGAAGGTCGTACCCCAATAGTTCCCCGTCGACCAGCAACACCTTCACAGCCACCGGAGGACCACTGCCAATGCTTACGTAAACCTCGCTCACCCCACTACACATTAACGAACCTCTGCCAACGGTTAGTACCAGGACCTTTCGCTCCTTCCATGCGGTGCAACATCCCTTGCGTATCAGGGTTTGGGTGCACCCGGTATCAACCAGCGCTGAGCGTTTGCGCCCGTCCACATTCACGACTACTTTGGGGAGGGTGCTGGCGCCGCGATTTCCTCCCCCTGCTCGTTTCCCGGACATGCCCAAGCTAAATGGCATGGCTTGCCGCAACGGTAACAACGCACCCGCTTCTGTGATTCATAATTCGGGGTGCCCTTCGCGTCACTTCTACAATCCCTGGCGAAGTGGTTGGGGCCGCCACATTTATAGCATCGTCGGCCCTCTACAGGCGATTCCAATGCCTCAACTGGCTCCTCATCGTCCTTCATGATGTTTCGGGCTCTAGCCAATAGCTCCTCTAATCCAAGCTCATTGAGCCTTGATGCCCGCAGCAGTCGACTGGCGCTTTCTGGGAGCCTAGACAGAAAGGCGCACGCCAGTATACGGTCGCTTGCACCCCCGAAGGGGGCGGCAAGCTTCTTCAGGTCGGCCAGATAGACATCCACTGTCTCCCCTGGCCCAAGCCGCCGTCCAGAAAATTGCCGCTAGACAACAAAAGGGTCCACTCCAAATGCTCCGTACAACGCCACTTTAATTTGTTCCATATTCGCATCATCCCCGAGCTGCTGATACACGGCATAGGCCCCCTTGGTGAGCCTAAGCGGGATGACCATAGCTGGGTCCTTTATCTTGCACAACCGGCAAACGCGTTCGGCTTTCTCTAGCCATTCGACCACCGAAGGTCCGTCCGGGGAGCCATCAAATTCTGGGATCAATTTCAGGTCGAACTTGTCCATACCGAAATAGCTTGAAGTTGAAGTCCAATCTAAACAAATTCAAAGTCCAAGGGACAGAAAAGCGGTTCGATCAGTACACACACACACAGACATGGTGACACGCCACCAACATGAACCAGCATACACAATTACCAATCGGCCGTTTTTTCCTCCCTCCTTGCCTTCCAAAACGACCTGAATTTATAGTTGTCGAAGACCAACTGATTTGCATATATGCACGAGATTTTGCGAGAGTTTCCGAGATCATACCATTACAAAACGCCGTCGGCGCCATCTTGGAATTCTTTTCCTATCCTAGCTTTGCAACGATGACAAAGCACACACGCACACCTAGGTCGTTTGAACGGTAAGCCCTCATTTTCACAGCTTTCGCCACAGTGAGATATTACGATTTATATGTGATATAAAAAGTTTTAAAAAGTTGTGAAGCAAGCGACCGCTTCTCTGAAAGAAGCCTTTTGTAGACACACAGAAAAAGCGAACACACATACATACATTTTCGCTTTTATATTTATAGATGGCTTCAATTAAAGTTTAAAATGCAGAAGTCAAGTATAATATTTCAGTTGTGCTTTAAACAGTAACATTTATTTTGAACATGCCTCTGTCATATCAAAGAACCTACTGTTGATTTTATATGTTGGGCCTTTCAGCTTGTGTGGTAATAAAACTTCTCAAATGCACTTGTGTAAGGTGTTAACTTTGGTCAAAATTGCCTGTTCCTTCTTTCATCGTATTATTTTGATTATCGATACTTATCAATGACATTCTGGTACAAAACCTATCTAAGAACACTGCCAGATATGTAATGTATCTTGGTGTGAAATTTCAGAAAAATCTGTCCAGCCATTTTCTAGTCCATAGGGAATGAATCCGCACACAAAGTTCCTTTTTATATAATAGTAGTGATATCACAGTTCGATACTGTTGTCAAAACATTCCGAAATTATCACTCTGCATCTTCTGTTTATCTTTGCTGTCAGCAATTTTTTTTTTTTTAATCTTTATCTTGTCATGAGGAGTATGTGTTATATCGCCAATTTTTGCAGGTGTGGGAAGCTGTAGTCTTTTGCTTCTAGTAGAAGTCAGTTGGAATAAGTTGCGAGTCCACTTTTTGTAAGCTGACTACCCTGCATCTGCTTGACGACACTGGTCTCAAACTATGCCAATTCAGGAGAAGTGCAGTTGGTTATTATGATACTCTTGCTTCACTTTCAAGGATCATATATTGTCTCTCTTAAAAGAAAAGAAAACAAAAGTAGGTTATCAAATATGAAATACCAAAATCAATCAAAAATAAACATTAGCAGTCATAAACTGGGTCACACTAGCAATTATCTTAGGGTGAATCAATATTTTTATTTTAATCAGTATACTACAAAACAATTTGCTTTGAATACAAAAATATTTTAAGTTTAATCAGTATACTACAAAACAATTTGCTTTGAATACAAAAATATTTTAAGTTTAATCAGTATACTACAAAACAATTTGCTTTGAATACAAAAATATTTTAAGTTTAATCAGTATACTACAAAACAATTTGCTTTGAATACAAAAATATTTTAAGTTTAATCAGTATACTACAAAACAATTTGCTTTGAATACAAAAATATTTTAAGTTTAATCAGTATACTACAAAACAATTTGCTTTGAATACAAAAATATTTTAAGTTTAATCAGTATACTACAAAACAATTTGCTTTGAATACAAAAATATTTTTATTTTAATCAGTATACTACAAAACAATTTGCTTTGAATACAAAAATATTTTAAGTTTAATCAGTATACTACAAAACAATTTGCTTTGAATACAAAAATATTTTAAGTTTAATCAGTATACTACAAAACAATTTGCTTTGAATACAAAAATACGTAAATATAGTGAAATTCCTTTCGACTTTAACTTGCGATATTTCATTCATTATCTGAGTTATTTTGATAAAATTTAGAAATTTTCTCTTGTTTGTCGACATCATGTGACTTAGCCTTTTTTTTTTTGGGGGGGGGGGGGGGTTACTTCAAATTAGCTTATCATTTTCGGTGACAAGCAGTTTATTTTGTGCATGCAATACGAGGTATCTCTTTGCATATAAATGGTGGTGGGGTGGATGCAGTTCTACCAGTGATATGCAGAGAACGTTTTCATGGCAGGTGCCCAAGTGAAAAAAAATAAATGGTGTCTCTGTTGGGGCACAGGCCTATAATACATTCCTCTGAAAAGGGCACTTTTAAAATGAGAGTAAAAGGGGCTGGGGTTGGGCACTCCTAGCACCCCCTGCCTCTGCATGTCCCTAACTTCCACCATCAGGAGCAGTAAGACACCTCCTTCCCTCTGCTGTCCAGTGTGAAACCCTTAGGAAAGGTAGAGTACCCAATTAATCTCCCGATCAGAGTATGTGAAGTCACGGCATGTGATGGATGAACTGTTCAGCAGCCTGATCTTGTTTCTTTCAGAATTGGTCAACTCTTGTTGTGTTAAGTAAATGATACCGATGAATGTACAATGGCTAAAACTGCGCAGTCTGTATGAGTGCAGCCCTTATAGCAAGTAATTTCAACCTACTATAGGTACTACTGCAAAGAATATCATCGTGAAACAGTCCAAATGCAGAAGAAAATGATGATCCAGGTGGATTAAGCTATTGTCTTCATTTGCTGATAGCAAGGTTATTTGGTTTTTGCCTGTAATAAAATTGCTTCAATCCTTATCCACCACCTACTGCTTTTTCTGCATGTGGGTGGATTTCAATCTGAAATTTAAAAAGAAATAATAATAGATTACTTACACAATTTCAAATTGGTCGGCTCGCTATGAATTGATATTTCTTTTACTTTTTTCTCACTTCGTCTTACTAATCATTAACAGATCTCTAGGTGGATTAAGCTATTGTTTTTATTTGCTGCTAGCAAGGTTATTTGGTTTTGCCTGTAATAAAATTGTTTCACTCTTTATCCATGAATGCACCATTTACCATTTTCGTTTAATTCAGGTGATTAATATTCTAATATTTTTGCATCTTCAAAAGAGTATGCAAAAATATTAGAACTCCAAGTTTTATCATTCTACCCTGTGTTGACCTCTATTGTCCAGTCCTTTTTTGTCTCAAATCACTGTCACACCTTGATTAACAATTCTATTTTAGTTTCCTTTGTGTGCAAATTCTTCTATCTTTGTTCTGTCGATAAACTTATTTCCTTTCTTTTTTTTTTTTGTTATATATTTTTTTCTTTTACTTTCTAACATTTGGAGACATCACATCAAACAAAGTAAGTATGGTTGCCTTGATGAAATATTAGTGTTAGCCCAAATTACTTCTAACGAGGCTATATGCTCCCCTGAAGACTGTCCGTAAACTATTCTCATTATAAACTGTCGCAAAACCCATTGCTATTGCTAAAACTGCCAGCAACCTTACTCTAAATATATTGATCTCTATTGGTCATTCCTTTTTTTTTTTCTTTGTCCTAAATCACTGTCACACCTTCATTAACTATCCTATTTTAGTTTCTTTTGTGTGCCTTTGTGAACAACTTTCTATACATTTGTTCTGTTGAAAAACTTATTTCCTCTTTTGTTTTTTGTTGTATTTTTTATATATTTTGTGTGTCTTTTATTACATTCTAACACTTGAGGGTGAAGATATCGAACAAAGAAACTAAACTAAATGATCACCATTTTTTTTTCCAGCGATTTTTGATGCTCAAGAGAGAAAACCCCAAAATAAGGATGGCACTTCATATGAAGATGCCATAGAAGCAACCGGTAAGTGATATAATTTTATAAAATAAACATGTTTTAAAAATGTATATACAAAAATACAAGTGTGTCATGAGAGGACAGTTTCCTCTAAAATATGAAAAAATTACAATTACTTACATAAATACTAATATATATATATATATATAATATATATATATATATATATATATATATATATATAAAATTAAATATTAAAATACATTAGCTTATAATTAGAAAATAAAAAGATTCCTTTTAAGTGTTTCTGGAGGGTTATAAAAATAGAACAGAAAAGTGTTCTTTTTCTAAGGGCTCCCAAAAGTTTCAAGTCGTAGTGTTCCATTTTAGAAATTCTAGAATATTCCATCCACAATGACTATAAATAAATGCTAATAGCGTCATAACTTCAGTTATTAAATCGGCTCTGAGAAGGCACGCTATTTTGGGATGGCCTTTCAACTATTTATGACTCTGGACAATTTTCCTGAGATTAAATCTGGTCGTAAGGAATTCCAGAAACAAGCCAATTACAAACGCCCTCACAATGAACTGGACTCTTGGTAAATATTGATTTTCTGATCTTATATTTTGACCAAAGTTATATATTATTATTTTTCAAATTCTATTATTATTTACACTATGTAAAATATAGTTTAACCTAAAACCGGATTTATCACCCTTGTACACCCTTTTATTTATTTTTTCTTGTAAATGTTTATTTTCACTGTTTATAAATTTTTACTTTTGAATTGAAACTTTGCATAAAATTAAAATGCAGAAATTGAATTGAAACTTTGCGTAAAATTGAAAAGAAGAAGTTATTTATCTCTTCTTTACTATTATGTATGAGAGATCGTTCCCTATGAACTATAAAATGGCTGGGTTGATTTTTATGAAACTTCATACGAAGGTACTTTGTGACTGCCAATGTTCTTTGATAAGTTTCGTATCGGAATGTCTTTGATAAGTACCAATAATTGAAATAATCTGATGAAAGAAGGAACAGATGATTTGGACCAAAGTTAACACATTATATAGCCTAGCATTACAAGTGCATTTGAGAAGTTTTATTACCGCACAAGCTGAAAGGTCCAGGATCTAAAATGAACAGTAGGATATAACGGGCATGTTCGAAATGAATGTTTCTGTTTAGAGCACAATTAAAGCATGATATTTTGAGTTTTGCATTTTAAACTTGCAAAAGTTGTATAGTTCTCATCATACCTTCTTTTAAAGTTGAAACATTTCCAACTTTTGTAGAAGAAAGATGTTTTGGTACTATATAATGTGGTCAACAATTGTATCGCTTCAGTAAATTTTAGCTTGCTGGTTTTTCGAGTTAAAATGTATTTGTTTTAATTTTCTTTTATTTACGCAGTCTGAATTATGTGTTTTCATAATGACGACAATACAAAGTAATCACATTTTCTGAATTGTAGTTGAGTTTCGATGCTATTCCAAATTTTGTTTTCATCGTTTTGCAAGACATTTAATGATTTCAATAATTTCTGCTACTATTGGTGGGTCTGGTAGGTCATTTATTCATGAAAAGATCAGCTAACCTCATAACATCAGTAATAAAAAAATTTTTATTTTATTTATTTTTTTTTTTTTTAGGTAGTGGTCGTTACCATATAATGTTGTTGCTCATATGCGGCTGGGCTGTATCGAGTGACGCCATTGAAACCCTTTCTTTATCCTTCATTCTTCCATCGGCCACTTGTGACATGAAGCTAAGTGCACCAATGAAAGGATGGCTCAATGCAGGAATGTTCGTTGGTAAGTTTATTAACTTGTAACTCCTATGTTTAACAAAATCTTTGGTTCTTGTTCAGAATTCCCAATATATTAAAATAATGAAATATCTGTATGATGTACATACTGTGTTGAAACGAAAATTTCATATTCCAAAAATCACATAAATTGATTCAAGTAGTTTTGTTTTATAAAGAAAATCCTTTTCTTAAATGATTATAAGTAATTGATGGGAAATTGTAGACATTACAAGTTGCTTGGCCTTTTGGCTAGGAACAAAGTGTAGTATCTGTTCTGATACTGCACTTCACTTTTTCTGTCCTCGACCAATGGAGGAGAAATCCATCAAGACTAAGGCACTTTTATTTTTGTTTCTATCCAGAGTGCCCCTTTCTGGGTAGCTGGATTTTCCCCACGCTAAAAATTGATTTTGTTTCTACGTCTGCCTTTGCGAGGATGCAAGTAAATAAGAACATTTTAAAAACAATTTAAAAAAAAAAAAAAAGACAAAGAGAGATGACTAAATAATTCAAACTTGCAAGATTTAGTCACTTAAAAATGATTTTCTTTATAAAAAAAACTATTTGGTCAATTTACGTGATTTTTGGAATATGATGTTTCCATTTCATTGGGGATATGTACATCATACAAGTTTTTTTAATTTTTGTTTTTTAATATCGAGGAATTCTGGGCAAGAACCAAATCTTCTTTTGTGGCACATTATTTTTAACTTTTGTCATTTATACGTAAATTACAGGAATGCTCTTTGGTGGTTACGTGTGGGGCAGCCTGGCAGATAAGTATGGACGTCGAAGTGTTTTGATTTTTTCCCTAATAATAAATGGCTTGGCTGGACTTGCTTCAAGTTTTGCACAAACCTATTGGCTCTTTCTACTCTGTCGACTCGTTAGTGGAATTGGGTAAGTTTTGAAAAAAAAAATGAAATGTGTGTGTGTGTGTGTGTGTGTGTGTGTGTGTGTGTATATATATATTCTGTGTTTCATTCTTGTGAAAATTCGTCAGGTTTACGCCAATTATGACGAATTCTCACAAGAATTAAACGCGGAATATTCTATATAGCTTAATTGCCATATATATTTTTATAACTTACTACCTAGCTCTATGTATCGAGCACTGTTGAAGTAAATACTGAAAAATTTATGCATAAAATTATATTTTCGCATATTAATTTACGTGATAAAATGAAGTAATCTTATATATAAAATAAAATAAAAATTACAATTAAATTTACCAAAATGATCCAAGATGGTAAAACTAAAGTATATTATAAATATTAAAGAATTAATATTTATAAAGTAATCTCAACCAGATGTAAAAGCTCGATAAAACCAAATAGGAATTAGAGCTTATAAACTTCTCTAACCACTTTAATTAAAAAACTTAATTCTAATAATACCCCTTTCTCAATCAAATAGACTATCCTTAAAAAAGTTAAGTCTTATACTCCAGGCTCTGTCATGTTGCCTCTGCACAACTGAAGCTATAACTATAATTACTTCCCCTCAAAGTAACAATATAATAAATTCTAAAAACAAACAAATCTCTTTCTCTAAACATAAGTCCAAATTTAATTATGGTAATTTTGAAATTACATAGCTATTATGTGTAATAAATTGCGAACAGACGGGCTTACCTGACAAACGCTCGAGGTGTGCACTCTGCAAAGCGAGCACGTCCAAAGAAAAATGGCAAGATGGCGGCGGCGGTTAATATTGCCAAGTAATCACGCAAAATCTCATGTTCTCTCGCACACACGAGAGTTCAGCTTAGCATAAAAACGGGTCACTGTGAGCAAGAAGGGAGAAGGAAAAACGTAGTCAAGACAAAGACGACGCTTCTGATGACTGAGAAGAAAAAAGAAGAAAAAGAGCAAGAAGTAGAAGAGGAAGAAGAGAACGATACATGAGAAGACGAGGTGTGTGCGGTTTTGAGTAAATCGAAACAGACAGAAAAAAAAACTCTGATTACAAGCTATTTCGGCTTTGGTATGGAGAAATTTGACATCAGATTAATTCCGGAATTCGATGGCTCCCCCACTGGTCCCTCGGTGGTCGAATGGCTGGAAAAGGCTGAGCGCGTTTGCCGGTTGTGCAAGATTAAAGACCCAGCTATGGTTATCCCATTGAGACTCACTAAAGGGGCTTATGCCGTGTACCAGCAGCTAGGGGAGGATCCGACCATGGAGCAGATTACACAAGCGCTATACGGGGCATTTGGTACAGACCCTTTTGTCGCCTGGAGGCAGTTTTCCGAACGCCGACTTGGGCCGGGGGAGACAGTGGATGTCTACATGGCCGACTTGAAAAAGCTTGCCACTCCCTTCGGCGGTGCAAGTGATCGCATATTGGCATGCGCCTTTTTGTCGGGACTTCCGGATGAGGCAAGTCGACTGCTGCGAGCATCGTCAAGACTCACTGAGATTGGATTGGAGGAGTTATTGGCGAGAGCACGAAACATCTTGAAAGACGATCGAGAACTAGTCTCCGCAGCTGTTGACACTCTGGACTCGCCAACGAAGGGTCTACGATGCTATACCTGTGGTGGCCTCAACCACTTTTCCAGAGACTGCAAAAGCGGTACAAGGCGCACCCCTAATTATGGAGCACGACAAGTAATACGGTGTCACCAATGCAATAAGCCAGGCCACATAGCGCGGAATTGTCCGGGAAACGGGCAAGGGGAGGACGCCGCAGCGCTAGCACCCTCCCCAACGCGGCATTGAACAAAGCGCTGTCTGCAATAACAGTTCCAGTTGATGGATGTGAACGTTCAGCGCTGGTTGACACCGGCTGTACCCAAACCCTTCTTCGAAAGGAATATTGCGCCACATGGAAGAAA
Source organism: Euprymna scolopes (assembly GCF_053919585.1). NCBI lineage: Eukaryota > Metazoa > Mollusca > Cephalopoda > Sepiida > Sepiolidae > Euprymna > Euprymna scolopes. The sequence continues at coordinate 117,903,642 of NC_136504.1, forward strand.
CGAAGGATCCCTGTACTTACTGTCGGCCAAGGCTCATTGGTGTGTTGTGGGGTCAGCGTTGTTCATATCAGCATTGGCAATGGCTCTCCGGTTGCTGTGACGGTGTTAGTGGTCGATGGGGAGCTGCTCGGATATGACCTTCTCCTTGGAATGGACGCTATCACACAGCTAGGCGGAATTACTGTGAACGGCGCCGGTGATGTGAGCTTCTCTCGACCAAACAAACAAATGTGTGCAGCAATCACTCTCGATGAGCCCGACTTCCATGCAGAATATGATAAGGGCACAAACACTTGGACAGCGTCCTGGAAATGGGCAGGCGACCAGCCACCAGTGTCATTGCGGTATCGACTTACAGAATATCCCCCTCCTGCGTGGCTTAGGGGGCAGTACGAGGCAGAACTTCAAGTGTGGCTGGATAATGGCTGGTTAGTTCCATACCCAGAGGATGAGCTCAGGCCCCCGCGGGGGCTAATTCCCCTGATGGCTGTCAGACAAGAGAACAAGCAGAAAGTTCGACCTGTTCTTGATTACCGGGAACTTAATGAATACGTTGACCCACACACTGCGGGGGCTGATGTCTGTGCTCATAAACTACAGGAGTGGCGGCGGCAGGGTGCGGAAGCAGCCATACTGGACTTGCGAAGAGCGTACTTGCAAATATGTGTTGAGAAATTGCTGTGGCCGTTCCAGACGGTGGTGATCAAAGGAACTCGCTATTGCTTGACCAGGCTAAGATTCGGCCTGAATGTAGCCCCTAACATCATGACAGCAATCATGCAGGCGATCCGGCGTCAAGATGAAGCGGTGCAACATGCGACATCGTCGTATATAGACGACATTTTTGTCAATCAGAGCCTCCTGTCTGCCCAGGCGGTCAAAGAACACTTCGAGCACTTCAGATTGTCGTGCAAGGAGCCGGAGCGGCTACAGGACGGGGCGAAAGTGCTCGGACTGCAGGTGAGCGGAAGTGCAGATGGCCTTCAATGGGGAAGGAGTGGTGAAATCCCGGAAATCCCATCTACCATCACACGTCGGAGCACGTTTGCCATTTGCGGAAAATTGGTGGGTCACTTCCCTGTGTGTGGGTGGCTCCGAGTGGCTGTAGCGGCCATAAAGCGACGGGCAACTTCTATGTCAACTGGATGGGACGATGAGGTGCATGATCCTGCCCTGCGAAGCATGCTGGTGGAAGTTGTGGCCAGAGTGACCAATGATGACCCTGTACGGGGGAGCTGGTGCATCGATGGGAGTTAATTTACAGTTTGGGTAGACGCCAGCTCACTTGCCCTTGGCGTTGCTCTGGCGGTCGACGGAAGGATAATAGAAGATGCCTGCTGGCTTCGGCCGGAGAATGACGCCAAGCATATAAACCTAGCTGAACTCGATGCTACACTGAAAGGAGTCAATCTAGCGCTTCAGTGGCAGGCTAGAATCCTTCACATCATCACGGATTCCACGTGTGTGCATCGGTGGATGACCAATGCCTTGAACGGAAAAGCACGTCTGACAACGAAGGCGTCGGCCGAAATGTTGATCCGGAGGCGGCTTGCTACCCTAACCGAAACCACTAAGGAATACGACTTGGTCATAGATGTGACACTGGTGCAGTCCTGTTTGAATCAGGCGGATCGTCTGACCAGAGTGCCACGCCGTTGGCTAGACCTGCCAAAAGAAGTGAACGAGTCAGCACCTGTAAATTGCGCTGCAGTGAGACATAGACTCAGCCCGGAGCATATTAATGATGTCCATTGCCAAAGCGGGCACCCCGGTGTAAACCGAACGCTTTACTTCGCCAGATTGGTTGACCCCTCTGTGTCTCGGAGGGCTGTGAAATCTGTTGTGGGAAGCTACAACACCTTCCGATCGATCGACCCAGCACCTGTCCGGTGGAAGAAGGGAATACTCAGTGTGAAGCGTAATTGAGATAGGATTGCGATGGACATAACGCACTACAACGGGAGGCAGTTTTTGACGCTTATCGACTGTGGACCATCTAGGTTTTCATTGTGGCGGCCCCTTCGCCAGCAGGACGCGGCTGCCATTATCCATGAGTTGGAAGGTGTGTTCCTCGAGCGTGGCCCTCCTTCTGAGATACTCACCGACAATGGCCCCGCTTTTGTTAGTGAGCCGTTTAAACAGTTTGCAGATGGCTGGGGTGTCCATCTGCGTTTTCGGTGTGCCCATGTTCCCAGTGGAAACGGGATTATTGAGCGCAATCACAGAACTGTTAAGACAATCGCAGCGCGGAAGGGGTGTACGGTACCTGAAGCAGTCTATTGGTACAACGTCACTCCTAAGGATGATGTTTCACCCTCCACCGCGCCAGCCAACGCGCTACATACATACCGTGTCAGGGTGAGAGGTTTGGAGAGCAGCTCACTACCCAAACCGGAGCCACCACAAAAGAACATAAAAGAGGGAGATGTCGTCTGGGTTAAAAAACCCCGAGGCCAGTGCATGACTCGCTACGGAACCGGTCATGTCACTGAAGTGATCAGCCCGCAGGCGGTGGCGAGTTGATGGAGTACCTCGTCATATTAAAGACTTAAGATCAGTATTCCAAACGCAGCTGCCGCTTGACGAAGATAGTGAAATTGAATCCGTGACCAGCGACCCATCATTCTGGTTCATGACGGCTTCAACGCACAGCGACACTGAGAGTGGTAGCCTTCAAAGTACTGACCCTCCTGCTGATGATGAAGACCCGGACAGTGATACTGCAATGCTCAGCTTTAGGTCCGCCGACCTTCGTGTCACAGAAGACAGCGCAGACGATGATGAAGCCCCGAATCCCCCTCACTGAAGAAGCACTCGAAGAAAAAGGCCACCGCCTCTCTGCTCTTTCTGTGATAATGAGATCAGGGGGGAGTGTGTAATAAATTGCGAACAGACGGGCTTACCTGACAAACGCTCGAGGTGTGCACTCTGCAAAGCGGGCACGTCCAAAGAAAAATGGCAAGATGGCAGCGGCCGGTTAATATTGCCAAGTAATCACACAAAATCTCGTGTTCTCTCGCACACACGAGAGTTCAGCTTAGCATAAAAACGGGTCACTGTGAGCAAGAAGGGAGAAGGAAAAACGTAGTCAAGACAAAGACGACGCTTCTGACGACTGAGAAGAAAAAAGAAGAAAAAGAGCAAGAAGTAGAAGAGGAAGAAGAGAACGATACATGAGAAGACGAGGTGTGTGTGGTTTTGAGTAAATCGAAACAGAAAAAAAACCTTTCAGATATATATAATTTTTCTTTAACATTATGTTTTTTTCTACATACTTTCTTAATACTTTATAACTTAATAATCCTTTATTTTAATTCTTTATTTCTTCTTTGTTTGGTTTTTATCTGCAATTTCCGTTTTAGCGTTTAAATATTGCTATCTATCAAATATATCAATCTGCCTACACATTCATATCCTGTAGATATGTTTACTTATATTTTACTATATGCATTTACTTACTTGCTTTATCCGGAATTTGCTGATACCGGCCATTCTCTCCCCTTAAATTTTATCTATTTATTTTTTTTATTTGGTGTCTTTTAATAACTTCTGATATTTTCTGAAGTAATAACTTGTACATTTCAGTTGACCTCTTTTTTGCTTTATATTTTTGGCGCCTTTTAACGTCATCTTGTCTGGGTCATTTTGACATTGAATTAAATTTAAAATAGAATAGCCAATCACCATTCAATTTTTTTTCTCTTCTGCACTCATTTTTTTTCACTTCTTCACTCATTTTTCTTAATTACTCCTTGCCTCGGCAGCTAAGTATAACGCATATCTTATCTTTCTTTTAATAATATTATTGGAATTCTTTCCCCTTTTCCTTGAACATATTTGTGAATTATTCCACGGATTTCAGCCTTTTGGATTATTTTGGATCATCTTCCAATTACGCGATTCCCTTGGATTTTACTTGTGCAAATGGAAATTTAACTTTCTTGGATTTACATTTTTGGATTTTATCGTCATTGGATACTTTACCTTTCACCAGACTATACATTCACGTGAAATCACCTTTTTCTTCACCATATTCCCTCTGCTTCACTTTTTGTTATCAAGTAAGATCTTTGACTTACTTGTAGTTTCATCAAATACTTTTGCAAGCAAAATTCGATCCCGCATTTTGCTAAATCTTACCCTTTGATGAGAAGGAAAGTATTTCTTCGAAACTCCGCGGAATAAGGACTATCTACTTATTTAATGTTTCCTTTTTAAATTAAATATGTTTTTAACTCATTTCAAAGTGTTTTTTAACATGTTTTATTAACTATTTGCTCTTATATATATATTATATATATTAGTGATGGGACGATTACAAAATTTTTCCTGATTCCGATACAATTACCGATTCCATTTTAAATTCCTGATTTTGATTCTTTTAAAATCACTAAATATTTATTTACGGAGTTGTTTTTCTTTAGATGACTGTAAAACTTCAGCTGCTCTCCTTTAACAATTACAAGACGCTTTTCCAACGACTGATATCCATGATAACACCCTACCTGAGAATTCTTCCTTCAAACTCTTCGGCTTTACATTCCCAGGCAATATGAACTGGAGCAAATACATTGAGGACAGTGCAAAACCTGCTGCAAAGAAAGTGGGTTCCTTCTATCAAGCTAGAAAACTACTCATACCTAAGAGTATCCTGTATCTCTTCAAGACCACTATTCTCAGGTAGGGTGTTATTTGTCATGGATATTGGTGGTTGGAGATATAATTACCGATTCCGTACTAAATTACAGATTCCGATTCTTTATAAATCTCTACATATTAAATTAGAAAATGGTTATTTTGCCCCGATTACTATAAAAACTATTTTCTCAAATGTAAAAAAAAGAGGTTGATCTATAGATTTTAGTTTTACTAGAAGCTTAAATTAATAAATATTTATAATTTTATTATTATTGCCAGGCAGCATTCCTATCCGATTATGGTTAATCACTTGAAGAAGGCCAGGGGATTTGGGTGAAACAACAAGTTATGAAGATGAGGATAAGTCTGCAAAAAAAATAAAATAAAATAAAAAAAATAAATAAATACACAAATTTTTAAGCCTTATTTCAAAAATAAAATAATATATAATACAATTTGGTCATTTTCAAGTCCGTTGTAAACAAATTCTTGTTGAGCCACTCTCTTAAATAATCAAATTCTGCACAGTTTGAACCATTGTTAAAGATACGCAACGTTTCGTTCACTTTCCACAAGGTAAACTCTTAACCCTTTGGTCTTAAAAAGCCATGGCACATTCATACATAAAAGAAATCTCTATAAGCAATAGATATGTATTAAAATGTTTCTTGAAGATGACTATTTTATTAATCGAAAATTTAAAATAAAAAAAAAATTCATTATTTTAATTGGAATTCATTATTGAGATGAGTATTATTTATATTAATTTATTGCAGACTATTATTCTCATCTTTATTAGTTGTTTCACGACGTTTCGGCCAACTATTCCTCTGACCTTCGGGGCCCGTGGTGCAGTTGATAGACATTGAATCTCTATGGTTCCAGGTGAGCATTGTCTGAAGATAGCGGTTTCAATCCTACCCAAAGCCGGCCAGAGGCTTGCTTGGCCAAAACGTGGAAAGACAACAACTACGGATGGCAGTGATTGCTGAGAATGCAGTTAGGAGATTCAAAGTTCCTATCCGTCGCGGTTACCACCTGATAAAGGCCAGAGGAATAGTTTGCCGAAACGTTGTAAAACAACAACTAATAAAGATGAGAATAATTGTCCGCAATAAAATAGATTAATATAAAATTCATTTTTATTTTTAGCAATATTTATTAAAAACAATTTCATGCTCATCTAGTGTTTTTGTTAAGTCTTAATTTATTATTGAGTGATTTTTTTTTTTTTTTTTTACATAGACATCATCACTTATCAAGGCCAAGAGGCCACTTGAGGATAAGCGTTAAAGAGTGTACTATAGATAATTGGATAATATAGCAATGGAAATTCGGTAAATTTGTTAACTTATATGGAACAGCTCATCAAAAACTTTTTGTTTGTTTTGTTTTTTTTTGTTGTTTTTTTTTACACAGGCATCACCACATTATCAAGGCCAAGAGGCCACGGGTTAAAGAGTGTACAGTAGAAATTGGACAATATAGTAATCATTAGTAATGAAAATTCGGTAAATTTATATTTATATTATAACTTATATGGAACGGCTCATCAAGAACTTATTTACGTTAGACTTGAACACAACCATATTGTAGTCAGCCGGAAAGCAGGAAAACGGAAGACAATTCCACGGGTATGCAGTTCTAAGAAAGAAGCTTTGTTCATGGAATCTACGTTTAGGTTTAGGCACAGATAAAGAGTTGGGGAAATTATTGATAGTGTTTTCAGCTAAATGAAACAATATTTTCAAACAGTGAATTGTTTTTTTTTTGTTGTTTCTTGAATGTTTTTTTAAGATACAATTTTAATGAAGTGAGTTTTTTGTTTTTTTTAAGGTTATCTTTCCTTTTTTTTTGTTTATCTGGATCCCACATTTCTCCATGAAATATTATTTTGTTATTTAGGAAGGAAGGACACCAAATGCACGACACAGTGGCAACTTGTCTTTTTTTTTATCATTATTTTAATATTGTGTACCTCAAGCTAGTTTTTTATTTTTTTTATTTTTTTTATTTTGGAACTCCTTTTTTTGGAGAGTATTTTTTTCTTTTTGCTTTTTATGTTTTTAGAGGAACATGAAAGAAAGACTTGTATATTTCTTTTCTGTAGATAACCATGTGAATTATTTTTTTATCCAATGTGGATAAATTCTTCATTTATTTTCTTGTGTGTGTGTGTGTATGTGTGTATATATATATATATATATTCTGTTGAATAATAAATTTAATTTATAAATTTTAATTTAGTTTTAAATTTTTATTTTCACACACACACACATATATGTGTGTGTGTGTGTGTGTGTGTATATACATATATATATATATATATATATATATATGTATATATATATGTTAGGTTGGTGTAAAAATAATGTTGTTTTTTGACATATATATATCTGATAAAAACGCTATTATTTTTGCACCAACCTAATATATATGTATATGTATAATGGTTGTATAGATTGGTTTCCTAGATGTAAATATAATGAAACTCATGTGATTATTAAAGAGTGCTCAATGGAGGACAGAGCATGTATATAGTCTTTTTATTATACAAACATTATTAGTTACATATGTGCATACATGTTTCAGTGGAACCCCAATTCAAAATATACACCCCACTTTCAGAGCGTAAACCACACTCGAATGCATTCTATAAAAAAATAAATGTTATCTTGACTCTCGTTTCAATATCGCCCCTGATAAAGTGGTCTTTTTGAATGCATATATGTAACTAATAATGTTTGTATCATAGACATATATATATATTTGGATGTCGTCTTTCATAGATTTTTTATCTTTTTAATCCCATTCGCTACCATCATCAAATATTATCTTTCCTTATTTATAAAGCTGATGTTTTGATGTTCTTTTCCCCTCTCTCCTCATTTCTCCAGAGTTGGTGGTAGTAGTCCTGTGATATTCACATATTATTCAGAGTTCCAGTCCAAAACAAGACGTGGTGGCATGGTATCTGCCCTCGCCACTTTTTGGATGTGTGGCAACATTATTGCTGCTGGTAAGTTTTCCTTTTTTTTTTTAATATTCACACCATGTTCAAATTAGCCAATGAAAACACTTGAAATAACTGAACCACAGACTCTTTTGTAATATTCCTATATGTTTATCTTGGTTTAATTAAACTGGTATTTATATCTGTATTATTTTGATTCTTCAGACTACTGTTCTTATCTTGGGATATGAAAAATAATATATAGTAATATGTAGAAACAAAATAATGATATAGAAGTAATAAGATTGTAAAACAAAATAGGTTTAAGTGTTGCATATTAGAGAGAGAGACAGGGTACATCTTGATGAGGGGAAGAAGAGAGACAGGGACATGTAATACAGTGAAAGGGGAAGAAGAGATATACTTTTTATAGTCTGTGTTCTTATTACATATGTTGTAGAGAGGAGAGAGGTGGTGATCAGTTCTTTAACACAGAGAAGAAGGGACTGTCATTACTTATGATAGAGAAGGGGACACATTACTTAGAAGATTTATACACAAAGTTCATTATAACGATGAGTGGACACAATGTTCATATAAAGGATGTTTCACATTACTTTTAATTGTTGAAGAATGACACAACACGAAGACGCAGTTACAAAATATGATGTGTTCTTTTATTACATTCGGCCGGTTGCAATTATGATGACATCCAAGAATTCAAAAGTCGACTACATGATTAAAACTTTCTAACCCTTCGCTTCCAAAGGGGGACCCTCTTCTGACCAATGTCAGCTCTGTCTTCCGTCTGCCCAACTCTGTCTTACTCTAACGACTTTAGCTCCTATATTGAGAATTAATTTCTGCCATGACGTCATACACATGTCTAAAACATGCTGGAGCTCGTGGAGAACTCGCGTGGCCTAAACATACTTTGTTTGGCATGTTTCCAAACCACTTTTGCAGACAATGAATTTTCTCTAATCTATTTTTCGACCCAACTTATTTTTCAACATATTTAAATTTGCTATTGTTCGTTCTTCTAACTGACCTTATTTTAATTCAGTTTCCATAAAAAGAATTGAATAATTAAATTCCTTTTCAAACAACATATCTAAACTATTTTATGTGAAAACTGAACAAAGCGAAAATTCCATTTCTGACCCTATTCCTGAACCTTGCTTACGATTATATGGTCTATCTAATCTCATTTTTACTTGTCTAATGTTTTTCTTACAAGAAAAGGGAGACCTTTCTTGTAACAATTATTTAGATAAGATTTTCAAGTTAAATTCAATTTTTTTTTATAGCTTTTGTTTATTTAATTGTTAGGTGAAAGTACAGAATAGTTAACAAAGTCCTCCTCCATGTTAAGAATGGCTTTCTAAAAAATGACGTTATTATTTTATCATCATTCATAAACTGCTGTAACGTTATTGTTACATCAAAGAAACAGAAGAAAGAAACTCGACTCGCTTTTTTTTTTAAGAAAAGCCTTTATATGTGTTATTTCCAACAACACATTTTTTTGCTAAATATTTAAACAGTTTATTTCTCCTACTCCGGCCGCATGTGACTTTTCGTTCCTGCTGTGACAAATACAATTGTGAATTACTTCTACCCAGTCATGGCTGACAGAACGAGTGCATGTTACTCCTGTGGATGTTCTGTGCAGATTCCGGCGTTCGACAGGATATGCCTGAAAAGATTGGAGGCTATATTGACTGATAAATCCAAATAATACGAAAAATCAATGTTCATCTAAAAAATTTGGAAATCTATTTATCTATATTCCATTCGTTTACTAAAAATTTCATCCAATAATGTTTTACATTTTGTTTTGCTTTTTTTTCCTAATAATTATGGATGTACTAGTTGATGTAATTGACATTTCCCACTTGTCAAATATGTTGAGTATAAATTACAAAAAGACTTGGCGTTACCCAATCCACATTATTTTTACTGCCTCTCTGCTGGTGCTTTTTTATAAAAAAAATAAAAATGAAGAAAAATCAGTAGGATGTACATACCCATGATGGAAATAAAATATCATACACCAAAAATCACATAATTTGATCAAGTAGTTTTATTTATGGTCACCTGACCAAGTAATTCACCTCTGTTATCCATTCACACTTTTCTCAATAACCACGCCTTGGAATTTTTTTAATAATGTATTTTTAACTATCAGTAAAACTAAAATCTACAGTGTCCCCCACCTACCCACAAGGATACTTTTGTTTTAGAAAAATATATGCATATATTACATGGGTATTTACGGTAATCTGACTCCCCCCCCCCTTTAATTAGCCTTAATTAGAACCTACGTCACTTCTGGTTTGGCGGTGGTCGTAACAGCAAAGATGTCATGTTTTTTTCCCATTCTTTTCCTCCTGTCTTCTTACTATCATTTTTTTTTTGTTTTTGCTCAACACACCTCCGAACACCTGGGCAAAGCCAGGTTGAAATGCTCGTATCTTAAAAGAATCAAAATCAGTGTCTGTATCGGAATCTGAAATTTTAGGCAGAATCGGTAATTGTATTGGAATTGGAAAAAATATTGCAATTATTCCATTACTCTCATTAGTTATCATTCAAAAACCATTCCCAGTGCATGTTTTGAATTCAATTAATGGGATGGGGGGCTATAAACCCGACAATAGGTAAATGTTTTTTTTAATTATAAGTTTTTTTTCAGACTTTACATATCTCCATTCCCTTTTATCCACATTTTCCTTCTCCAAATCCTTTTTCATTCGATCTAAAACAACCCCCACTAGTATTTAATATAATTTATGAGCTTCATTTCTGGAGCGAAGCTAAATTTCTTCACAACAATGTAACAATTATTTGAGTTACAAAAAATGTTACACTGTTATGTAGCTAAGTTGAACGAATAGTTTTTCATCAGCCAAAAAAAAAAAAAAAAAAAAAAAAAAGAACTTTAAAAAAAAAAATTGTTAGAAAAATAAAAAAATTTATTTTTCGCTTTGTGTTTCAGGCGGTGGACAGAAGGGGGCGGATTTCGGATCCAGTGCAGACGTACTTATGGTTACCGTCGCATTTTGAGTGGCCCCTTCTCTTTTGTCTTGCCTGTTTATATCGACCTGTTCTCTCGTAGCTGTGATGTCAACTATTTAATCTCTCCAACGATGTCAGTTTTGACAAGTCTGCACTCCTCACTCGGTACCGCCTGTGTGTATGTGTGTGTACAATCTTGACATGCGATTCCATTTTTTTTTTTTTTTTTTACCCAAAGTAAAATGCTATTAGATTTTTAAAAAAATTTTTTTATTTTTATATATTTACTCCCCCCCCCCCCCCAGGCAACGCATACAATAAAATACAAATAATGCATACAAATAAATAAAGACAAACAGGGATTTTTTTTCTTTTTAATTTTCAGAATATTAGGTATCAATTAATAACTATTCCTCAAATTTCAATTTCTTTTGGAATATTTTAAACGGTTTTAGAATATGAGTGCCAATTCCTATATAAAATTATAAATAACTAGCAGTTGCTCAGTATTAAACGTAACGTTAAATTGCTAAAAAAAAAACAAAAAAAAAAACTGAAAGAAACTGAAACATGTGCATGCAAGTGTTGTTTTTTTTCTAAACAGTTCACTTGTAAGTAAAAATAAAAATATACTCTAGCTGAGATTGAAACCAAAACCTAAAAACAGTGAGTCAAGTACTATAATCATTGGACCAGTCTGCCATGATCTTTAAAGAGTGTTTTCAAACCTCGGGAAACAGTTGACAAGCCAATAAAAATCCGATGACCCTTTTCCCAATTACCAATTTTTCAATTGTGACTCCTTAGCAACCCTTTTTTCCAGATGAAAACTGATAAAATTTTCATGTGTCTGAATACCCTATATACCAAATTTCGAGTCCGTAGATCAAAATTTTGTTGAGTATATATGTTGAAGTATCCTCAGTTTTTCATGCACACACACACACACACATTCTCACTATTATAGCTATACTAGCAGGCTGCCTGGCGTTACCCAGTCGTAAAATATGCATAAATATTATATTTTGATTAATACAGAAACTGAGGCATGCAAGTATTATGTTTTTTTTTAAACTGTTCACCACTTGTAGGTATAAAAAAATCTCTAGCAAAGATCGAAAGCAAATTGAATTAAGAACAATAACCATTAGACCAAATTGACACAACATTTGCAAAGTATGTTCAAAAATCTTATTCTTAACATAAAGAAACTGTTTCTCGACTGTGTATGCGCAGTCATGAAATAGTTGACAAACAGATAAAAATCTGACAACCTCCACGTACCAATTTGCTAATTGTGATCCCCTAAGCAGCCCATTTTTCTGGACGAAAACCGAAAACTTTTCCGAATGTCTGAATATCCTATATACCAAATTTCATGTCTAGATGAAAAATTTGTTGAGTATATAGGTTGAGAAGTGTTCTCATACACACGCACACACACATGCACACATTCTCAATTTTATAGATATATAGATTTGAAACAAAATGTTTTTGGTGTTTTCTTTGATGTATTAAAACTGATTTTTATTTGATCTGTATATTTTTTTATTCTTATTTTACTAGAGCTGTACATCTTCCATTACTTCAATTTTGTATCTCAACAGGACTTGCATGGGTGGTGATTGTATACATTAAAATCAACTTTCATCTCAGTGATTTCTCCTATAGCAACTGGCGACTTTATTTGGCTCTATGCACTCTGCCTAGTCTAACTTCCGTCCTCGTTTTTCTTTTGATGCCAGAGAGTCCTAAATACTTGCTGTTGGTCAGTATCTTTTAAACATTTCTTCTTCATCCTTTGTATTCTATTAGATGCAAAAATCCCTCTAAAAAATACTAATGGTTTAATCAACTTTATTTAGAAACAAGATGAAACAAAAAATTAATATAAAAAGAGCTCAGGCATATCTTTGAAAGAAGATTTAAAAAAAAAAAAACTTGAAAACTGCAACTGATCCAAACTTGTATTTTATTCGATTTTTTTTATTGATACGAAAAAAAAAACATGAAGAAAAAAATTACTGTTTTAAGCAGTACTAATAATATGGACATTTCTTTTTTGTATTTTATTTTAATTTATAAAAGACTATCATGGCTACCTGGTGTTGCCCAGGTGCACATGAAGTTCCATTTGGACACACCTGTTATACTAAGAACATTAAGCACTTTTTCATTATTATACATCAACTCTATCCTGGGCAACACTGATACCCCCACAACAAATTCAAAAATAAAAAAAAGATAAAAAATGTAATCGCCCAAAAAAGGAAGAAAAATATGTGACAACCTTCCCCGAGATATTTCAGCAGAAGGAATACAAAGAGAAAAAGCTATTCTCCGGAAATTGAGCACTTTTGGTTGCCTATGTGCTGACCCCCCCCCTCTCCCTCCAAATTAAAACAAATTTTCTTTCAATCAAAATAGCAGGGAGTGGCTGTGCAACCAAAAAAACATGAGCTGCGGTGGCCAGGCTCGAACATAAAACACGAAAAAAAGGAAGAAGTCAAAAACTTGTGGACAAACGCTTTTTTTCCACGCGGCCACAAGTGCTTATGACGTCATGACGTTGTAAAAGAAAAGTTTTAAGCATAAAAAAAGTGACGTGAAAAAGGACCCTCCTTCCAAAAAGTTGTCTGCCACAGAATTAATCTTTTTTTCTAATGAAATTGATATGTGTTGGTACAGGTTTTAAATAGAAGAAACCTGGTTACATTTTTTAATTTAAAAGCATTATTTTTTAAGATTTATTGGAAAATTTTAGAAAACCAAATCTTAAAACATTTTATTAAATAAAACTTTCTTCTCTTTTCCTGAGACTTTTGGTGCAAGAAATCTTTTTCAAAGAAAACTTTTGTGTGCGTTTTCCTTTTCTGGTGCTGGTATTAACTCTAAGAATAAGCACGTTATCGTAAGATCTAGTAAACATTTGAAGAAAAATAAGTTAAAAAATAATAATTCTTCATATCATTTTGATCAGACTTTTGTTCTCATTGTAATCTACGACCTTTGTCAGGCATGTAGGTTATCTTGGAAAAGAAAGAAGAAAAGTTACTGGTTCTGTAAATGGTTTTGTATTCTTGGAGTTGTTTTTCGTTTTTTTCGCTGTGGTTTCGTATACGTGTAAAAAATTGTTTGACAAAGTAAGGCAACTTTAATAAAGTTTGACAGGGGATTATCTCCATTTTTATCATTGAAAATTTGAGGGGTTGTACATAGATATTAGCAACATATAGAAGTCTCTAATTGTAGAAAAAACAAATTCGTACAACCCCTCCTTAAAATTTCAACACTAAAAGGGAGATAATCTCATGTCTAACTTTATTAGAGTTGTCTCCCTTTGTCAACACAATTTTTTTTCATACATACAAAACCATGACAAAAAAGCAAAAAACAACTCCCAAGAATACAAAACCATCTACAGAGCCAGTAACTTTTCTCCTGTCTTTTCCGAGATAACTGTCAACATGCCTGATAAAGGTCGAAGACTATATCGATGAAAACATTGCACAAATGACACTCAAGATGAGAACTATAATCCGATCAAAACTAGTTATATAAACTGCAGAAGTTTAAAAACATCCTTATTTAGAACTAGTGGAGGGTGGGGGGGGGTAAAGTTCTCTTAATTCACGCAGATTTCATATTTATTATTACAGATCTAATTCTCTTGATTATTATATTGTACCTAATATATAGTTGTGATTTCAAAAGTTAAAAAAAAATAAATTGGGTGCCAGTAGCTAGAATTGAAATCAAAACATTTAGCACTCCAGCTCTCTCCTACTGATGTAGCTATTGATAGAGAGGTAAGAAAAGTTTAATATTAAATGACTTGAAAAAATAAATTGAATTAAAAAAGTAAAAATGTCGGCAAGTTGAAATGAACATTTTGCATTTCAACTTGCTGATATGTCTGTACACATTATCCATCCAAACAAAGATTTTACTCATCATAAACCATCCTTAGTGTATGATTACTATTTCCTGTAAATTTCAGTGTTATGTGATTAGTAGTTTAAGAGTTTATTGGTTAAATATTTACACACGTACACATAGACAGACATACATCGAATGTTTTATTTATAGAAATTATTATCCTTTGATCTTTATCTGCATTTGGGGAAAAAGAAATGAAGATGAGAATGATAGTAAAGATATTCCAAATAATTAATCCTTACCTACATAATTCTGAAACTTTTGTTTTTACGTATTTTCCATTTTTTTTCTTTTTTTTTTCTTTTTTTTTTTGTAGACTGGCAAGGAACAAGACTCGTTGTTGGTTTTACAAAAAATTTTCATGGCAAACAATAAAAACAGTTGCTTAGAAGATTATGGAGTAAGTATCGTTTAATTTTTCTAACAGAAAAAGCATGCAAAAAATATATTTATGCATTAATTTTTATCTCCACTTGATACGATCCAAGGCTTCGTTCAGATGAAGGGCGCTTTTTTTTTTTATATAGATTTTTGTGCAAGGTGGAGTACTGCTGCCATATCTGGGCAGAAGCTGCTAAAAACAGCCTATCCTGCCTTGACAGAGTACAAAATAGACTTCGTAGCCTAGTAGAGATGTCCTTTTCTCTTCCCTGCAACCTCTCTCCCACAGAAGAGACGTTGCGAGCCTATCCTTGTTTTATCGTTATTTCCCTGGCAAGTGCTCGTCTAAGCTCCAATCTCTGGTCCCCCCTCGCCAATCTTTAAAAAAAAACACCCGTCTAGCTGAAACCACTGTCAATAATTTTCCCTACTCTTTATCTGTGCCTAAATCAAAACGTAGATTCCATGAACAAAGCTTCTTTCTTAGAAGTGCATGCCTGTGGAACTCTTTTCCGTTTGCCTGTTTCCCACCTGACTACAACTTGGATATCTTCAAGTCCAACATAAACAAATTCCTGATAAACCGCCCCCTTAAGTAAGACACTTTATCAAATCTCCAATATTAATGATTACTACGATATTATCCTATTGATTACTGTACACACAATAACCCTCATCCCCGAGTGGCTTACGGGCCTTAATAAGTTGTGACTACCATGTAAATAAAAAAAAAAAAAAAATTAAAAAAATTCAATGCAAAAACAAGCTTAATGATGATGTCATTGTCGGCTCTCAGTAATATGTTCAAACTGTTTGAGTCACTATTATTTCATCTTCCCCTCAATCAGTGCAATGCTGTAGTGTCTTCAGATATCCTCATTGCAGACAAGCAGTATCATTCCAGATATCCAGCAGAACATTTGGATTTCCATAATGGTAATTGTAAATTAATGTTTGGCCAATTCTTCGATATTTGTCATCTGAAGAGTTGAGTTCCAAAAAGATACCAATCTTGTGAAAATCCGTCGCCTTTGTTGAAAGTTTTAAGCAGACATACATACATTTGAACACAGGTGAGATTTATATAATAGACTAGCAGGGGGGGGGGTACCCGGCATTGCCCGGGTGTTTGGAGGTGTGTTTTTTTGTTTTGTTTTTTGGAGCGGGGTAGATCAAACATGGCCGGGTGCTTAGAGGTGTAAAAGAAAAAAAAAGTTTTAGTAGGAAGGTAAGCTTGAGCCCTGAAGCCTTGACACGAAGGTGGACACAAAAGGAAAAAAAGCCAGACACCTAACCATCTCGGCCACGAGGGGAGAGGAATTGATAAGCGTGTTAAGTTAACATTTATAAATTGAAATTGACAGGTGCGAGGAAGTTAAGTCGCGTGATGTTTGACCTTGAAACATAACGTAAGCAATGGCTGTTCAGCAGTTAAGATTTTGTGCGAAACAGCTTTTACGGAACTTTGGGGAACGAAAAGCAGCTCCCCAGTTTATTAGGAGAGTGTCTCTAAAATGAAAGGAACTGTCTGATATGACGGTGAAAAGCCGACATTGACCAAACGTTATATCGCTTTCTGGAGACCACTGGCCGTGAGCCAGGAAACTGGATATTCGAATCGAGTTTCGCTTTTTTTAATACCGAAAACGAAAGCAACACGCAGCGATCCAAAAATGTGTAATGTTTAACATTTCAAAGTCGGGCAAATTAAATAGACAGGCGACCACCATTGTTAACTCGTAGATATTATGATTTAGACATGATATAAAAAGTTTTAAGAATGAGAGAGCCAAGCGAGCAGCCCTCGGAAAAAAGCCTTTTGCGGACATACATAAAAAGTGTACATACATACACACATTTTCGCTTTTATATTTATAGATTAGTCTTGTCCTCTTGTTGTTTAGATTAGTCTTGGCCTCTTGTTGTTTAGGCAGCAGTCGGATATTATTAAGCAATATAAGATGGAGCATTTTTTATTTCAACTTTAGTGCAACAAAATTGGTAACGGCTCTTGGAAGGATTTTTAAGAAATATGAAATATTGAATAAATGAACAAAAATTTTGAAACTTTTTTGTTTTTTTTTTGTCTTTGAAGGTGAATTCTATTTATCTTTATGATGGTGATGCTGATGAACAGAAGAAAATGTTGGCAGCCAAAAAATGTCCTTCCAATTTTAAGCAGAATGTTTTAGCTGTGAGTATTTTGATTTGTAAATCCAGTTTATTGTCTACATAAAATTGAACCAACAAATTTTCATGAAATCTTTTGCATATTTTGTTTGTTTAATCATTTTACGAGGTCATTCCTAAAGTAAAGCCTCCTATTTTTTTAACTCAAAAAGTTAAAGAGCTACAAAGACGGGAATAGTATTATTAAAACGGGCAACCTTTTGTGCTCCAGAATTTATTTTTCTACATAGTCACCATTATTCTCAATGCATTTTGCCAGGAATTTAATGACTTGTCTCTGCTTCTGATATACATCCATGACAAGGGTTGCTTTATTAGACTCTCACACTGTCAATATCTGCAACAGAGAGATGAAACTTTTAGGTTGTGAATGCATAAGTTCAGTCATCACAACAATGTAATGTGCAATCCTCTCTGATCTATCAGACTAGAATAAACAAATAGGAGGCATCATTTTGAAATAGTCCTCATATATTAATTAAAATAAAAAAGCGAGCATAAAAAGTAATATGGTTAAACTTTGTTGAAACTGGAAAAGAAAAGGACAAGATATTCTAGTAAAAAATATAAATTTATAGCTTAAAATATTGCAGCATTAATAATTGATTATTCAATGTTAAATTGAATTTTAAAAAAAAATTTGATGCTGCAATATTTTAAGTTATAAATTTATTATATTTTTTACTAGAATATCTTGTCCTTTTCTTTTCCAGTTTTAACAACTAATCCCTTGCTTTTCCATATTTAAGCTTAACCATATTACTTTTCATGCTCGCATTTTTTCTATTGTAATCCATGATTTTTCCGGTCCTGGATATGACCTAAAACTATATCCGATGGTGATTCCCCACCTTGCGGGCCTTGGGGAGTGTGGAGCCACCCTTTAATTGCCATTGCTCCCAGGTCCACTCTGACCCGGAGTGGTAGTACCTGTTAGGGTCCCAACTATGGGTTAAATAGAATCCGACTTAAAAAACAAATATACTCCATTAAAAATTGTTCCTCAAAATAACTAGATTCGGCATTAAATAACTTGAAAAAGGTTGATATGCCGTAAAACAAAAACAACCAACCAACCAACCATGATTTTTAAGCTTCCAATAAATTCACTTGTGCTTTGTTTAATTTCAGTCTTATTTTTTTCTTCCATAAACATAATATGCACATATGTAATAACAATGTACGGCACTCGTCTGCTTTAATAAAATCCTCCAATTATCTCCCTTTCATTCTGTCTGTTTCATGTGTTACTTCTCTATTCGCGACAGCAGTGAATTAGTAGCAACACTAGTTACTGAAGCAACGTGATTGCTATGGAAACTAGTTATAAAAAATGTCGCTCACTTGCTTAAGTTTTTTTACGATTTTGAACACCGCTAGATTTGTCATAAGTTTTGTTTTACTGAATGAAAATTGAAAAAAATGTTTTCACAATATAGCTGAGAAGGTGATCTATAAACTGTAATAATTAATTGAAATTTAATCGAAAAATGAGTGAGCAGTGAAGCTTTAAAGCAGTTCTAAATGACTAAAACTGCCATTTAACCATATATTCAAATACTACGGGTTTGAATGATATATATACTAGCAAAAGTACCCATCGTTGACTGGGTTCAAAAACAGCTTACAGAAAATGGACTCTGATTTATGAAAGTATGACCGGTTATGAAAAGGAAGGGTTATAAATTTGGGTTGAGTTTGGGGGTATCAAAACCAAAGCAAAATATGATGAAAGTAAAAATAAAATAGATAAACCCCATAATTTATTATACCATACTTGTTCACACTGAAACATTTATCACAATATTCTGTGGATCTATATTAAAAAACCGTGTTAAACTTTGTGACATATTTCCATTCTTTGGAGGTCAAGTGCGAACGAACACCCCATAATTTTATTATACCATATTTCTTCAAACTGAAACATAATTATCAAAGTATACTTACGCAGATAGATATGAAAAGTCTTTATTAAAATGTGTGCCTATTTCCATTCTATGGAGCCCAGGCGCGAACATGGACCCCACAATTTTATTATACCATCCCTATTTAAGTTAAAACATACTTATCGAAGTATTATTATGTACATCTATATCAAAAACACTTGTAAACGTTTTTTTTTTAATTTTACAATTTTTTATTTCCATACTTTGTGAACCAGGTGTGAACGCAGACCTCACAATTTTAATGAACCACCGTTCTGCCAGATCAAACATACCCATTTCTGTGTCTCGATACATCTTCTATCATTATATGTAATCAGTTGTTTTAAATAGTCAACCATATAGGAGCCTATTTGTGACCAGACACACACACACACACACGTTCAGCTTTATATTATAGATATAAAAATGGAAAGCATTAGGCTTCGGAATGCCATGGTATAAAGAATTCTGACTTACCTTATTGATGTATATTTTTATTGAATAAATAAAGAAATCTATATATATTAGTACATAGTTTTATATCGACATTTTCTTTTTTATTATTTTCTCTCTCTCTCTCTCTCTCTCTCTCTCTCTCTATATATATATATATATATATATATATATATATATATAATGTGTGTGTAATTATGTCATGAATATACACATATAAGTTGATATAATCTATTTTTATATTTTTAGTATTGACTTTGAGTAGAGCTTAGTAGTATTATGAAAGTTTAGTTGCCATAAATGTATTTTAATATTACTTTTTATCTATATTATATTTAGTGTTGCGGCGATTAAATGACATCGGAATTGGAATAATTTTCCAATGCCAAAACGATTCTTTTGTCTTTTTTATTTGATTTTGTTGAAAGCAAAATCTTCCATTGCTGGTAATAATGATAAAATGATCTATATTTATTGATTTTAAAACTAAAATTGATAGATAATCATCCACAAATGTATTTTTACATTTAGGAAAATATCTGCACATTTAACATGTGTTTTCACAGTAATTGGGAAAAAATAAGTTTACAGTTAAATATTTAGAGATTTATAAGGAATCAGTAATTTAGTATGGAATCCATAATTGTATTAGAATCGTGCAAAAAAAATAAAAATAAAAAAAAATAATTAGAATCGTCCCATCACTAATTATATTTCTCTAACCCTGAAACTATTAGGTCGATCTCACTATAATAAGTATCATAGCATTTGTTCAATTCACAGGGATTAATAAGGATTAATATTTAATACAAAAATGAGCACAAATTGAATCATATTTGGTTTGGCATAAAAGTACTTGTTCTTAATCTACATGATATAAGCTTTGCCCACTTTAATAAGCTTAAAAAGTCTACTGTATATATGTGTGCGTGTATATATACATATATATATATATATATATATTATACTAACAGGCCGCCCAGCATTGCCTGGTCATAAAATACACTTAAATGTGATAACCTACATCTAAAATTTCAAGTGTTTAGACCCAAAATTGGCAAAGGAGTTTGATTGTCTGCAAAGGTCAACTCTTTTAACTCTGACCCCTTGGCAGCCAAACTTTCGCCCAAAAACTGATTAAAAAGCTTGCTGCATGTCTAAATACCCTTTATGTAAAATTTCAAATGTTTAGACCCAAAATTGGCTGAATAGTTTTCTAGAGACCACAAAGGTAAAATCTTTTGAACTTTGACGCCTTGGCAGCTAAATTTTGAGCTAAAAAATAATTAAAAAACTTACCCTATGTCTGAATACACTTTGTGTAAAATTTCAAATATCTAGACCAAAATTTTGCTGAATAATTTGGTAGACCACAAAGGTCAATTTCTTTTTCACTTTGACCTCAATTTTGACCCCATAACATTTGTTTTGGGCTCAAATCAAATTAAAAAGTTTGACCCATGTCAAGTAACCTACATTTCAAATTTCAAATGTTTAGACCCAAAATTGACAGCGGAGTTTGGTAGAGTTCTCAAAGGTAAAATTGTTGACCTCTGACCCCTCGACAGCCAAATTTCTGGCCAAAAACCGATTAAAAAGATTTTCCCAAACTCAATACCTCTTATGTCAAATCTTGAGTCTGTAGACTGAAAATTGACAGAGTAGTTTGGCAGGGAAATGTACACACACACACACACAATTTCCTTTTTATAGATTATATTGGACCCAATATATCAAAAAATAAATAAATAACATGTGCACTACCACCAAGAATCGAAACGAAAACGTTTAGCTTATGATTTATTTTTCCTTTTGATGTTAATACCTGAGCTATGAAGACATGTTTGCTGCAAGGCTAAAAATTAAAACATGAACCAATAGCTATTACGTTATGCATGCATATTCGTAATACAGTGGTTCAACCTTTACTTGGCAAATTCCATTTTTTTAATTTTCACACTTTTGCACCGATTTTCCTCGGCTAAAACCCAAATATAAAGTGCCTAGAATTATGAAATGGTCAATGATGCTTAACTTTGGTAATCTGACAAGAACTGGTGTGTGCCGTGTATACATAACAAGACATACAAATACATATATTCACATTAGCAGACATCTCTCCTTTATATGATTGGTACATATATATATATATATATATATATATATATATATATATATATATATTAGCACTCATTATAAACTCTGGCCCTGTCGGTGGGGCATTAGAATACGCCGACTGCCCCCCTGCAGAGGGTAAAAGTCCCTCAATGGGGGTCCTGGATATGACCTTAAACTATATCCGGTGGTGAGGCTCCAGCTTGTGGGCTTTGGGGAGTGTGGAGCCACTCTTTAATTACCATTGCTCCCAGGTCCACTCTGACTCGGAGTGGTAGTACCTGTTAGGGTCCCAACTATGGGTTAAATAGAAACCGACGTGAAAACAACAACTATATTCTATTAAAAACATTTTTTCTTCAAAATCTTTGGATTCGGCATTAAATAACCCGAAAAGGGTTGATATGCCGTAAAACAAAAACAACCAACCAATCATTATAAACTCTAACAAGATGAAAAATAACTTCTTCAATCTCTTTTAATCAACAAACTTATACTAATGGAACAGAATTTGAATTTAAAATCAGGTTAGTGGTATTATTTACAAAGTTTTGTTGGAAATGTGTCGTAAAAATAAACTTTGTAAATACAGTGAAATGGGTGGGATTTTGCTGCTTGTAAGGTTAGTCGGGTTAGGGTTTATGTCAAGGGGCACAAGTCCTTTGATTTGTTGGGAATGTGTTGTAAAATAATTTTGTAAATTGTATCGATAAAAACAAAAAAATACATTCCTTCCATTTTGTAAACACATAACACATTTTGAATTCTGACACTTATGGTTCGTTAGAAACCCCCCCCCCAAAAAAAACCGTTCTTTTCATGTCAAAACTGCACCACATATTTTTAATTCCATTGACTGCCATTCTATGCAATGAGCGCATTACACATTTTTGAAATGTAATGGCTATGGATCGTTTAAAAGAAAAAGAATAAAAACATTCTTTACATGTCACAAACGCACCAAATATTTTTAAATACAAGAACTCAAGTTTGCCCAGCTGGGAAAACTGGAGTCCTTATACTGGAAAAATATCCAGTAAATGAAAAGTTGTTTAGTAAATCGTTATATTTTTGCATTTTTTTTTTTTGCATTTCCATACACCAAACGTGGATATAAATATCACTAAAACATCCGCTGGGTCATAAGCTTCATTTCGGTACCTTACTTGCCTGGGTGGATTGCCTGTAGGCTGAGATAAACCACGTCACACACACACTCACGCACACAGACATTAGGAAAATTTATAATAAGATTGTACTTCTATTTTTTTCTTCAAATCAATTGTCTCAGTTTGAATCTAAAAATAATTTTTTCGTATTATCGCAGTTAAGTGATGTTGTTTATACTGAAAACACTTAGCTGGACACTCCACCAGACTAGAGGAATTCTTGTCCTGGAATCCAATAAGGCCAATTGATCAAAAGAAAAATATATAATTTTCTGTGTTTTATCCTCGTGAGGATTCTTCAGGCTATTTCACGGAATCTATGTTGCTGCATGTTTTTATATGTTCCCAGTAGCAACATCGGTTCCATGCAATAACCTGGTGACGATGAAACCTGGAAAATTTTGTGTAGCTTAATTGCCATATATATTTTCAAACCTTACTACCTAGCTATACTTGTGTATCGAGCACTATCAAAGTAAATACTGAAAATAGAAATATATAAATACTAGCGAGAGGTACCCGGCGTTGCCCGGGGGTTTGGAGGTGTGGGGAGGAGGTGTAAAAAAAAAAGTAAGTATGAGGATCGAACCCAAACCCTTGAGGCAAAGTTGTAAATTAAAGTGTGAAAAAAAAAACGTGCGATATTAACCATTGCCCCACCTCGAGATGCTAACGGAAACACGTTTGAATTTATTTAATTACTTGGATTTAGCAGGTGCCCGTTTTAATGAGTTAATGAGGTCAAGTTTGACTGCGGGATAGTATTCATTTACTGCTGAACGCTTTTTTTTTTCCCCCCTAAGATGTTATAGGAAAAAGAGTAACCCACATGCGGCGAGTGACAAATATTGAATATTTATCTTCCCAAAATCGAACAAATTAAATAGACAGGCGAACTTCGTTGTTAACTGTGAGATATTACGATTATATGTGATATAAATGTTTTAAAAAGTTGTGAAGCGAGCGACCGCTTCTCTGAAAAAAGCCTTTTGTTGACATACAGAAAAAGCGAACACACACACATACATACATACATTTTCGCTTTTATATATATAGATTATAACGTTTTCACTAGTTTGGACCAGCATCATTAGCAAGGGTAAGAGGATGCCAGTCTAAACCAGTGAAAATGTTATAATAATATTAATGGGATCTATATCAACAATTTCGCCTCCAACACAAAATGATATAGACATCCACATACAGCACTGTTTCGCTGTATTACAGCTCATCAGTGCGGCTAGACCAGCACCTTTCCCTAACCTGAGTTTGAACCTACAACCTTCACGTTGATAGTCAGCAGTTCTAACCTCCGACCTATGGGATTGGTGCTCACAAATGACCTCATCAAATGTCCATCTAAATAGACTGCTTTTAGTGCTCGAGCTGCCATATATATTCTAGCAGGCCGCCTGTCATTGCCCGGTCATTAATATACTTAAAGATATTTGGATTAATGCCGATTTCGTATTTGTTATTATACTAGCAGGACTTGTTAACCAGTGTTGCCCGGTTGATAAGCAATATCAATTAGTTACAAGCGAAAAAAGTTTATTTTCTGCTACAATGAAAATTTTCATATTTGTTAGTTTTATTCTTGTCTATTATTTTGCTTTGTTTTTTTTTTATCGCAGATCCTACGCTTGACCGTTGAACTCTTCCAGAAACCTTTACTGCACAACACCTGCGTCTTACTGCTCATTAGTTTTTCATTATCGTTTGGGTTAGTAAATCCATTTACACTCATTTTTTCATTTGTTTAACAATTCACTGATCGTTTAATACAACATATACAGCACAAAACTTGAATGCCTACTAGACATTGTCTTCCAGTGTCTTCAGGTGTTCAGTTTCTCTGTTTGGTACTAGTGCACTTATTGATCCGTGCTGAAATAATGTTATTTATAAAGCCATTCTTAACATGGGGAGGGGAGGGTGTTTTGTACCTATTCTGTACACGAATATTGAATAAAAAATGTATAAAACTTTAATTAAACTTGGAAATACGATTTAAAAAATAGCACGGATCAGTAAGTGCACTAGCACCCTCTGTTCAAGGATTTGTTATGGAAACCTGGCATGAGGATACTCTTCCCTACAAGTAAACCGAAACTAAATATTCAAAATCGCACAGTATTCAAAGCACACATTTATATGGCTACACTACACGGGTTTATACAAGGATAAGTGCACTTTCTTTAAATGATTTTGTCTATAGTAAATACACTCAGTTTGATACTCTTCCAGACTAGATGAATTCTTGTCCTGGAATCCAGCAAGACGAAAAGACCAGAAGAAATATATATTATAACTGTTGGAGACTCCCCTCCATGGGATTAATGGACTATCTCATGACATCACTTCCTCTGGTGACGCCACTTCCGGTATCGAGTACCGGTGCCCGGCAGTCTGAGATAGGCACGCGACCAAGCAGGTCGGGTGCACATACCTTACCATTGAGGAATGGTATTACTAAACTTACTTTGCCTGTAATATATGTGAATACATGTTTTGTTCCTAAAAATCCTGTGTTCCCTCGTTCTTATTACCATTTAAACCCATAACAAAAACATAATTAACTGGTCAATAAATAAGAAAATTAATATTACTAACGAGTTTATTAACTTGTTTATTAACTTGTTTATTAACTTGTTTATTAACTTTATGTTTAAGAGATAAAACAGCACTATAATGGAACATTCGAATATAGAAATCCAGAGTTGGTCGCAGGAAGGGGCCCCTTGATTTTTAAGAACGTTGAATTAAAGTGAAATGAAAGAGATTATCATTACTCAATCTGGAAATCCAATCGATCGGCTGGTCACATCATGCCCTCGTATCTATAACTTCATCCTAACAGTATTATTCGCTATGATTTTTATAAAAGTCATAACCTTATTTTAACTTCATTTTTTCTCTCCAAATGGGTATTAAACGTGTTGATCGTTTTGAGAACAAAAAATGATCAATGCCAAGGAGTATTTTTTTTTTTTTTTAAGTAATGATGGTACTTTCCCTGTAAAAATTGTTTTCTACGTGCAATGTATTTATATATCAGAAATTGAGGCATATTCTGAAGCCGAAGAAAAATTGTCCTACAAAAAAGGCATCAAGTTTGCTAGAAAGAACTTGTCCTGCCTTGATAGAGTTCAAAATAGACTTCGTAGCCTCGTAAGAGATGTCCTTTACTCTTCCCTGCAACCTCTATCTCACAGAAGAGATGTTGCGAGTTTGTCTCTGCTTTATCGTTATTTTCATGGAAAGTGTTCGGCTAAGCTTCAGTTTATGGTCCCCCCTCACTAAACTTTCACAAGAAACACTCGTCTAGCTGAAAACACTATCAATAATTCTTCCCACTCTTTATCTGTGCCTAAACCTAAACGTAGATTCCATGAACAAATGTTCTTTCTTAGAACTGCATGCCTGTAGAATTGTTTTCCGTTTTCATGCTTTCTGGCTGACTACAATATGGTTGTCTTCAAGTCCAACATAAACAAGTTTTTGATGAGCCGTTCCACTTAAGTAAACAAATTTACCGAATTTCCATTACTAACGATTACTATATTACCCAATTGACTACTGTACACTCTTCACCCTTATCCTCGAGTGGTCTCTGGGCCTTGATAAGTGGTTATGCCTATGTAAAAAAAAAACGAAGAGACTAAATTACTACTACTACTATTACTACAGTGTGACGTCTTCTGTTCACAGCTGTATGAGTCTGAACGCCTTCTTGTGTTATCATTGGTTATATTATTGTTGGTATTGATTGCTGCTCTCCAGACCTTACGATCATTGACCAGATGCTCTGTGATGTTTAAAGTGTAGAGGTCAACCTTGATGGGTAATAGTGAATAAAACGAGACGGGAAGTTTTAAACACAACGGAAGTTGACACATGGGTCTCTCAGTTTAGCTATGGATGCACAGAATTGATACAATTTTCAATTATATTTTATGTTGTTTTTTTTCACCTCCTTTATAATAAAAATATATAAAAATATGTAAACTTTTTGTATCAATTATTTTTTTAATTCTTTAATCGTATAAAAAATAAAAAATAAAGAAGATATGCAAGTAAAAAAAAAAACAATTGGTAAAATAGCTTGTATTTTTATATATTGTTTGTTAATATATTGTTTGTTAATATATTGTTTGTTAATGTATTGTTTGTTAATGTATTGTTTGTTAATGTATTGTTTGTTAATGTATTGTTTGTTAATGTATTGTTTGTTAATGTATTGTTTGTTAATGTATTGTTTGTTAATGTATTGTTTGTTAATGTATTGTTTGTTAATGTATTGTTTGTTAATGTATTGTTTGTTAATATATTGTTTGTTAATATATTGTTTGTTAATATATTGTTTGTTAATGTATTGTTTGTTAATGTATTGTTTGTTAATGTATTGTTTGTTAATGTATTGTTTGTTAATGTATTGTTTGTTAATATATTGTTTGTTTATATATTGTTTGTTAATGTATTGTTTGTTAATGTATTGTTTGTTAATGTATTGTTTGTTAATGTATTGTTTGTTAATGTATTGTTTGTTAATGTATTGTTTGTTAATGTATTGTTTGTTTATGTATTGTTTGTTAATGTATTGTTTGTTAATGTATTGTTTGTTAATGTATTGTTTGTTAATGTATTGTTTGTTAATATATTGTTTGTTAATGTATTGTTTGTTAATGTATTGTTTGTTAATGTATTGTTTGTTAATGTATTGTTTGTTAATGTATTGTTTGTTAATGTATTGTTTGTTTATGTATTGTTTGTTTATGTATTGTTTTCAAGCATATTTTTATTATTGAAACCTGCATAATCTATTACGATCTTTGCCGCCAAGTATGTTTTATCTGCAACCCTTGCCAAAACACATAATGGATGAAATTGTGTTTTCTGGATTATTCTTTAAAGCACCTTGTATTAAAAACAAGAGACGCAATGAAAACGTTGAAGTGGAAAAAATATGCGATTAAAAGATAAAAAAAATAATTGATAAAAAAAGATTGTCATATGCGATTAAAAAATAAAAAAGATCGTAATAGATTACGCAGGTTTAAAAAAAAAAACTATATTTAAAAAAAAAAAAAAACTCATCGCATATCTTTTTAAATAACTGTTTATTTAAGTTAAAAAAAATAAACATAAAATATACTTGAAAATTGTATCAATTCTGTGCTTCCATAGCTAAATTAAGAGACCCATGTGCCAACTCTGTTGTGTTTAAAACTTTCTGTCTCGTTTTATTCACCATTACCCCATGATGTTGTCCAGCTTCTTTGGCCAGTTGCAGTATTTGCTTCTGACATGAAACGACAACATTCTATGTTTCCATCCGTTCTCTTCACGTGCCAAAACCATCTCAATCTTCCTTTTTTGTCACTTAATCCCGTGTTTTTCTTGGCCTTCCCTTATAAACTGAGTTTGCAATTTTTTATTTTTTATTTTTTTTGATTACATTTTCACCCCAAACAAGGCACATTGCCACTTTGATGTAGGGGGCTACTATTAGGGACACAGGCTACAGGGGTACTAGGTGGGGAGTTGGGCAGCAAGATGTCAGTTCACGTGACACTTGAACTTCTGCATGTCAGTACAGTTCGGGAAGCAGGAACCTGGCAGGGAGTTCCAAAGTCTAGCGGTTCTGGGGAAGAAACTACTGAAGTAGAAGGCTCTCTTACATCTAGGGATCTCTACTGTGAAGGGGTGGGATTGTACTGTTTGTCGGGTTTGTCGGGGGTATTTACGTAGAGGGGATACAAGTGCTTGCAGTTCGTTGGAACATTTACCGTTAAAGTACTTGTAGAACAGGCAGAGGGATGCTACATTTTGCCGATAGGACAGAGGCTGAAGCTTGGATAACAGTTCAGGACCTATCAGATTGGCGACTCTCTTTTGAACCTTGTCTAGGAGTGAGAGACTAATAGCAGATGCACCGGCCTAAATATGACAACAATACTCCATACATGGGCGAATGGTGGCCTTATAGAGGTACAGGATACTTTCAGGCGTTAGTAGCTTTCTAGCACGGTAGAGAGAACCTACCTTTTTCCCACCGGTCTTGGCAATGCTCTCAATATAATTGTTCCAACTCCTGTTTCTTGTGAACGTTAGGCCGAGGAGTTTAAAAGATGTTCTTTCAGATAAAGAGTCGTTGGCCATTGCTATTGGTGGTAGAGAAGGTTTCTTGTAGTTATTGAAGGAAACAAGTTTAGTCTTGGCAGCATTGAATGTGACCATCCATTTTTGTCCCCATTCCACTACAGATTGGAGGTCATTCTCTAGTGTTTCTGCCATTTCTTTAGATATGTGTTCATTTGTTTTCCTGTCGTGTCTGTTATAGAGCGTGGTGTCATCAGCATATATACCCATCTCGCAGACAATTTTGTCAAGGAGGTCATTTATGAATATTAGAAATAATAGAGGTCCAAGGATAGACCCCTGAGGCACTCCCACATTTATATCGTATAGTATCACATTGATTTAATGGCTGTTTTATATGCTGTCATGTGTTTGATAGCTTTTAGAAGTTGGCTAAACTAAACTATCTCTGACCAGGTTTTTATTTGTCCCTCTTTCTCTCAAATCCACCCTTATCATTTCCTCCCATCTTTTCCTTGGCCTTCCACTGCCAACTCACCCTGCTATTTAAACTTTTCTATTAACCCAAGAACCTTTTATCAATTCTTTCAATGTGACCATACCAACAAAGTCTTCTGTTCTGCACACATCTCCCTGTCTAGATGTAATCTTCCTCTGAGGTCCACAGAACTAAACCTGTGTTCAAGACTCGCATTACACATGGATTGCATTATTCTTATATTGTTTCTCTCCATGCAACACATGTCTTCAACTTTTACAGGCCAGATTTCACTTTCATACATCATCACATTGTGTACACACGCCTGATAGACTCTTCCCTTGGTCGACAGTGGAAACGCTCTGAGGTTTAGTCAAGGCATAAGTTCCCTGAACTCTTAAAACCTACTTTTACTAATTAGCTGATAACTAATAACTAATAATTAACTAATTTTAAATATGTTTATATGTCTGCATGATATCATGTTTATATGAAAAAAAAATCTTACCGATTGTCAATTTATTGAATAAATTTTCAAGAACTGACTTTTAACGGTTTAAAAAAAATTAACATGAACAATCATTGTATAGTTAATATTCCTGACCCAATTTAATATAAAAATGTAATTATATGAATTTATTATATAAATCTAATATATAACTTAAAATAAATGTTTGAGAGTATCCTGTACCTCTTCAAGGCCACCATTCGACCATGTATGAAGTATTGTTGTCACATTTGGACTGATCCATCTGCTACTGGTTTCTTACTCCTGGATAGGATCCAAAAGAGAGTCGCCAACCTAATAGGTCCCGAACTGTCAGCTGGGCTTCATCCACTGTCCCATCGACAATGTTGCATCCCTCTGCCTGTTTTACAAGTATTTTAATGGTAGGTGCTTTGATTAACTACAATCCCTTGTACCTCCTCAACGTAAATATCCTCAACAAACCTGACAGGCAGCAAAATCCCACCCCTACAGAGATTCCTAGATGTAAGAAAGGCTTCTACTCTAATAACTTCTTCCC
The DNA here is from genome assembly GCF_053919585.1 of Euprymna scolopes. Taxonomy (NCBI): domain Eukaryota; kingdom Metazoa; phylum Mollusca; class Cephalopoda; order Sepiida; family Sepiolidae; genus Euprymna; species Euprymna scolopes. The sequence continues at coordinate 117,934,034 of NC_136504.1, forward strand.
TAGAACTGCTAGACTTTGGAATTTCTTTCTAGGTTCTTGCTTCCTTGACTGTAGTGACATGCAGAAGACCAAGTGTAATGTAAACAGTCTCTCTCTCGGTTCAAAATGTTTAGATCCAGCAACAAGCAAGAACAAGATAGCCAGCAACAAGTTAAACTGCAGACCAGCTTAATGCGGGTACTGGTCTCCCGCTTTATGGTTTTTTAAATCAGAGATTTGCTTCTCCTAGAAAAGTTGCCTTCACCACGGCTTACGGGAGCCCTCTCCACCCCAGCACACACATACATACACAGACACACACGGTGCTAGTTGGCCGTTGACCCTGAAAAATGGTTCATTCACCCTTTGAAAGGTCTTGTTTTTAATCCTTCAGTGAGACTAGCCGCCCTCCTCACCAAACAAGTCTGGTGGGGAAACCAGTTTAGTCGTCAGTGACCCGACCATGAGGCAGGTAGTACTGGGTTACATGGTACCAGTAGCATATGACATAACCTGATTATATATATATATATATATATATATATATATATATATATATATACTGTTTTAACAAAAAAACAAGACTTCAAAAAAGGGTTGATAGCAACAAAAAGTGTATTTCATTGTTAGTTTCAATTGTTTCAAGACCATTTGGACAAATTCAAACAATATGTTGTTTGAAAATTTTCACAAGAACAGCCTTTCTTCAGACTTATTAAATAAAAAACACTTTAACAATGAAACATTAAGGAAAAGAAACATTTCCTTTATGGGGGAAAGAAAACAAGCGAGAACACTTTACCTTTGTTGCATCCTTTGTAAAGTATTTTTTTCATATATATATATATATACACACACACACACACACAGTATTATTAATTTTTCTCTTTTCATCCTATTTTATTACATGGTTTCCAAAATGGAACTTTTTTATTTTAACATTCTGGTTGCTTTAAGTGTTTTTGGTTTCTAAAAATTATATGCTTTCTGCTAAAAATTATACGCTTTCTGCCATGATGGAATTTATAATAAATCTGTTGCACGCCCTCAGAGTAAGATGTAAGCTTTAAATATCCAATTCAGTTTGCGAGCACATGTCATGCACATGTGTGCTATAAAAGAAAAACTCAGATATAAAAAGCATGGTGTTAATGAAATTAAAATGTTAAGACAACACAGTACTTCTGCAGTTTAAATGCCTGGCAGACAACGAAAACAGCCGGATCATACCAAGCGAACGGAAGTCAATTCAAAAACGAAAATAAATAAAAATATATAACCTACCATAATAAATTCATAAAATTAACTGTTTCATTTTTTTATTGTAAACTTTTTTTTTTTTTTTTTTTTTGTAATAAAAGTTTTGTTACGTTGAATTAATGAACAAATATGTTTTCTTGTTTTTTGTTTTTTTTTTAATGAAAAGTTATTTTTCTTTGAAAAAATATTTGTTTTGTGACCTGGTTGTCCCACTGAAGACTTAATCTGCTAAGAGTTGTCTGTTAGGGCTATTGCCCCCAACCTCCCCATGTTAAGAATGGCTTTCGGAATAAACACCCCAAACCTCCCCATGTTAAAAAAGGCTTTTGGAATAAACACTCCCAACCTCTCCATGTAAAGAACGGTTTTCGGAATAAACACCCCCAATATCTCCATGTTAAAAACGGCTTTCGAAATAGACATCCCCAACCTCCCTATGTTAAGATGTGTCTGTTTTTGCCACTCGATTTCTCAGTGAATGAGCTCACTTTTTTTTCCCATGCCGGTTTTGTTTATCTGCCAGATGTTGCTGAGTGAGACACACAAAAATGGGAATTTAAACAGCAGAAGTCAATACAAATACAGAATTTTTATTTTAATATTTAGATTCATTAAAATTAAATTCAAATGCTCTATTTATAAAAAGTGTCCATGCGTTTCAACAGAAATCCAATCCCATATTTATGCCAATCCATTACTTATGAATGTTAATGATAACATGTTGATAATTTCCCTTGCTTTTCTCTCGACAGCTTTTATAGTTTGTGGATGTGGTTTCCTGAGATTTTTGACAGAATTGAGAAATATGGAGGGTCCGTATGTTCTCCAGGGAAATCTCACAACACATCAAACACCTCAGTGACGGAATGTTTGCCTCCAAACAATAATATCTTCTTTGACGGATTTCTGACAGCTGCGTCAAATTTGCCCGGAAACATCTTCACTATTTTCCTCATGGATAAAATTGGTAGAAAACTATTACTTGGTAATTTTTTTTTTTTTCTTTTGTTCTGTATTGATAAAATTTTTATTTGGTAAATTGCTTCTTTTTTTTTTTTTTTTTGTGCTGTATTGATAAGTTTTATTTGGTAAATTGCTTTTTTTTTTTTTTTTTTTTTTTTTTGTTTAGTGGTAGAAAATTTTTATTTGGAAAATTGCCTCATTGAGTCGTCAAGTTGAGCTGAGAGGGAAGAAGCTGAAATCTCTCAGTAGACGACTGCTTTATACATTTTTGGCTGGCTCCAGAAAACGATTGCTACTGCCGATATTTTGGTTTTGGAAAATCGTTAAAAAGATGATCTTCTTGATTTTCTCATTGGCTGCTTGTGTCACGTGATGTGCTTTCAACTACGTCCGCCAAAAATAGGTTCATTTTTACTTTTGTTGTTTGAGAAAAGTGTGTGGGTGTATTTGAAATTGTGTCGTTGCTGGCAAAACGCATTTTTTTGCAAAATGCGCGGGAAAAATTGAAATGAACAAAAAATTGTTTATTTGCGCGTGCGAGTGTGTGTTTGTGTGTGAGTGACTACACACCTCCCTTTTGAACTCATCTGTGTTTTACGATCATTTTCTTCAAATTCTATTTTTATTTTCTTTAATAAATAATTATAACCCTATTGATTTTCGTAATTTTTGGATATAATCATCTTAAAATATAAGGAATTCGTAGATGCCATTGTTTTCATGTGAAATTCAGCATTACGATTTCTGAAAACTTGTCCCAATACTGTAGAAGCACCAAATATATTTTTTGGGAAAAGTGAAAAATAGTTTTCGTGATTTGTTTTGTTTATGCTGATGCTTTTTTTTTTCTTCCGACCTTCTCTTTTCCAGCCAGCAGCATGGTGATCTCTGGAATCAGTGTGTTTACAATTTTATTAATCAGCGATCGAATATCCAACCTCATTGTTTCATGTATTTTCGGAGGGATTAGTGTGATTGGATGGAATGCTCTGAATGTTTTGAGTCTTGAACTCTTCCCAACTAAAATCAGGTATGATATAATTGGCATGCTATCTCATGATCCATTTTTATTCTTTGGTCAGATCAGGCTATCTGAAGATATAGGCTTCCCGACTGAAAAAATTGCACCAAACATTGATGCCATATTTTTCTTTTCTCTTTACAAAACTCAATCATGTTCTGCAAAGCCAAGAACAAAATCAATTTTCCTCTACAGAATAACTAATCATTGACTTGAAATTTGGTATATAGGGTATTCAGACATGTGGAAAACTTTTTAATCGGTTTTTATCCAGAAAAAAGGGGCTGCTCAGAAAAATTGGAACGTGGAGGTCATTGGATTTTTATCTGTTTGTCAGCTGTTTCACAAGGTTTGAAAACAATTTTATCAAAGATTGTGGCAAGCTGGTCAAATGGTTATTGTACTTACCTAACTGTCTTTAGGTTCTTTAGGTTTTGAGTATTTTTTTTTTTTTTACTTACAAGAAGTGAACTGTTTAGAAAACAATACTCGAATGCACATGTCTCAGTTTCTTTTCGTTTTTTTTTTTTTTTTTTAAAAGGAATTTAACATTTTATACCAGGCAACATCAAGTAAATTTTCTAGAATATATATATATATATATATATATATATATATATATATATAAATTTGAATAAACTATATATTTTATTTGATAGATGATTTAGATTCTTTAGCTTTTATAAAATGTTGTCTCGATGAAAGTTCTTCCCATCACTTTTTTTTTTTTACACGGTGGTCACCACATATCAAGGCCCGGAAGCCACTCAGGGATAAGGGTTATTGTAAGTACAGTACGTTAGTGTGGATATTTAAAGTGTCTACTTAAGGGGGCAGTTCGTCAGGAATTTGTTATTTGTTAACGTTGAACTTGAAGACATCCAAGTTGTAGTCAGGAGGGAAGCAGGCAGACGGAACAGAGTTCCACAGGCATGCAGTTCTAAGAAAGAAGCTTTGTTCATGGAATCCACGTTTTGATTTAGGCATAGATAAAGAGTGGGGAAAGTTTTTGACAGTAGATTCAGCTAGACAGGTGTTTTTGTAAAAGATTGGCGAGGGGGGACCAGAGATTGGAGTTCAGACGAGCACCTGCCATAGAAATAACGATAAAACAAAGATAGGCTTGCAACGTCTCTTCTGTGGGAGAAGAAAGGTTGCAGGGAAGAGAAGAGGGCATCCCCCACTAAGCCACGAAGTCTATTTTGTACTCTGTCAAGGCAGGATTGGCTGCTTTTAGCAGCTCCTTCCCAGATATGACAGCAGTATTCCATCCTTGGACGTACTTGGCTTTTATATAGATAGAGAATTGCATCAGTAGTGAGATCTTCTGGAGCGGTAGAAGGATCCCACCATCTTTCCAGCGACCTTGGCAACAGACTTGGTACATGTTTTCAGATCAGGAGTAAAGGTCAATCCTAGAAGCTTGTCAAAACATGGGGCTTCTCCTTGATGAGAATCATCCATTTCAATTGATGCCAGATGGGGATCAGAGCGTTGATGATGCAAAGATAGGAGTTTAGTTTTAGATGCATTAAAGGTAACCAGCCACGTCTTCCCCCACTGAACCACTCGTTCAAGATCAGAGGAGAGAGAATTAGAGGGAGCTTTGTCATTTACAGCCTTTGATGTGTTGCCGTAGATGGTCGTATCATCAGCATAGATGTCTAAGTTGGCGTTAAAATTGTGTGGTTAGAATGTTAGAAATTTAAGTCAGGAGAATTTATGGAAAATATATAGGTTATCTCCCTTTGGTTATATTCTGTCAGGGTGGGGGGGGGGCACAAATTCATTGACTCCCACCCAAAACAAAGGAGTAAAGCATCCCAACCCCCAGAAAATTAGGCCATCTGTTGGCCATTGGGTGGCAACAAGTGATGCTGACAGACAAGATCCAGGTTGCTAGGAACAAAGTGTAGTATTTGTTCTGATACATTTTGCCTTTTCTGTCCTCAATCAGTGGATGAGAAATCCCTCATGACTGAAAAAAATTTTTATTTTTGTTCCTATCTCTTTTTGGGGAACTGGATTTTCTCCACATTAAAAACCGACCTTGTGTCTCACTCTGCCCTCATGGGAAGTCAAGTAAATAGGAACCCTTACTTTTGTTGGATTATTGGTCGGGCAATGCCCAATATTGTGACTAGCAAACGTAAACAAAGAACCAGCTTGGATGTCGTAGATGTTCACCTGGATATGATGTCAATGACCAGACAAAGAGAACAATGGAATTTGTTCAACATAAACACACACACACACACACACACACAACAAAGAGTCTGTGAGAGATGACTCAAACAGACGCGTGTGTGACTGTAATTCGTTGGAAAATCCGCCAGCCTCATCCTCTATAGAGAGTTCTAATTGTTACTAAAGGGAGAGAAATCTTTTATAAAAACTGAAAATCTTTAGTCAATTTAGCAAATCTTTTTCACTAATTGTCTTCAAAAACTTTTCATTAATGATTAATTTTCTACCTGACCGTTTTTTTTTTTTTTTTTGTAATTTTTGGATATTTGGTCCTAACTATGGGTTGAATAGAAACCGACTTGAAAACAACAAATATATTCTATTAAAAAAAATTTACTTCAAAATCTTTGGATTCGGCATTAAATAACCTGAAAAGGGGTTGATATGCTGTAAAACAACCAATCAATCGTCTTCTCTTCTGGCCATGTTGTTGTCTCTCACATAAGCGGCTACTGAAGGATGTACAGTGGCTTACAAGTATTAAAAAAATAGCATAAAACACAAACGCATTCTGCAAATATCAGTTACACTTTTGGTGTGTGTGCGTGTGTGCACGACAGCGGCTCACGATACGCAAAGGTCCACATCTACGTTTTGTCGAGACCGTGTTTGTCAATGTCTCATCTTGATCTCCAAAAACTCTATCGATCTGGTCCAAGTCACGATCCGTCTTCAACTGTATCAAACTCACAATAGTCCTTAACTCAAAACTGTCGTCAACCATTGCAAACCCATGTACTCTCTCCCCCCAACTGTCCTAAAGTTCACTGACACTCCCAAAATTGCCCGTAATTACCTCTAAACATAATGACCTCCATTGTTTGGTTCTTTGTTCCAAATCACTGCCACACCTTGATTAACAATCCTATTCAGATTTCTTTTTGTGTACCTTGGTGAACAACTTCCTCTCCATTGCTGATAAACTTATTTCCTTTTTGTTTTCACACTTCCCAACACGGGTGGGGGTGGGGCGATAGTCTCACACTTCTTGTTCTTAAATAAGTTTGACTTTTGGATATAGCTCATGAAGATCGTGCCTCAGCTCAGAATTGTCTGGCTTGCATGAAGTTCTCCTTGTTAGTTGCAGCTATTCTTTAACCTTTTTTATTTTTTGCTAGGAGGGGGTTAACCGTTTATCAAAGTCCAGAGGCCACTCAAGGATAAGAGCTACTGATCATAGTGATGATCTGTAATGGTAGAAATTAGGTAGGAGTTAATTATTTAAGAGGACTATTCACCAAAAACTCATGTTGTATTCAGCTGGGAAGCAACCTCATGGTATTGTATTCCATAGATGAACAGTTCTAGGAAAGTAACTTTGCTCGTAGAATTTTCATTTAGTTTTAGGCACAGACAGAGAGTAAGGAAAATTTTATTCAAGTTGACACTATATTTGCATATGAGCAACAATCAAATTTTTTTCTGATTCTGATACCCCCCAAAATTCTGATTTTTTTTTTTTTTTTTCTGATTCTTAATTCTGATTAATCATTCCAACACTAATATTTACATAAAAAGCAAAATATCAAATATAGAAATCTATTGCAGGTAGACACAAAGCAAGAGAAAATGAAAATATCAATTTTGAGGATGTGATTAATTATAAAAATAGATTAATTATTCTGTACTTTCACCTAAGAATTTTGTGGCTAAAGTTGTTGTGCCTCAATACTGCTATATATCCACACGCTATGGCCCAAACGTAAAACTCTTTCTCTGAAAACAGGCTTTTTATTTAAACTGCCACCATCTTATTTGCATATCTGCGATGAGATTGCACATTATTTAGCGAGACCCGCCAGCATACAATCAGGTGTGACCAGCATTTTTTTTGTTGTTCCCCATACCCCTTACATGCTACACAGAACGACTCAGGAATTTGAAGTTCCTTCCGCACTTTTCTTACTTGCTGCCGAATGGCAACAAGGTATTTCATCATACCCTAACCCCCCTACTATAGTAACTCCTGATTAATCATCGCAACACTAATATTTACATTGAAAGCAAAAAAAAAAAAAGTAAATGATCAAACAGAAATGATTATTATGCTTTAACTATTGGGATCTATTTCCTTTATTGTGTTTGTCGACTCATAACTCGACCTTTCACGCGACACAAAATTTGAGGTAAGTCCCTTTTGCACATTTATTACTTTTATTATTTTTATTACTTGCTATGAATGACAACACAGTGGTTTTATTGTTATTTTCTTTTATCTAATGAGAACCAGAGTGTCAACATGATTATGATGTATATAAGAGATTGCATGGATTAAAATCTGATTTAATTCTTTAAGCACTAGCTTAAAGTTAAGATTAGATGTGATAAGTAAAGTCGTCCTCTGCTCCACTACTTGAATGTATCCTGATTAGAATTGTTGAAATATTTGAAAATAATGATTTTGACAACAATGATCTGCCATTGGCTAAGGAGAAATGAATGGCGTTTCTTGAAATTCTACTCATAGGGGATTGGACCGGTTGATATTTAATTTTATTCTTAAAGCATCAGTTTAAAGTTAATATTAGATGTAAAGATTACATTTCATGGAATTTAATAAAAAGGTCACACAAATTGCGAGCTTGTGTGTATAAAATGGAATTGCGTTCACTTCCCCACTACCTGAGCATAACCCATTTGAATTTATCCTGAGTAATTATTATTACTATGAGAAGTTGTAAATATGATGGACAATATCGACCTTAGGATTTTCTTTTTTTTTAACTCATGTTCACCCCTGACAAGGCGTGTTGTCACTTGGACATAAGGGGTTACTATTTGGGACCATGCCTAGAAAAGATTAACACAGTGTTGGTTTTTGTTACATTTAAACAACTGCATATCAGTACAGTCAGGGAAGCAGGTAGCAGGAAGGGAGTTCCAAAGTCTACCTGTTCAAGGGGAAAAAACTATTAGAGTAGAAAGCTTTCTGCCATTTAAGGACCTCAACAGTGAAGGGGCGAGATTTTCTTGCTAAGTGGGTTTATTGGAGATATGTACGTCGAGGGGGCACAAGTGCAACGAGTTCATCAGAGCACATTGCATTAAAATATTTGTAAAACAGGCATAGAGATGCAACATTGCGGCAATGGGACGGGGATTAGAGCTTAGTTGACAAAGTGGGATATATTAGGTTGGTGACTCTTTTCTGGACTCTATCCAAGTGGGAGAGGTTAGTGGTAGACGCACCAGCCGAGATGTGGCAGCAATACTCCATGCATGGACGAATGGTGGCTTTGTAGAGGTCCAGGATACTCTCAGGTGTAAGAATTTTGTCATACTTTCTACCACAGTATGGAAGAGAAGTGCTGGTGATTATGTCTTAACTATTTCCGTTGGTTTTGTTGACTCGTTTTCCTTTTCTTTTGGGTTTGTAGGTCGACAGGTCTTGGAATACAGTCAGCATCAATACGGATCGGTGCTATCAGTGGAAATTTGATATTTGGAATTTTGGTCGATGCCAACTGTTCAGTTCCACTAGTAATGGTATCGTGCTTGTTGATATTTGGAGGACTTATGGCGTTGAGACTTCCGGACATGACGGGTCGGGACATCTTATAAAATAATTTCTTTTTTTCTTTTTATCAAAAAAGAACAAATGATGAAAAAGTGTTTTATTTTGATTCTCCTTTTTTTTTTCTCTTCATAAAATGAAAACATATATATTATATATATATATATATATATATATATATATATATTTATACGGAAAAAATATATATTTTAAAAATTTTACCTTATTTACTGGAAAGAAAAATGGGATTTTCACCAAGGTTTTTTATTTATTTTTTTAATTTATTTATTTTGTATTTTTTTTTAAGAGCTTCTTGACAGCACAATTTCTTATATAAAAAAAAAAAAATGTAAGTTAGATTACGAACTTTATTTGGAAACGAGTTCATAAATGGTTGACTTAAGATCTTTTTAAGTAAGACAAAGCCAAATTTAAATAATTGGCAATTCACAACTAAATATTTTGTATGATTGTTGTTCCCATATTGGGTGTTATTCTCACGTTTTGACCGATGTAACCTCCAACCTGTATTTTTATTTTTTTTATGAAAATCCCTCCAAACAAGGCATGAAGCCACAATATCAGGAGTTATTAAAAAAAACATCCTACTACAAAGTTAAAAACTAGCCAATAATCGATCTAGTCAGGCTCCTTGCCCAGACCAATGTGACTCTTTGTCTCTCTTCAGATTTCCCTGTCTTCCGTCAACTGCCTCAGCTCTTCAGGATCACAGTTGGCGTCATATGCAATTTGCTGAATTTACGTGGATCTATGTCGTCCTATGTTCGTGCCGTGGAGTCCGCAACAATACATTTCTCACCAGCTCTTAGTTACTTCTCTGGCAGTGGCTGGCAAATTGTAGACGTTACTCCCTGACGGTAGCAGATATGGCGGGTAGGTTGCCATAAATATTAGGTTAATACATTCTGATCCAGAAAAACTGCAATTCTTTCTCATTGTCAGAAACATCGCTCATGGAATCCGATGACAAAATAAGATCCACTTTTTATTCTCTTAAAAGATATGATTTATTGAACTTGAGAATTTCGAATGGAATCCTTTATTTAATTGATAGAAAGTAGACGGTAGTAGATATGGCAGGTAGGTTGCCATAAAGTTGCTGCTTCATGGGATAATCTTGCCAAGATATATTAAACACTGTTCGTTGCATACGGGTTTACGTGCTGTCTAGCTTTCGTTCCTTTGCTCGACAAGAAGGTCAGAGGTCACATCGGCCAACATTCTCTGAAAAAACATCCAAGATGAGAAGAAATAATATAATTAATACAAATTAATAATTCTTATCACAAAATGTCTTAAACGTTATATTTATTCATATTAAGGTTTTGTTTTTTTTACTTAGTTTGTTTTTTTTTAAACAGAAAATTTTAAACCCAAAACAAACTACTTAGTTGTATTTTGTTTTAAACTTAGCATTATTTTCCCCTTTAAATCATTTATAATTATGTTTTCTAAAACATGTTTCATAATTTGAAATTTTGAAATTTACCACATCTTAGTGGCCTGGAGGGGGAGACTAAAACTTGCTGCTATGGTTTCAAATGATCTGAAATAACAGCAAAGGGAGACTTGATTCCAAATATTTCTTATATGTTATATTTCCTCTCTTTGGTTTTCATACATAAAGTAAATTTCACAGTGTATATGTATTATTTGATACGAGATATTCATAATCGTACCCTATTTCCAAAAGAGAGGGGATATAACATATGAGAAACATTTGGAATCAAGTCTCCCCTTGCTGTTATTTCATATCATTTGAAACCATAACAGTAAGTTTTAGTCTCACCTGTATGAAGGCCAGAGATTTTGAGGAAAATATATATTTGAATGTCAGTTGTTTTCCCATGATAGAAATGTTGTTTAAATTTAAAAAATAAAATACATATAAAATGTTTATAAGCCAAATTACAACGTAATATTATAAACTTAAACAAATATTGTTTAAAATTTATATTTCGAAGATAGACTCCATCCTCAGAATTTTATACAAAAATACTATATACATATAGAAAATTCTGAAGATGGGGTCTATATCCGAAATATAAATTTTAAACAAATAAATATCCCGGTTACATCAAACAGTAAGTTCATATTTACTGATTTGTATTGTCATTATCTTGAAAAATAAATGGATATGTAGGCACACAGCTATACGACGGGTTAGTGTCTGTCAGTATAAGTGTGTATGCATAATTATGTATGTAGGCATATAGACATATGTTGATTTGATAGATTTCAAATTATCAAATATCTTTCATATTATATAATTATAAATGATTTTTTACTTTTTAATGAAAAAATATCCGAAACAATTTGAAAATTCAATTTGTCTACATAATAACAATTTGCCTACATAATTTTTCTGCATAATTTGTCTACATCATAATAAATCAGTTCTTGTCCAGAATTCAACATAAAAAATTCAGAAAGATTTCTATGGTGCACATACCTGTGATAGAATGAAAATTTCATGTTCCAAAAATCACATAAATTGATTGAAGTAGTGATTTTTTTTTTTAAACCAAGAAAATTAAATTTTATGACAAAGCGAAACATTGTTTTTGTTCACCATGTTTAATAAAGGTAGACAACTCTATTCGAACTAATGAGATTTTAAAATCAACCTCAGATCTACAGTATACTATGAATCACTCAAACATGTGTGAAAACTTATTTTTTATATTAAAAAAAAAACAACATAAATGAACCTGATTTTTGGAATATGACATTTTTGTTCCATGACAAGTACATGCAGCATAATGATTATTATTTATTTATTTATTTATTTATTTTTTGAATTAGGTTGAATTCTGGACTTGCACCAAGGAATCTGTATAACATAAAATTAAAATGTTATTTACATTTTTCTTTCACAAGGATTGTTATGTCAAGAAATTCCATTTAATTTTTTATGTTTCAATTAAGGTAATCTCAACGTGGTTCCAGTTTTTTATTTTTGTTTTTTTTTTATATATTTTTGTATCAAGATAATCTGCTGTGTATATTTTGTGCAAATGGTGAGACGTTATAGAAATTCAATATTTTTGTAAATATTTTGAAATATTTTCTCATTGTAAAGGTGACAAAAAAAAAAGTGTCTCTCTCCGTAAAAAAGGCCACTAATAATTTTTAAGTTTTCACATGTTTCTAACAAACATAACTTGGTGCCGCTGGAGTTTTTTTTCTTTTACAAGAGAGTGACCACTTCTCAAGACTTGAAGGCTACCATGTTGTAGTCAGCTGGGAAGCAGGCCAGTGGAACAATGTTTCACAGGCTAGCAGTTCTAGGGAAGAAGCTGTATTTGTGGAATCTGCGTTTAAATTTAAGCATATAGAGAGTGGGAGAAACTGTTGACAGTGGTTGTAACTAGTTGAGTGTTTTTTTGTGGAAGTTTAACAAAGGGGGACCATAAATTGGAGCTCAGACGAGGACTTGTCATAAAAATAATGATAGAGCAGAGACAGGCTCGCAACGTTTCTTGTGGCTGCAGGGAAACAAAAAGTATATCACATAATAGGTTTTGAATCTGGTTTTGAACTCGATCAAGGCTGGATAGGGTGCTACTGGCAACTCCTGCCCAGATATGGCAAGAGTACACCAATTTAGGACATACTTATCAATAAAGTCGTATTAAGGACACAAAATCCATTTCTAATATTTACAACAGCTGCAATGTAATTGCGGGTTTTGTCATTTAAATATGTATGCATATTGGCGACTCGTGCGCCAAGTTTATATCGCGTCAGCATTTGTAGGTGTGATCTCGGTACCAAAATCAAGTGTCTAGACCATATTTATTATGACTTTCTCTCTGTTGATTGCAATGTAATGCTGATCCTATGCAGTTCGGGGGGGGGGGCCACCCTCCAAGGTTTATTGCTGATTGACTGAGGCGCCTTTGTCAGGGAAGTTGCAATGGTCAGGGAAAGTCTGAAATAAGGGAATGATGGGAAAAAAAATGTATACCACTAGAACTTCATGTTGTATACTTTCTTTTTTTTTTTTTTTTGACATGGGGAGATAAGAGTTATTGCGTGTACAGTAATCAATGGAATAGTATCATAGTAATCGTTAGTAATGGAGATTTGATAAAGTGTCTTACTTAAGGGGGGCGATTCATCAGGTATTTGTTTATGTTGGACTTGAAGACATCCAAGTTGTAGTCAGGTGGGAAACAGGCAGACGGAAGAGAGTTCCACAGTTGTGCACTTCTAAGAAAGAAGCTTTGATTTAGGTACATATAAAGACTGGGGAAAATTACTGACAGTTGTTTCAGCTAGACGATACACTATACAATGCAACATGATTGCCACTAGATTGCTGTTTCTACGACAATACTGGTTTCTATTGCTCCATGGTCTTAACCCTTCAAGTGCTAAAACATCAATTGACTTCTAATAAGCCTCTCTTTTATGGATGGTAAGCTGCACTGGTCACACATGATCGATGCATAAACTCATTTCAGCATTTGTTTTTTCTGAAATTGAAGTGTCACATGCTTGGCAAAGATGGGCTCTTTTTCTCTTAGTGATAAGATTAGTCAAGACTATTTTCACCATTCAATCTATCATCCACCCTTGTTAAACTTTCACAAAAAAAAAACACTCAACTAGCTACAACCACTATATGCAATTTCCCCCACTCTCTAACTGTGCCTAAATTTAAATGCAGATCAGCTTCTTTCCCAGACCTGACTGCCTGTGAACACTGTTTTGCTGGCCTGCTTCCCAGTTGAATACAACATGGTAGCCTTCAAATCCAATGTAAATAACTTCTTGTTGAGCCGCCCCCTTAAATAATCCAAATTCTACCCAATTTACATGATTAACGATTACTACACTACCACCATTTGTTAGCCCTTATCCTCGAATGGTCTTCAGACCATGATAAGTTGTGACTCCCTTGTAAAAAAAAAAAAATGATCTTAGCCCTTCAAGTGCTAAAACTCCTGTCGACTTCTATTAAGCCTCTTTTTTCTGTAATATAGGTAGATGGTAGAAATGAAGGATGCCTCGGATTGGATGTGGACTGGTTCAGATGAGATGAGGTTGTCATTTGCAGGATGCGTAAAAGAGGAATAGGCCCAATGTTTAAAGTAAAGATTGGAGGGAATGGCAAGTTTATAGAAAGGAAAATGGGTTTTGGAAATGATGAATGAGAGTAAAACAAGATGCAAAAAAAGAAATCAAGTTGTTTAAATAAATTGCAGAACAAAGATGAGGCTGAGGAGAGTTTATAAAGAGTGCTGGTCACATGCTGTTTGAATTTGAAACCGATGGTACTGATCTTCTGTAACACACACATACAATTATATATTTATATATATATATATATATATATACATATATATATATATATATAATATAAAGCTGTGTGTGTGCCTGGTCACGAATAGGCTCCTATATGGTTGACTATTTTAAAAAACTGATTACATATAATGATAGAAAATGTATCGAGACAGGAATGGATATGTTTGATCTGGCAGAATGGTGGTTCATTAAAATTGTGGGGTCTGCGTTCGCGCCTGGTTCAAAAAGTATGGAAATAAAAAAATTTTAAAATTTAAAAAAAAACAACGTTTACAAGTGTTTTTGATATAGATGTACATAATAATACTTTGATAATTATGTTTCAGTTTGAAGAAATATGGTATAATACAATTATGGGGTGTTCGTTCGCGCCTGACCTCCATAGAATGGAAATATGTCACAAAGTTTAACAAGGTTTTTTAATATAGATCCACGGAATATTGTGATAAGTGTTTTAAGTGTGAACAGGTATGGTATAATAAATTATGGGGTTTATCTATTTTATTTTTACTTTCATCATATTTTGCTCATCAATCAATTTTAATCATCATATTAAATAAATATATAATTTTTCATTATATATATATATAATTTTTCATTATATATATATAATTTTTCATTATATATATATAATTTTTCATTATATATATATAATTTTTCATTATATATATATAATTTTTCATTATATATATATAATTTTTCATTATATATATATAATTTTTCATTATATATATATAATTTTTCATTATATATATATAATTTTTCATTATATATATATATAATTTTTCATTATATATATATATATATATAATTTTTCATTATATATATATAATTTTTCATTATATATATATATAATTTTTCATTATATATATATATATATAATTTTTCATTATATATATATATAATTTTTCATTATATATATATATATATAATTTTTCATTATATATATATATATATAATTTTTCATTATATATATATATATAATTTTTCATTATATATATATATATAATTTTTCATTATATATATATATATAATTTTTCATTATATATATATATATAATTTTTCATTATATATATATATATAATTTTTCATTATATATATATATATATATATATAATTTTTCATTATATATATATGTATATAATTTTTCATTATATATATATAATTTTTCATTATATATATATATATATATATATATAATTTTTCATTATATATATATATATATATATATATAATTTTTCATTATATATATATATATATATAATTTTTCATTATATATATATATATATAATTTTTCATTATATATATATAATTTTTCATTATATATATATATATATATAATTTTTCATTATATATATATATATATATAATTTTTCATTATATATATATATATATATAATTTTTCATTATATATATATATAATTTTTCATTATATATATATATATAATTTTTCATTATATATATATATATATAATTTTTCATTATATATATATATATAATTTTTCATTATATATATATATATATAATTTTTCATTATATATATATATATAATTTTTCATTATATATATATATATAATTTTTCATTATATATATATATATAATTTTTCATTATATATATATATATATATAATTTTTCATTTTATATATATAATGTTTCCTTGTATATATATAATGTTTCATTATATATATATATATATAATGTTTCATTATATATATATATATATATAATGTTTCATTATATATATATATATATATATATAAATAATGTTTCATTATATATATATAATGTTTCATTATACATCTTTAAGTTAATATATATACTAGCAAAAGTACCTGTCGTTGACTGGGTTCAAAAACAGCCTACAGAAAATGGACTGATTTATGAAAGTATGATAGGTTATGAAAAGGAAGAGTTGTAAAGAGATAGCTTCGAATTTGAGGGTATCAAAACCAAAGCAAAATATTATGAAAGTAAAAATAAAATAGATAAACCCCATAATTTTTTATACCATACCTGAGGTCAAGTGCGAAGGAACACCCCATAATTTTATTATACCATATTTCTTCAAACTGAAACATAATTATCAAAGTATACTTACGCAGATAGATATGAAAAGTCTTTATTAAAGTTTGTGCCTATTTCCATTCTACTGAGGCGAGGCCGGAACGCAGACCCCAGAATTTTATTATACTATACCTATTTAAGTTAAAACATACTTATCAAAGTATTATTATGTACATCTATATCAAAAACACTTGTAAACGTTTTTTTTTTTTTTTTTAATTTTTTATTTCCATACTTTGTGGAGCAGACACAAACGCAGACACCACAATTTTTATGAACAATTTTTGTGCCAGATCAAACATACCCATTCCTGTGTCTTGATACATTTTCTATCATATGTGGTCAGTTTTTTAAAATAGTCAACCATATAGGAGCCTAGTCGTGACCAGACACACACACACATACAGACATTCAGCTTTATATTATATATATATATATCTTTCAGTCAATATATATATTGACTGAAAGATATATATATATATATATATTGACTGAAAGATATATATATATATTGACTGAAAGATATATATATATATATATATATATATATATTGACTGAAAGATATATATATATATATATATATTGACTGAAAGAT
The DNA here is from genome assembly GCF_053919585.1 of Euprymna scolopes. Taxonomy (NCBI): domain Eukaryota; kingdom Metazoa; phylum Mollusca; class Cephalopoda; order Sepiida; family Sepiolidae; genus Euprymna; species Euprymna scolopes. The sequence continues at coordinate 117,951,013 of NC_136504.1, forward strand.
ATATATATATATATATATATATATATATATTGACTGAAAGATATATATATATATATATATATTGACTGAAAGATATATATATATATATATATATATATTGACTGAAAGATATATATATATATATATATATATATTGACTGAAAGATATATATATATATATATATATATTGACTGAAAGATATATATATATATATATATATTGACTGAAAGATATATATATATTGACTGAAAGATATATATATATTGACTGAAAGATATATATATATTGACTGAAAGATATATATATATATATATTGACTGAAAGATATATATATATATATATTGACTGAAAGATATATATATATATATATTGACTGAAAGATATATATATATATATTGACTGAAAGATATATATATATATATTGACTGAAAGATATATATATATATAT